>NC_090449.1:765866033-766169063 GCF_031143425.1 Pleurodeles waltl | reverse complement strand
TGCACCTCACTGCTTCACTTTGGTGACACAAGATTGCACCGTATGCAAGTGATTATGGGGCACCCCTGTGTTGTCCCTCATACTGGTGCAAGATTCAGCTGCCAGCGTAATTGCAGGCACCATCGTGCAAGGATGTATGCATTGACGGGTGTGGCTGTTACTGTGCGTGAAATTGTCCCTCCATGCACATTAACAATCACCAATGGCACTTTGGCACTTCTGTGTGAGCTGTAGAATGCATCACACTTGGAAGAGCTAAATTGCCATTTAGATATGATTGTTTCTGTGCATGGTGGAACACCTTCATGGTCTTAAACATCATTTCTGGCATTTTGCTCTTCCTATGCATGCTGCAAATTGCAGCAGACATCGGAATTTAGAAATGAAGGAGGTACAAATGTATTCCTCCTCGTGCACCCTGCTAATGCCACCCCAGGGGCTGGCGTAATAGGTTTGGCCCTACCTCAAGTTTACAATATTCCATTTATTTGAGGCAGCATTTAAATATATTGGCGGTCATTCTGACCCTGGCGGTCAAAGACCGCCAGGGCGGAGGACCGCGGGAGCACCGCCGACAGGCCGGCGGTGCTCCAATGGGGATTCCGACCGCGGCGGTAAAGCCGCGGTCGGACCGGCACCACTGGCGGGCTCCCGCCAGTGTACCGCCGCCCCATTGAATCCTCCAAGGCGGCGCAGCTTGCTGCGCCGCTGAGGGGATTCCGACCCCCCCTACCGCCATCCAGATCCCGGCGGTCCAACCGCCGGGATCCGGATGGCGGTAGGGGGGGTCGCGGGGCCCCTGGGGCCCCCTGCAGTGCCCATGCCACTGGCATGGGCATTGCAGGCGCCCCCGTAAGAGGGCCCCTACATGTATTTCACTGTCTGCTGCGCAGACAGTGAAATACGCGACGGGTGCAACTGCACCCGTCGCACAGCTTCCACTCCGCCGGCTCAATTCCGAGCCGGCTTCATCGTGGAAGCCTCTTTCCCGCTGGGCTGGCGGGCGGTCTGAAGGTGACCGCCCGCCAGCCCAGAGGGAAAGTCAGAATTACCGCCGCGGTCTTTCGACCGCGGAACGGTAACCTGACGGCGGGACTTTGGCGGGCGGCCTCCGCCGCCCGCCAAGGTCAGAATGAGGGCCATTATGCGTTGATGTGGCACGCCCACAGCAACACCCATTGAACCACCTTCCACGCATTGTCATGATCAGGTGGCTACGTATTTACAAGGTGACATAATGCCATAAAAAGTGTCTTAATGCTATCTTGTCAATTCGGCACCGTGCTTAGCGAAAGTGGTGCTCCAGTGGCGCTAGGAGCCTATGATGCGCCCATTAGTTCCAATGGATTGGTCCAGTACATCATAGCTGCAGTCTACAACCCTATGCCCAACCTGCATTTCACATGAATGGAAGCCCAGTTGCCACAATTGTCTGCATCATATTTTCTAAGTCTGTTGCCTATCCCTATTGTGTCTTAACAGCCTTTTATCTTGTGTTACCCTCCATTTGCATGGTGTTGCCTTGCAATGTGTGTAGCTGTGCATATGCCACAGCACCATACTCGCAATTTTCACCTGTCCCAGTCTTACATGTTTCACATACACCCATGCTATGCTGAAACCTTACACCACCCCAGGTATGGCACAGTTGTGACACTGTGCTCTTGTTGCCATTGATATCTCCTCATGTTGTGATTTGTGTTTGTGTGCTACTTTGCATAGCACTCATGGAACTGGCAGAGTACTGTTTCTACTCCTGTCGGAGTAGGTTGTTTACCTTACTGAACACCTATGTCACCCCCCTCAATGCAGCCCTCCTTGCACTTTGTTACATGAGTGCAGCATGGTGACAGTACAGCTCATGTGACAAAAGCACAGGTTTGAACCTAGGGATGGCCAATATGGGTATGACATTTCTGCTGTGTACGTCATTCTGTATGTTACAGTGCCTGATGGTAAATGTGTCTATGGACATTGTCAATTCTGAGGAGTTGTACTCAGGTCAGGGCCTGAGGTAGTTTCATATTTCATGTGCAACAGTCCAAGGGGCAACTGACTGCCACTGTGTAATTGTTCACCCCCTACAGCACAGGTGGTGGTGGCAACTGTTGTCAATGTGTAATGCCCCATGGGCCAATGGCCTGGACATGGCAGGTTATCAGCAGCTGACAGACTGGCTATGGCATCAGTCCTGTGACACCAGACCAGTAATACGTTCAACACTACCCTCCAGGTATATTTCCAAATTTCCTCAAGCCTTTGCATGGCGGTGTAACCCCCATGAAATGGTTGCTGGTGAAGTGGTGCGGTGTGCCCCTGGCTGGCTCTGCACAGCCCATGTACTTGGCATGGGCAGTGCAGGGTGTCCAATACCTTGGCCCTTTGCCCTTTCCACTGCCTGATTTGCAGGGCTGGGTGCAGCGTGTCCTGTTATACCCAATGCAGGCCACAACTTGCACTCACTCTATTTGGTCCATCTATATTGTCTAGTGTGTGCCCCACAGAGTTACCATGTGCCGACATATTACCAGCCGCCATCCCAACGTGTGACTCATACTGCCAAGTCCAGTGGATTCACTGCACTGGCAGTCTTACCAACACTGGGCTTGCCATTCACCATCCCCCACCCATTGATGTGGAATTAACCGGCATTATGTGAAAGCCATCCCCCATTTTTTAAGAGTGTGTTTATTTCCAAATTCCCATGTGTCTGACATGGTTATGTCCAAATAGTTGTGGGCTCAGCCTGTGACTGTTGTGACCTACTGTTTGCTGTCTGTGGTACATATTTTGTGTATTGGCACATTTCAGTTCAGCATCAATATGTGTGGTTGTAAACAGCTTCAGTTTACGTGGTCTGGGTAGTGGCATGTTACCAATGATTCCAGTCCAGCCTGCTATTCCGCCAGCACCTGTTGAGTTATTTGTTCCAATCACCCAGGGGACACCCTGACTGCGTGATGTAGGGATGGCTGCCTCATGTGGATGTGTTGTCTAAGTGTGGTGGTGCTACCGGCACATGCCTGGGTAATGTTGGGACAGTTGCAATGGCTAGTGTGCTGTGAGATGCAGCACACATGCGTTTGGGCAATGAGGAAAGGCTGTTACAAAATGCTACAGCAAGGGGCACCACTATGTAGTTGCCCCAGGAATGGTGTTGACTGACCTCCTGGTCTCTGAGGTCTTGGACGTGTTAATGGTGTTGGTGTGACTACATGCAAAGGATTTAGTGATATCACAACCAGTGGCACAGTTATTATACATGCCATCCATCCCATGTGCTGAAATTGTGCATGTGGGTATTTAGGCCTGGTGTTCTTAATATGCCCAGGTTGTGTATGTTTCAATGGTGCATGGCACTCCCAAGGCACAGGTACGTGGGTAAGCTTACGTTGGCATGGTGCAAGTTGCTTACTGTGCATTGTATCCCTCTGCGCTACTTTGACATACATTGTGTGAGTCCTATGTGCCTCCCCTTCTTGCACTTGACATTTAAGCATATATTTCCCCCATGCAACTTACCCAGCATTTGTGGCGTTTCCTAGTATTCTGCACTGTCCTGTCCTTGTATCCCTGTGTCGATTTCTTCCGAGATGACGGCTGCAACCATCTCCTCCATCTCACCCATGTCCTCTTGTGGTGCTGGACTCCCCCCTCCAGTTTGTGGTGCTGCCTTCCTGTTCTGTGCCATTTTTTCCTTGGTCATTCTATTGCAGTCATGCTAGTGCTTCTTGCACTCAGTCACAGTTTTCCTAACCTCTGCCACACTGTCTATCTTATCCAAAATCTGCTGCCAGATTGCCTCTCTCCTTCCAATTGGCAAATTGGAGGTGACGAAGAGTTGATTTTGATGCACTGTCACCTCTCTCACCAGTATTTCATGCTCCTCTGCGCTGAAACAACACTTCCTCTTTTTCTTCTCCCTCCCCTGAGTCTTGTCTGTGTCATCCTGGCTGGTTCCTGGTTGATTAGGGTCTCCCTGGGGTTTCTCCTGGCTTCTGGGATCCATTTTGGGGCTCCTTTGCACTGTTTTCTCCGTTAGCATCTGTTTTTAACGCTGTTGCGGTCACAAATAGTGCATTTCACCTTTGCAATGTGTTTCCATGTCGTAAACCGGATTAGAGTCATTTTTCCTCCGTTAACGTCATTTTGCCTTACGACAAGGCGCAAGGGTTAACGTGGGAAAAAATGACTCTAAACCACCTAGCACCACCTAGCGTCAAAGTATAAACTTGACGCCCAAGTAGTGTAAAAAAGGGCGCTAGTCAGTGCTAACCTTTTTGACTCGAAACTGCGATAGTGCAGTTTTGCATCAAAAAGTATATATCAGGGCCTAAGTTTAGTGTGACTGAAGAATTTGCCCATCTTGGATTTGCCCTGACATGTTGGAATTTGCACCTCTCTGCAGTAAGACAACTATAAACTGCTGAAAAAGTAGGCAGGCCATGGTCTGGAAACATTTATTCCTTTGGCCAGAGAGGGCTTAGGAGTGTGTTAGGGTGTGCCTTACCCACAGAATGGCTAACCTTACAAAGCTGGGCTTTGGTAAGGATACCAGATAGAATGAGCCTGTTGCAAATGGCATTTGTGACCTGCGAGAAGTGCTTGAGGAGGTTGGACCCCCTTCCACTTAAAATGAAAAGGAGAGAAAGATCTCCAAGTATCATGAGGAGAATCCCTTAGGTGGCTCCAGGAACATAAAAATGGTGAAGAGGACATTCCTGTGATGAGTCCCAGTGGACCAGTAGCATCTGGACTTGGACTGGCATTTGCTGTTGACCTTTGCCAAACACCATGAGAGTCTCTAATGAATTTTTTCCAAGTTTTGAGAGCCTTAGAATTATAATCCTGGGTTTGTTTGGGCACCAGGAGAAAGTTTGGAAAACCTTTCCTCCAGAGCTCCACAGCATAAGCGGGACCCACTGGAGTATCACCCACAGCTCCACAACAACAGATTGAATTAATATTCATCCCATGCAGAGATCTCCACACCTCCGAAACAATAATTAACTTCCATTTTGAGTTGAAAGTTTATCCGTGTTTTCAGCAAGACATCTTAAAAGTTTCAGAGCACGAAACTGCTTCAAGTAGCCGGTCTTTTGTTCCATGGCTGAGGATACAGTTTCAGCAGTGCCCAATGCAGAGAAATGATTTTCCTTCTCAAAAACTCAAAAAGCGCCATACTGCATTGGAATTTAAAAGAAAGGTTTACAGTTTACTGCAAGAAAATGACAAAGTCCCTTTCTAAAGTGGGACTCAGGCTTTTTTTAAACTTTTTGACTGTCATACTTTCAACAGGACCAAGCCACTTGGTGTATCTGACCCCAGCTCCACAGCCATTTGTTAGAAATTGGGGCTCTACTTGCCAGAGGAATGCACCCTGTCCAATAAGGACCACAATCCTAGTCAGGGTAAGTCACAACACAACCTAAATTATCTTGTGATCACCCTCCGGTAGCTTGGCACACTGCAGGCAGGCTTAACTTAGAGGGCAATATGCAAAGTATTTGTGCAATTACTCATACAGTAAAATAATGAAAACACCACGAAAAGTACTCCACACCAGTAATTCCAAAATGACAAATATCCAATATGCACAAGTCACGATATAACTTTTTAAAAGGTTTCAATGAGTCTCAATCCTTAAGAATCAGTCTTTGTATCTCTTTAACACACAGTACCTGGGATGCATCACAAACAACGATGCGGAGGGGCAGCAGAGGAAATGTGTAGAAAAGTGAAAGGATGTGTAAATTTTTCCAGTGTGGCAAAGGCGATATCTTGTTTCTTTCCATGCTGCAAGACTATGGGGGTCATTACAACATTGGCGGTAAAAAGCCGCTTACCGCCGTGCAGAAGACCGCCAACACACCGCCACGGCTGTGGAATTCCGCCACGGTCATTATGACCCACAGCTCGGAATCTGCCAAAATCCCGACACCCACACAAGTCCCCCATACCAAAGGTCAGTGATAAACTGGCGATAATAAAACCTCCACCGTCATGCCAACAGGAATACGCCCACACTATCACGACCCACGAATCCACGCGGCGATCTTTCAACCGCGGTATTCCATTGGCGGTACACACCGCCACGCTCAAAATACACACACATTTACAAAACACATCCACATTGGACAATTCGAAATACACACACCTGATACACATACACACACCACTCCCACACATCCAATACAATATAAAACACACACCCACGTCACCCACAAACCCTTATGTCAACAATTGCGACAGAAGGCCAGAGAGAGACACCAGCAGAAAGAACAATAGCATCCACAGGCACCCTACACCATCACTCACACAACATCCAAGCACCTCACACACAACACACCTCTAAATATCACCCCACGCATCACAACACACACCACTCCACACATCACCCACACCACCCCATGGTCCCGCAAAGACACCCCAGGTTCTTTGAGGATGAGCTCAGGGTCATGGTGGAGGAAATCATCCGGGGAGAGCCACAGCTATTCGGATCACAGGTGCAGCACACCACCATAGCTAGGAAGATGGAGCTATGGCGAAGAATCGTGGACAGGGTCAACGCAGTGGGACAGCACCCAAGAACACGGGATGACATCAGGAAGAGGTGGAACGACCTACGGGGGAAGGTGCGTTCCGTGGTCTCAAGACACCACCTTGCGGTTCAGAGGACTGGCGGCGGACCCCCACCTCCTCCCCCCCAGAACTCACTACATGGGAGGAACAGGTCTTGGCTATACTGCATCCTGAGGGCCTCGCAGGAGTAGCTGGAGGAATGGACTCTGGTAAGGCAAATCTTTCACTACTTCATCCCCCAACCACCTGCATGCTATCACATACCCCCACCCTCGCCCCCATCACTCCAACTCTACACGTATGTCCCAATATCACAAACCACACATCCCAAACCCAAGCCCTGCATGTAACACCAAAGCATGGACATCTATCACCAAAGCATGTCCACTGCACATACCCATACACCCCCCTAAACCATTATCACACAAGGTGCTACACAGGAATGCAAGCACTGGGGTACAGGGTCACCCACCCATTGCACACCATGGCACACACAGATGCAATAATCATGCCTTTACACCCCTGCAGGACCCCTACCCAACATCACCGGACAGAGGGTCCAGACATGTCCACTCCACCCACAGAAGAGGCCCACAGTGATGACAGCAGCTCTGTCCAACTGGATCTAGATGACCAGCCCGGCCCATCTGGGACCTTGGGACAGTGGGTTCCCCTCACACTGGCACAGACCACTACAGAGCTTCCCCCCTTTGGAAACACCAGCACAGCACCCACCCAGCGGGCCCATCCCTCTGTTCCCAGGACACGTCAATCAGCAGTGTGTCCACCAATTCAGGGAACGCAGGCTAACCCACCACCCCAACAACACCAGGGACCTGGGGGCAGTGGGCACACAGTTCAGGGGACAGAGGCCCAGGAACACAGGGGAACTGGGAGGGCTGCTGTGCGAAAGGGGGAGGACAGGCCCAGGGAACCGACTCTCCACAAGGCCCTCTCCAACATCATGGGAGCCTACCACCATTCCCAGGAGACAATGGCAACAGTACTGGCCAAGTTTCAGGAGACCCAGTGGCTGCAGGAGGAACAGTATCTGGGCTTCAGGGAGGAACTAAAATCCATCAATTCCACCCTGGGCACCATTGTAGGGGTGCTAAAGGAACCCGTCAACACCAGGAGGGACACTGTGGCACAACAAGGGGCCCCTGACACTAGACTGGACGATGAACTGCCCACCACCTCCGCCGGCGCTAGTGGACATGAGGCACCGCCACAGGACCACAACACCAGCACCCCACCCCCTGCAGATGGAGAACCACCCCGCAAGTGGTCCCTGAGATCCAGGACAAAGACAGAGAACAATGCCAAGACCCCCACCAAGAAATGAGACCACTCTGAATGTCATCCTTCTGTCCCACTTTGTCACCCTGTCCATCCTTAAACTTCCCCAGCTCCACTTCCTATGCCCCTTTGGACAATGCACCTGTGAGACTAATAGACTGGACTCTGCCATGGACATTTCTCCACCATCACCCCTGACCATTTTACAACCCCCTCCACTATTTAGCACTTAAATAAACACCCTTAAATCACAAAACAATCTGGAGTCAGTCTGTGCTTTCACAATTGTGTATTTGCAATAACTGAGGGAAATAGCAATGTCCATTGTATTGTCAACATGCCTATGTCATACAGCTCTAGTCCATGCGGAAACAAAGCAGATGTCACACAGTGGGACCCACATCTGTGAAATCGTAAGGGAAAGTGACAACTCAGTGACCATACACTGGGTGAAAATTACAGACAGATGAGAGGTAGTAGAATTAAATCAGATGTAGCAGGCAGTGTTGTCTTCTTACCTGTGTCTCACTGCAAGTATTGGTGGATCACCGTGTTCCTGTTGTCTATGTCCTCTTCTTCTGCTTCCTCGTCTTCACTGTCCACAGGCTCCACAGCTGCCACAACACCTTCATCTGGACCATCCTCCTGCAGAAAAGGCACCTGTCGTTGCAAAGCCAAGTTGTGAAGCATACAGCAGATCATGATGATCTTTCATACCTTCTTTGGTGAGTAGAATGGGGAACCACCTATCTTATGGAGGCACCGGAACCTGGCCTTCAGGAGGCCGAAGGTCCTCTCTATAATCCTCCTAGTTCGCCCATGGGCCTCATTGTAGCGTTCCTCTGCCCTTGTCCTGGGATTCCTCACAGGGGTCAGTAGCCATGACAGGTTGGGGTAACCAGAGTCACCTTCAAATGGCGAGGGACAGCTGTTAGACACACACTAACTCATAGGGACATCCCCAGACCCAGACACCTATTCACACTGTATAGGGTCTATGTCCTCACCTAATAGCCACACACAGTGCCTCTGGAGTTGCCCCATCACATAAGGGATGCTGCTTTTCCTCAGAATGTAAGCGTCATGCACTGAGCCAGGAAATTTGGCATTCACATGGGAGATGTACTGGTCGACCAAACACACCATCTGCACATTCATCGAATGGTAACTCTTCCGGTTTCTGTACACCTGTTCACTCCTGCGTTGGGGGACCAAGGCCACATGTGTCCCCTCAATGGCACCTATGATGTTGGGGATATGTCCCAGGGCATAGAAGTCACCTTTCACTGTAGGCAAATCCTCCACCTGAGGGAAAACGATATAGCTCCGCATGTGTTTCAGCAGGGCAGACAACACTCTGGACAACACGTTGGAAAACATAGGCTGGGACATCCCTGATGCTATGGCCACTTTTGTTTGAAAATACCCAATTGCTAGGAAATGGAGTACTGACAGCACCTGCACTTGAGGGGGGATTCCTGTGGGATGGCGGATAGCTGACATCAGGTCTGTCTCCAACTGGGCACACAGTTCCAGGATTGTGGTACGATCAAGTCTGTAGGTGATGATCACACGTCGCTCCTCCATTGTCGACAGGTCCACTAGCAGTCTGTGCACCTGAGGATGCCGCCATCGCCTCACCTGCTCCAGCGGACGTTGCCTATGGAGGAGAACAGCGAGCAGAGAGTCAACCAACTCTGAGGTACGTAAACACAACTTAATCGGAAAATGTTTGCAAATCGACATATGGCTGTATTAGTGTTTAATCAAGGCCTAGATATATGTGACGCAGTCCAAAATAATGCCATATGGGCCCCTGAAATGGCGGCTGCCTGACCTGTAAAGTAGGACAAGGGGATATGAGGTAACTGCGCTGGCGTTGTACACCGTCGCGGTAGGCGGTCGAAGACCGCAGCACAATCCTGCATTGGTTAACATTGGACCCCATGGGTCCAAGGAGCCAATGACGATGTACGCCGGCAGTGGCGGTACGCACCGCCGCGGACGTGACCACCATTTTCTCTCTGTTCAATCACTTGATACCTGATCTTCAACAGGAGAGGACCTACACTGCAAGTGCTGCTGTGACCTCAGTCTGGAAGAGACAATGGCTCGTGTGTCTGGGGAAAGGGTCCCTGCCTTCAGCATGGAGGAGTTGGAGAAACTAGTGGATGGGGACCTCCCCCAGTACACGCTACTCTACGGTCCTCCAGACAAACAGGTGAGTACACTGTGAGCATGCTGTATGGGCAATGGCTGTTTGGAGTGGTGTGGATGAAAGATGGGGGGGGAGAATGAGGCGTGCATGAAACAGCGGTGAGTGCATGTGCGTCATGGCAAAGGTAGGGATGTGGGACAATGACTGTGACGGTGTGCACGGTTATATCTTCTCCTTTTCCCCTGTACTATTCCTGTAGGTCAGCGCCTACCAGAAGAAGGATATTTGGCGTGCCATCGCCAAGGAAGTCCGTACCCGGGGGGTCTACCACAGACGGAGAACCCACTGCCGGAAAAGATGGGAGGACATTCGCTGCTGAAGCAAGAAGACGGCGGAGGCCCAGCTGGGGGTGGCCTCCCAACGTGGGACGGGTGCCCGTCGCACCATGACCTCCTGATGCTCCAGATCCTGGCGGTGGCATACCCGGAGTTGGATGGGCGCTTGAGGGCATCACAGCAGCCGCAAGGGGTCGAGTACACTCTCATTCAGCTGATTCAGCGCGCATTGTAGGTGTCTGGGTGGGGGAAGTGGGCTGTGGGTTCCCCTAGGCCAGGACGAGTTTAGCAGGCAAGGTCCCTTCTGAAGGCAGGCCCTGTGGCACCCCACCCCACCTGTGTACAGAGGCAACTACACCTAGTCAGGCTCTTGTGACATCCATGTGTGCAGCAATCGGGCATAGCCTTGTAAGCCATGTCCCTGTGATTGATTAGGGAACTCCAAGTGCACTGCGTAGTGCAGGTGGATTATGTGTCTGTAGTGTCCGCCAACGGTAGCGGTATTGCATGCACTCAACATGTCATTCTTCTGTCTTCCCCCAACTTTTTGTGGTCTCCCTGTTCTTGTGTGCATTAGCATCATCAGGCGGAGGAGCAGTGGCACCGGAGCGAGCTGCATCTCACATGGCCCTGGAGGACGACACAACGGAGTCTGAATTCACCAGTGGGACGGAGGGCGAGGGGAGCTCCATGGCAGGAACAGGAGCTGAGACCAGCGATACGGACTCCTCCTCTGATGGGAGCTCCCTTGCGGTGGCGGGCCCATCTGTGCCCCCCGCATCTACAGATACAGCCGCCACCACTGCCCTCCCAGCAACCCCTCAGCGTTTGCCCGTGGTCGCTCACCCAAGAGGGTGGGCAGCTCCTTCACCCCAGGCACCTCAGGCCCTGCCCCTGTCACCCCTGCTGCCCTCAGTGAGGAGGCCATTGTCATCCTCAGGTCCCTCACTGTTGGGCAGTCTACCACTTTGAATGCCATCCAGGGTGTAGAGAGGCAGTTGCAACAAACCAATGCATACCGGTGGGGCATTCATTCTGGTCAAGCAGCCCAACAGTGAGCTTTTCAGACTCTGGCCTCAGCACTGATGGCAGCCATTGTCCCTGTCTCTAGCCTCCCCCCTCCAACTTCCTCCACCCAGACCCAAACCCCTGTACCTCAGCCTATCCCAAGCACACCATCATACCAGCATGCACACACGTCAACACACAAGGGAAGCTCAGGCAAACATAAGCACCACACATCCCACAGACAATCACGCAAGCATCATACACATGCAGACATACCAACATCCACTGCCTCCACTGTGTCCCCCTCCTCCCTCCCTGTCTTGTCGCAACTCACACCTGCATGCACTACAACGTCAGCCACTACCTCCATCACCAGAACACCCACCACCACACCCCGCTCACGTGCACTCACCACCCCCACTACCATTCACACATCCCCTGTGTCCTCTCCCAGTGTGTCTGTGAGCCCACCTCCCAAGGTACACTAACGCAGCCACAAACCCACCCAACAGCCATCCACCTCACGACAGCCTCCAGGCCCATGCACCTTCACCCAAAGTCAGCAAACGTACACCTCCTACAACCACTACCTCTTCCTCCACTCCCAAACCCCCTCCATTTACCCGTCCCAGTGTGCCCCAAAAACTTTTCCTGTCCAACCTTGACCTCTTTCCCTCACCTCTCCCACCCCTTCAGTCTCCTAGGGCCCGCCTCTCCAAGTCCCAACCCAGCGCCTCAGCCACAACATCTGTGAGAACAGTGGTGCCAGTAGTAACCGGCTTCTGGAGTGCGCCAGGCAGCAGGGCAGCCAGTGTTTTGCAAGGAGCCAGAGCACAGACAGTTCCCCACCTCAAAAGCATAAAAAGTTGGCCAGTGCCCGGCGGGAGAGAGGAAAGAAATCTGCCGCCAAAGCCGCTCCCATGGGTACAGTTGGGAGTGTGGAGACAGCTGCGCCACCATCCAAGGTGGGGAAGGGGCACAATAAAACCAGCAAGTCTGGGAAAGCCTGCACGGTGGACAAGACCGCAACAAGCACCGCTGCCAAGGACACCGCCGCCACCAGCACCGCTGCCAAGGAAACCGCCGCCACCAGCACCGCTGAACAGGACTCCACCGCCACCAGCACCGCTGAACAGGACACCGCCGCCACCAGCACCGCTGCCAAGGACACTGCCGCCACCAGCACAGCTGAACAGGACACCGACGCAACAAGCACCGCTGCCAAGGACACCGCCACCACCAGTACCGCTGCCAAGGACACCACCGCCACCAGCACCGCTGAACAAGACACCGCCGCCACCAGTACCGCTGCCAAGGACACCACCGCCACTAGCACCGCTGAACAGGACACCGCCGCCACCAGTACCGCTGCCAAGGACACCACCGCCACTAGCACCGCTGAACAGGACACCTCCACAACAAGCACCGTAGGCCAGTGAGCACCAAAGATTCCGGTGCTACTGAGGCCGCCACGAGCAGGATGAAGCACTCTGGGCACAAAGCCCCCTTCACAACCAGTGAAGAGATCCATCCACTACCTCAGTCCTAGGCAGGATGAAGTACTCTGGGCACAAAGCCCCCTCCAGAACCAGTGGAGAATGAAATCCACTACCTCAGTCCTTGGTAGGATGAAGCACTCTGGGCACAAAGCCCCCTCCAGAACCAGTGGAGACTGTTATCCACTTGAGAGGCTGTGGCTTTGCACTCCCCAGGATGTAGCAGTGGGTAACCCACCCATTGTAGAGACTTGAGAGACTGTGGCTTTGCACTCCCCTGGTTGCAGAGGGCAACCCACCCACTGAAGAGACTTGAGAGACTGTGGCTTTGCACTCCCCTGGATAATGCAGGGGGCAACCCACCCACTGTAGAGACTTGAGAGACTGTGGCTTTGCACTCCCCTGGATAAAGCAGTGGGCAAACCACCCACTGGAGAGACTTGAGAGACTGTGGCTTTGCACTCCCCAGGATAAAGCAGTGGGCAACCCACCCACTGGAGAGTCTTGAGAGACTGTGGCTTTGCACTCCCCAGGATAAAGCAGTGGGCATGGAGCCCCCTTGTGGATCTGGCATCGTGCACTCATCCGGCTGAGGTGCCCCTCCTTCCCTTCCCCCTGAGGTGCCTGTTTTATTTCTATCTGATGCCCCAGCAGTGTTCTCTCCGTCTTGTTCGGGTATTGAGTGTGGGCCTCGCCCATGCATTTTAGGCCCAGTGGTCCACGGACTATGATGGTGGAATCCCTTGGACTTGTATTCTTGGAGTATATATTTGTTTATAGTGTGGATATCTTTATATATGAATATATTTTTGATTCATGTATTTGAATATATTACAATCATTCGACTCATTTCCTTTTGTCCTTGCATTCTTCCGGGGGGGTTGGAGGGTGTAACTGTAATGTATCATGATGTATTAGTGTCTGTGTTGTCGTGGGTGAGGGTGGGGGTGGGGGTGTTGCGTGTTGCGTGTGTGTGTCACTCTCTTTTCCCTCCCCCCTCCCCTGTGTCATAGGTGCAGTACTCACCGTGGTCTTCGCCGCCGTCTTTGTTGTTCCTGGTAGAGAAGCAGGAAGATAAAGGCTGGCAGTATCAGGTTCCATGAAGTCCTGATTCCTCGTGGGGTGTGTAGAGGTGAGCGTTTTCCCTTCCAAGTCCTGTTTCCGCCTTGTTTTTGTTCGCGGTGAATACGCCCCGGAAAAGGTGGCGGATTGGACTGTTTTAATTCTGTGGGTGGTACATTGTCCTCCGACTGTCTGTTGGTGGTTACCGCCGTGGTGTTTGTTTGTACCGCCTTGGCGGTCGGAGTGTTAAAGTGGCTGTCTATGTTGGCGGTTTCCGCCACGGTCGTGATCCAATTTTTTCCGCCGGCCTGTTGGCGGTTTTACCACCGCTTTAACACCGACCGCCATGGTTGTCCATGTTGTCTGTTCTCCTATGTGTCTGTTTCCAGGAGCGCAGCCTTGGTTCCTGACTGAGATGCAGGTATATTTTGATGCCCAGGAACGGTGCTTGGGAAACCCAGAACGCATTGAGCAGAGGCAACAGGGACTGTGTCAATCCAGCAGACGTTGCAACGGTTTTTCATCCACAGAGCAGGCGATGTGTCGATCTGGGAGGCATTGCATCAACATTTGCAGGTGTTACGTAGATTTTCCGACGTGCTGGATTTTCTTCTCTTTGGTGAAGTCTTTAAAAGCTCTGAGACCTCAGAACAGGAGACAAGCTCAATCCAAACCCTTGGACAGCACTTAGTAAGGAAGGCAGGGTCCGTTCAGCAGAATCAGGGGTCAGCAGGCAGCAGGGAAACAGGCAGGCCAACAGTCATTCCACCAAAGCGGCCTAGATGAGCCCTTTCGGCAGACAGGCAACCCCTCTGATAGAGTCCAGGTGTAGGTCTAGGAGTGTCCCATTTGGTGGGATCACAGACCCAGTATATGTACCCAAAAGTGCCTTTGAAGTGGAGGTAACTTCAAAGAGTGATTTTAAAGTGTAGTTGTTCCCATTAGAACCCAACCCTGTCTGCCAGGAGCCCTGTGGGGGGAGTCAGTCCTTTGTGTAAGAGCAGGCCACTGACCTTTGAAGTGTAAATGTGAGTCCCTCCACCCTTCCTGGCCAGGGAAACCCATCTGCATGCAGATGAATGCAGATGCAATTGAGTGTCCTGTGTTTATGGCTGTCTGGGTGGAATGCATAAGGGAAGCTGTCAACCAGCACATACCAGACGTGGATTGGAGACAGGCTGTAAGTCACAGGTGGCAGTAAGTGCATAGAAATGCCTACTTTATAAAATTGGCATTTCTAAAATAGTAATGTAGAATCCAACTTCACCATTAAGTAGGATTTCTCACTACCATTCCAACCATATCAAGCATGCATGGCAAGTCTATTCCTCTCAAATCAAGCATTATCACTTAATAGCATGTAAGGGGATTTCTAAGGCTGGCCTATGAGGAACTGGCTTCACAGTAGGTTTTCACTACCAGGAAAACCTTATAAGTACATTTCCTGCTTTTTACCTATATAACACCCTGCCCTATGGGTTACCTAGAGTCTATCTTAGGGGTGACTTATGTGTGAGAAACACACGTGCCTGGCAATGGCAGACCTGAGAGATGGTCTACTTATGTGGGTGGCGCAATCAGTGATGCAAGTCCATTAGTAGCATTTAAGTTACAGGTCCTGAGCACTTCTAATGGAGGTTACTAGGGGCTAATAGGTAAATTAAATATGCCAGTTTGGTATGAACCAATGTTACCATGTTTTAGGGAGAGAGCAAATGCATTTTAGCACTGGCTAACAAGGGAACAAGGTCAGAAAAAGAGGAGGAGGAAGGCAAAAAGTTTGGGCTGACCCTTCAGAGAGGGCCATTTTCCAACACAACCCCCTTCCAGCCTAAAGCCAGGGTAGACTTATCAATACTTTGATGGACTTCCCTGCTTAAGGCGATAGATAATGGGCAATGACCCACTACTGCAAGGGCACTTGTAAGTTCTATGCCTTTCTGTACTTAGTTGGGTCCCTCTGTCTATACCCTCTTGGGCCACTGAAATGACCCATGGGGAACCCTTCTCCCCATCGGTGGACTCCCTCTGTGAAACTCCTAACCTTATTTTGTTCACTGATGCATCCTAATAGGCAGACAATACCACCATGGCCAACAAAGTAAATTGGTCCATTCCACTTGTTGGGTCTGACTTCTGTCCCCAACCCAAGAAAAACTATGTCCAGACGGACAGCAACCAACTGAGGCCACTGGCAGCTGTCAATGTCAAGATCCAGGCCATCCACTGCTACGTGGAGGCCCTAAGCGGGCCATTGAGTAATCTTCTCCTCCAGTCTTGGGGCTGACCTGGAGTTCCCTATGGGCATCTGAGGTTTCTCTGAACTTTGGGGCATCTCAGAGTGGGGGCAGTAGCCCCAGGGGTTTTTCCCCCTACTTCCACTCTACCTGACACCAGTCAATCAACTCAGGTCCTGTACCCTGGGGATTAACAGGAGACAGGGGTGAGTCTTCCCTCACCCTGTACCCTCCACTTGGGACTGGTATCCCCAGAAACCAGAAGTGGTAGGGTGCCGGAGGCAGCCGCTCCCCCCCTAGCGCTCCTGACACTGTAGTCATTAGTGGACAGACTCTTGGTGCAGACTAGGTTCCCCTGCTTGGGTCCCCTATGGGAACAGTCCAAACTCTAGGGCTGGAAATAGGTCCTTTGCCCACCACCACCCCACCTCTTCTCCTTCCTTTAGAAGGGACATAGAACCCTTTTCCCCCTTACCATACTTGGACCTGTCTGGGTCACTGGGTCCCTCCCACTCACTCTGTTGAAGGAAACCTGAACCACCCTCCTTAGGATCAGTCCCTAATGCCTCTTCAGACTCTCTGATATGCACCCAGAGGTGTGCCTCCTTTGCAAGCTCCCTGGGGTCAGAGAACTTACAATCAACAAGATGTTGGTGTAGCCCCAGAAAACAGTGACTGAACATGTGCTCCCTGGCAATCAAATTGTACAACCCCTCAAAAGTGTTTACCATACTACACTTCACCAAACCATCCAGTGCCCTGCAAAAGTAATCCCCAAAATCCCCCCAGGACTGGTGAGACAGTTTCCTATTGCCCCAGAATCTCAACCTACACTGTTCTGCTGTGAAGCCATATCTCTTGACAAAGGTCTCCTTCATGGTGGGATACCTGAGCCTATCTCCCCCATCTAGGGTCAGTTGGGCATCCCTCCCATCACCAGGTATACATCTCCATAGGACAGCCCCCAATCCTCCTCATGGATCCTGTGTGCTAATAGAGTGACCTCATACACCTCAAACCACCTGTCTATGTTATCCCCTCCCTGAAGTCAAACACCAAATCTCTGTCTGTGTTTACATTTTATTTAGCACTGGGCTTGGTAGGTTTGCTGCCACCACTGGACTCTACTTGCTTTGCTTTGAAGTCCAGTTCCTTTAGATTCAGTTCATGAGCTAACAAGATTTTTCTTTCTTCCAAGGCTCTTTCAGCCTCAGCTCGCCCCTCCTCTGCAGCCAGTTGGGCCAGATGCAGCCTCACGTCCCTCCAAGCCTGTTTGTCCTTCAATTCCTCAGGGGACAGAGTGTGTGAGGAGACACTGCTTCCTGTAAATGACTTGGGTACATCCTCTCTGTGGGCTCCACTCTCTCCTCTGGAGCCACTTCTAAGTCATTATCCTCCTCCTCCTTGTTATCCTTCTCAGGATCATCACTCTTTTGGTACTCTGCTGCAGCCTTCAGCCAACATGCTTTCTCAAAAGCATATAAGCCATCCTGCAGGTCCTGCTTGGTTAACCGACCACTGTTTTACAGCCAGGCCTCTAACCTTGCAGAACTTCCTCAGCCTAGCCTTGCTGAGGGCTGCAATGGGGACAAGGTCCATCTCCTTGTAGTCTGCTGGGAATCTGGAATCCATTTCCAATCTGTTAAGGTTTCACAGGTGCAACACAAAGAGTCCCAAGTTTATGAAGGTGAGGTAGGAATCCAATTTGGAAAAATGACCAATGGAGAGAAAAAGGAAAAAACAACTCTTAATGGTCTTTAGATGATAGTGTACACCAAGTCGCTGTAAGGCACTGCACAAACAAAGGTCCTGTCCTCACCACTGAACACCAATGTTAGAAATTGGGTCTGTAGCTGGCAGAAGTATGCACCCTGTCCAAGTAGGGACCACAATCCTAGTCAGGGTAAGTCACAACACAACCTAAATTATCCTGTACTCACCCTCCGGTACCTTGGCACAGAGCAGGCAGGCATGACTTAGAAGGCAAGGTGTAAAGTATTTGTGCAATAACTCATACAGTAACACAGTGAAAACACCACAACAAGTACTCCATACCAGATTAGGAAAATAGATAATATTTATCTGAATAAAATAAGACCAAAATGACAAATTTCCTACATCCTACATGTACCAGTCAAGATATCACATTTTAAAGGTTGAAAAGAGTCTCAATCCTTAAGAATCAGTGGTTGGATCCTTTTAACACACAGTACCTGGGATACTTCAAAAATAGCAATGCAGAGGGACAGCAGAGGAAGAGATGCATAAAAAAGTAAATCGATGCGTCTATTTTTCCAGTGCAGCAAGGGCGATGCATCGATTCTTTCCACACTGCAAGGCGATGCTTCGGTTTCCAGGAGCTCAGCCTTGATTCCTCACTGTGATGCGGGGATATTTTGACACCCAGGGACGAAGCGTGGGAAACCCAGAAGACATAGAGCAGAGGCAACAGGCACTGCATCAATCTGGCAGGTGATGCAGTGATTTTTCAACCACGGAGGAGGCACTGCATCGATCCTGCAGATGTTGCGTCAAATTTGGCAATAAATATGGCAATTGGGTATGAGCCAAAGTTGCCCTGTTTTAGGGAGAGAACACATGCACTTTAGCACTGGGTAGCAGTGGTAAAGTGACCAGAGTCCCAAAGCCAATAAAAAACGAGGTCAGAAAAAGAGGTGGAGGAAAGCAAAAAGTTTGGGGTGACCCTTCAGAGAGAGACATTTTCCAACATTATTGGTCTGAAATTACACCTTTGTCCTGTCTACTTCAATCTTGACTTATATTTGGTGCTTTATTTTTGTTGGTGCTTTTTCACTTTAATTATTTAAAAATTCTTAATTTTTTGTCCCCATTTGGGATTTTTTGTTGTTTTGGTCTTATTTTACTTGTAAATGTTTTATCTTTATTTTGAAATTGAGTGTGGAGATTTAATTGTGCTTATGGGAATTGTTCCAAAGGGCACCAAGCACTCATTGATTGTGGCGCTTTTGGAGGTGTTGGTGGGTAGAATGGATGCCATGGACGATGCAATTGTTTCAATGAAGTTGCATCCCCCAGGTGTGCCTGTAGACCAGGTTGAGAGACCAAGGAGGGTGAGAGTGCCTCCCAAGGAAGTATTTCCCCCGGTTCAAAGAGGGCCTGTGCACAGGGTACGCATATAGGGGACTTGAGGAGGGAAGGGGGTAGGTAGCAGTTAACCTTGGTGCCTCGGTGGTTGAGGGCGCTACCCTTCTGAAAGTTGCACCGGGGGTCAGACCCCAGGGCTGGGTGACTCGGGCCAGGTGGCAGCTCAGGGTAATGTCACAGAGATAATGGGGCATATGCAAGCAGTGGCATTGTGCAGAATGGCAACAGAAGAATGGCTATTGGGGTTATGCCAGTGGGGGCCCTTCCCAGTTGGACTTTGTGGCTAGTTTAGCAAGTGTGTTGCCTTGGCTTTCAAAAGTGGGGATGTTGTCTGCCCCCCTGGTGGGGGGCCCTTGTGGGTACTAGTGATGTCAAAGATTTAGAAAGGACTAGGCTCTTGGAGGATCAACTTGATGGTGTCAGGAGTGGTCAGGGGTTCCAAGGGAGTGTGGCTGCCATAGGGGCCACTGTGGGATGGTGGGGTGCCTCTAGTTAGTATGGTAGCCCCCTCAGGGAGTCAGGTGAGATCGCTCTGGGTGCCCCTGCACAAAGGCAGGGGGGCCCGCTTGCAGCCAACATACCTGGTGCCTTCAGCGTCTGGAACCACAGCGGAGGCAGTATGTCTGGCAGACCTACAGTCACAATGACTATTCCCCTGGCTCTGGGATCGGCAAACTCAGGTATGGGAGCTCCTTTACCAGCTGTTGGTTTGGCTGATGTGCAGTCCGAGCATGAGCAGCTAGGCAGGCATGTTTCAATGGAAGTGAAGGTGAAAATAGTCAGAAAGGGAGGAAGCCAAATGTTCTAAGGAATGATCGCACTCTAGGGACTGTGGTCATTGGCCATACAAGAAGAAAGTTGAGGGAACACTGGTGAATTAGATTAGAGGCTTCTCAACTTACCAAGCCATTTTGGACAAGCATTGTAACGATTTGGGCACCCAATTTGTGTGCTATCAAAATAGGATTGTCTGTGCTCATGAGGAGTATTGTGGATCAGCCTGGAAAAAATACAATAAGGAGTTCAGGAGGATTAAGGCTACTAGGCCCATTCTAGCATGGGACCAGATAGAGGTAATCACATGGCTCCGTTATCTGAAACCTTACCATGGTGACGATACAGCCAATCAGCCCTTTCGTCCAGGGTCAGGGTCCACCAGCAGCCTGGGGTGGTTCTGTGACCTACCATCCCACCCAGTATCCAAGTGTTTTACAAAATCCAAGGAAAAGGGTGCCAGGAAGCAGGAAAGACCACCTCGGTTGTGAAAAAGCTCTCTCACTACATAACTTGAAAGCAATGGCTTCATATAAACAATAATCATTTAGCAGCTCAGACATTGAATGAAGGTTTGAAGTATTGTTTCAGGATCTCAGCTGAGAGTTATGTGGGCTCCCCTTATTGTAGGAACCAACAATCACTCAGGTCCAAACCTTGGGTGGACAGGTCAAAGATCCTGAAGGAGTTGAGTCTTGGTAAGGTGGCAGGTCTGTTCGACGAGACCCCACTTGAAGATTTTGTCCGCTCCCCACGAGGGGTGGTCCCTAAAAAAGAGCCAGGTGAGTTTAGATTGGTGCATAACCTGTCTGCCCCAGCAGTCAGTCAGTGAATGAGGCTATTGATGGTGCATTATGCTCAGCTAAGTATGCTTCCCCTGATCAGGACACCCAGATGCTCCAGGAGCCAGGACCTGGGACCCTGTTCACAAAATCTGACATTGAATCTGCTTTCCGTTTATACTTGGGGCATCCACAGGATTTTCACCTGCTTAGTTTCCAGTTTGAGGGTGCCTATTATTTTTGATAAGTGTATGCCCCTGGGCTGCTCAGTGTCATGCTCCTACTTTTTGAAGCTCAGCGTGGTCTTTAAACAGGTCTTCATGATCAGGTCAGGCCATCAATGAGTATTTCACTACCTCATGAGTTTCTCTTTCCAGAGCCACCCGAACTGGACAATGAGCAGAGGCCTTGCAAACTTTTCGGGACTTGATGGGAGAGTTTGGGGTCCTCTTAGTGCAGAGCAAGACTCTGGGGCCGGTGACCACAATTGAGTTCCTGGGAATAGAGTTGGAGTTTGTGGCAGGGCTCTCCTGGGTTCCCTTGGAGAACGCTAAACCTTTTTCCTAAACTTTTTTCCCCAAACACATCTGGGAGCTAAGAAGGTCACATTACATCAGTTACAAGTCTTGGTGGGGCAATTGAATTTCGTTTTGAGGATCATGCCCATGGGATGTCCCTTCTCCTGGTCCATTTCTTAAGCCATGTTCGGGCTAAAGGCAAAGCATCATCACACCAGGCTGGCTAGCAAGGTCAGAAGCAATATGAGAATCGGGGAGGCATTCCTGCACAGCTTTAACAGAATGGATGGTGGTGCGACCTGGTTAACCCAGAATCATTGAGGAGCTAGCTCTCTTCACTGATGTAGCAGGCAGCGAATGATTTGCTGCCATTTGGGGGTCAGCACGGTGTGTGCAGCGGTGGCCCAGGGAGTGGCTGCTGTCTGGGATGGTTAATAACATAGGTTTCCTTGAGCTGTTTCTAATTTTGGTGGCATTGTCTATTTGGCCAGACCAGCTCTGCAAACAATCAGTCATGTTCTGGTCTGATAATATGACAGTGGTAGACTGCATCAATCAACAGGCGGCAAAATGTAAAATGATTCTGAGACTGTTAAAGGAAATAGTACTATTGTGTGTGAAGCTAATAGTGTTGTGCAAAGTCAAGCATGTCCCTGGCATGTTAAACAACACTGCTGATACGTTGTCTTGTTTCGAGATGCAGGCTTTCAGGTCCGATCACCCAGGAGCAGGGGAGTCCCCTACGTCTTTCTTGCACCACCTGTGGCAGCTTGGTGCCACGCTTATTGGACCTCATTTAAGCCAGCTAAGCAACAACGACCAGACGTGCTTATGAGGGGGTGTTTAGCGCTTGTTGCAACTTCTTGGAGTGTGTAGTGGCGGCGGATTGCTTTGTTTCCTTTTCAGTTGTGGAATTCCTGGGGGTGCTAAGGGGTGGCCGGTGGCTTGGGCCAGGCGCCAAACTGCAGCAATATCTTTTTATGCAAAAATTCTGGGACACACTGATTAGACCAAGTATTTCTTGGTTGAAAGAGTCTTAAAGGGTTAGCAGTGCTTAGAGGGAAGCAGGTCTGATTGTAGGCACCCAATTGATACAGCCAAGTCGGAAGCAATTCGGGGGTCCTTGGGAGATGTCTATAGGTCACCAGGTGAGGTCCACCTCTTTAAGGCACCATTTCCTCTTGCCTTTAATGGGGCCCTCAGGGTAAGCCAGTTGGTGGCCAAGAACAATAGGGATACTGGAGGGGGGGTTGCAACTGGCAGAGATTTAGTGGATGGACGGGGCTGGGGCTCTGGCAATTAATATCCCACACTCCAAGACAGACCAGGTCAGTAGAGGTGACCACATCTTAATGCATAGGGCCCTGGGAAATGTGTGCTGCCCCGCACATAACCTGGAGTCATTTGTAGCTCACTGGATGCAGGGTGTGGGAGGTCCCTTACTTGTCGATGCTGATGGAATGCCTCTGACCATGTACCAGTTCTGCAGAATCTTCTATGTGGTCCTGCAGGCAACAAGGTATGATTCGTTAGAGTTTGGGTCTCATTCCTGTAGGATTGGTGCTACAACTGCGGAGGTAACAATGGGGCTCTCTGGCTCGGCAGTGCAAAGAATTGGCAGGTGGTCTTTGGACAGCTAAAAATACTGCGTTTGATTGCACATGTTGCAATGACTGCATCTTATCCCTGTCTTAACTCTTCCCTTTTCTCATGCTGATGTAGGTGGTAGGCAAAAAGAAGAGATGGAGCGGCTGGAGTTCTTGGTTGTCCCTGTCCATGCAGCGGGAATTAAAGACATGTGGGTCTTATATCATTCATACATGTGGTGTGCAATGGAGGTTTATTTTGCAGGTGGTTTTCTATCCAGGCTGCTGTAGGTTGGTTAAGCATGTACTTTTATGGTCAAAGAGGCTTGCTGCTGGGTCACCTGATGTCTTCACTGAACACAATGTTATTCTTGGGATACGTGCCCCCTGGCATCATCATACTGCATCAAGGTTGCAATGATTCATTGTGCATTGGCTGGAAGCACCTATTTGAACTATTGATCTCTGAGATTGGTTGGCTGGCTAAGAACTTCCCTCATGCTCCACTAACAGGCCTAACATCATCATAATATTGCAGTGGAGGGGTAGTAAATCAGAGAGGGCTTTGGATGATTCGGTGAAGCGAATAAACAACAAGGTTGATAAGTTGTTCAGACCCCCTAAGCTGCCGTCCATATCCCATGGTTATATAAAACATGAAAGTTTTTTCCTACAGGACGGAGTGCACCTGCCTAGTATTGGTAACAACATTTTTGTAGAGATTCTATTGTCCTGACTAGTGCACTGCCCTCGGTAGGGTGGCTGATTGTGGGGAGGCAAGATAGTAGGGGAACTATGCTGGCCTCTGACGGGTGAGGTCATGATTGGTGGGACAATTTGTTATGCCTTACCTTATATAAGTATCACAGTGACACCACAGGACCTTCAAAGGGGTGCTGACAGGGATTCAAATGGAGGATTCTGGGGCCTGGGGGGCTGCAAGCAATCGCGGACATCTGGTCCTTCTGGCCAACAACGTGTACATGTGCAATTGGCACAAAGCTAGCACTGGCCCTTGAGGGGAGTAATGATGGGTGTAGGGGGTGTCTAAGGTAGGTATCCTGGCAGGCGGGTGGGACCCCTGCACAGGTGTACTGCGGGAGGGAACACCGGTGGGAGGGGTCCTCTCTAAGGAGGGAACCACCCCTAGTCTAATGGATGGGAAAGGGTGGTTGTGGATCACAGGACACCATTGAGCCCATTCATGATCTCACTTGAAGCAGTGGCATAACATAAGGCCCCATGGTGCAGGGGGTCCCTGAGCTCCAGAGGAGCCCCTCAGGAAAAGTGCTTGATGGTGGGCTGGGGAAGGGGGCCCCCCTCCATGTACTTTTTCAGGGGGCTCCCTCAAGTTTCAATACGCCACTGACTCGAAGGCATAAATTGTGATGTACAGGAACATGTCTAGATGGTTTTAGGAAATTTGATGTATTAGGGTCTCTGTTATGGCTAGTCATCAACATATGTAAATAAAGCTGTAAATATAGTGGGTTACTGCATATAAATATTTGAAATGATGTGTGGTCTTTAACTGCAAACATTTTTAGTATGTTTTAATGAAAATATGGCTGGTGGTTTATGACCCCTAAACCCAGAAGCTGTGTGAATTTTTGCCTGCCAATGTGGGGAGTAGTGGTATGTGTGGTTAGAGGCAGATTTATGGTCGGGGAGGAAGACCTCAGCAATACCGGGCCATATTTCCCCATATATATCCTCTGCTTGCACAGCTGCACCAACAATCTCAGGCAATACAAATGATGGAAACACATATGCTTTTCAGATTATTTAGTCTGTTTAAATACATCCATTACCTTCAACCCTAAAACCACTCTCCAACTGTAAAAAACAGATCCCCGATTTCCCATGCAAGCACTCCAAACTAAATTGCCTACTTCTGACAGTATCACAAAATCTGGGAGAAAGCAATGGTTTCCAATGCTGGGAGACCATTCCAGGCTTCCAGATTCTCCAAACAAACTCTTCTTTCTCTTTTTCTGGGAGTACTCTCTCATCACCATACCAAATATACCTGCACAAACTCAGTGTCTTCAATTGCTGAATCACCCAGTAATAAAAGGGACCGGGAATACCAGCCTGGATGGAAGCAGTCTTAATGAAGTTTCAGCTAATATCCATTGAATCTCTACCTTCATCTTTTTCTGTCTATTTATGTGGATCTTTAAAGGTAACCTCTTTGTGTCTCCCTTGAAAGCTAAGAATTCGAACTCTTGACAGGGTTCTAAAATCAATTTGGTAGTTTTTCTACATTTTCGTAGAATCAGCAAAACAGTCAAGGGAAAATGATAAATTCTATAATATTCCTGCTGCATGTCGGTCAGCCCTCACCCTAAAAAGAAGGAATGTATTGGGAAAGAACTCACATTTGTGCAGGTGTGCTTTCATTCTTTGCAGGAATCAAATGCTTCACGGAGCTCGGCTGATCTTTTCACTGAAATAAAGTGTGGTGAGCCATACACAAAAGTACATCAACATGATCCCAACAATTTAGACACCATGACCAATGTGGCCCCAGAAGGAAAACTCCAATCAGGAATAAAGTTTAAAGCCTTATTTTAAGGCGGTGAAACAAGCTCAAACAAACAAATGTGGGCAAAAATACAAAAGGAGACAAAAATCATTTGAAAAAATGTATCTCGGAATACAGAATACTAGCTAGAAAAATATAAAAAGAATGAGTGTAAGCATGATAGATTCTATTCTAGAAAAAGGGACATGTTGATGGGAAATGGTAATCGGTTGAGAGAGGTATAGCTCTCCAAGTAGCAGCATTCAGAGATTCTTCATCAGCAAAGCATCTGGATCAGCAGCAGAGTTCAGTCAGAAGTGTCATCAGGAAAGGTGCAGAGAGAGAACTGACTAAAAGTCTGACGAGGGTCTGGGGATCTGATCTAGACTTTCAAAGTCCGTCCCTAATATAAAACACAGAAATCAAATTGATTTGTCGGGTTAATGGCATTGGGTCACACAAGACATCCGAACGAGTCCATACTGTAGTAGCAACATTTTATTTCACGTTAAGTCCACAGGCTGGGATGTTCTTGTATAGGTAGCTAAAATAAAAGTCTCAGTGAAATTGAACAATGAACCTATTCCTACGTGCAAAGCTTCTCATGAGAATGGAATCTAGAGAAAAACTCATGTGAGAAAGAACAATGATTCATCACTTTTACATGACTACAAAATATAAGCTCTGTAGGCCTCACTTAAGCTACCATACGAAAAATAAATTGTATTACAGTTAGTCATTGCAATTTAATGAAACATGGAAAAATATAAACTTATAAACTCATCAATATTAAAAGTTCATTAGTATAAGGCAAGCAATACAGTTTACTTTGAATGATAGCTTTGTCAGTCCATGTCAACAAATGTGGCAAAGAGCAATTCTTACCTTTTTGCACGTACCTTTTAGCTCATAATTCACACATTAAACATAAAAAATAGAAATTTGTTTTGATATTAGCAATTAGTCTGGAGTCTAAATTATACCTTAACATCATTTTTATTTTACTAACGAATTAATAAGGAAGGCACAATTGTGACCACCAGCAAATGAAAACATAAGCACATTTAATATACGTGACAGTGCAGCTTTCTATGTTAGGCTGTCAAACATGAAACATAAATCGCCACCTTCTGCTGACGTCTGGGTCACTAAATGCGTTACAAAAATTTAAACTCGAACACTTGCGACAGTCCTTCAGGCTAAAGTCAATAGTTATCTGTAACACATGAGATACTCGGGCCTCTCATCATGTTCTACAGGGAGATCATCCTTTTGTGTTGCACCACTCACTACACATTGCCCCTTTCTTCACTCCTAACTTACACTTTTCTGCCTGGTGGATTTTCCAAAGTGGTGCCACTTAAAGGAGGAATATTTTACAAATCTTGATTCTGCGATTTCTGTTCATAGCTGACACCATGCACCCATATATATAAATATGACTTGCAAGCACACAAGTGCTGTGCGTTGGGTTTTAAGTTCTTCACAGTGCAAGGTGCATCATCTCAGAATCCAGTTGCAACCATTTTGCTATGTTGCATGTTGAAACTGAAACAAGCAGCTGGTTTAACAGTCGATGGATAACATTTCAGAAT
Organism: Pleurodeles waltl; assembly: GCF_031143425.1. NCBI lineage: Eukaryota > Metazoa > Chordata > Amphibia > Caudata > Salamandridae > Pleurodeles > Pleurodeles waltl. Next base: position 766,141,978 of record NC_090449.1, on the reverse strand, counting down.
ATTGACACTTACCCATGCATGGTTACTCTGTAAAATCCCATGCTTAATATTTATAGGATTTATGCTAGAGTAAAGAAATTAACAGTGTTTTGTTTTGATCACAAGTTACATCCACATATTCTGCCCTGAACACAGATCAGTATGTTGTGTTATGAAAGACTGGTTCTAACATGAATCAACATTTTCAGGAGGAAGATGTCCCTTATATAATGCAGGGTGGGGCAGAATAAATAAGGCAATACTTATACACATTTTGGTATCCCTTCAGGCTGAAGATACATTCAGCTATAAGAACTGGATGCTCCCATGTCGGCCCAAGCCCCTACACAACCCAAATGAGGTACCGACAGAAAGTACTGAGATCTGAATGTGGGTGGAACTGTTTATTACAGACATGCAAAGAACCCAAGTGTTGACAATGAAAATTACTCATGTGAGAAGAAATTGTCTAATGCAAACATACATCATGTCAAACCATAGCAACATAACATAAAGAATTGGGTACTTGTGAAAGAAAAGTAGATGATACTAAAAAACATGGCATTATATGGATTGATACCGAACCTCCCACAACACCACAGATCTCCGGCAATCCCAAATGACATTGGAGCACACATGTGTAACCTCCTGCATCATTTTGGGGGTGGTCCCACCTCTATGCCCCTTGTCCTCATGCCAGGGCACCAACCCCCCCAAACACCAAGCTGTCTGAGGTGCTGCGATGAGGTGGCCAGGAGCTGCAGTCCTTGTCCCCCCCAGTGATCTGGGCACCCTAGCCTCCAAGCTGTTGAAGGCCTCTGCTACTGCTATGATGACGGACCAAAAGATGATGCATACAGAAAGGGGGCCCACTACCACCTTATTCTCCTAAGATCCCACTGCTGGGTATGCATGGCACTGGGGAAATATAAATGCACCATGCAAGGGGACCCTGGCTAGCGGCTGGACTGACCAAGATAGGGGATTTATTCAAAGAGGGTGTGTTCATGACATACTCTGACATTGAGAACACTTACAACATAGGTCCGGGACGCTTTTTAACCTACTGTGCCATGAAACAGCTCATACACAACACAGGCAGAATGGGGACATCAAACCCCCAACATCACCCATGCTTCACCTCCTATTGTTAGATGCTGGACACACTAGAGTGGTGTCTCTCCTATACGGCACTCTTCTGGGAAGTATGGGAACAGGCGAGAGCTAGAACCAGTTGGGAGACAGACCTACCCAACCCACTGCCTCAATCAGCTTGGACTGGGGTGCTCCATCATGTGACAGGTGTGTCCTGCAGTCCTAAATTTTGCTATACACAATTTGATTATTTACACCAAACTTACTTATCCTCCCACTGGACTCAACACATGTTTCGACAATCGGCCCACGGGTGCCCTAGATGCGGAGACCAGGAAGCCAACTTTGATCACATAGTGTGGTCCTGCCCACCCATGCATTGCGTCTGGCGTGAAATTACCTTATTAACGGGGAAACTGACGAACCACCCATTGCTTCCCAACCCTGAGTCCTGCCTATTGTGCATACGCACTAGGGCCAAGGGGGAGAAACAATTACATAGGCTTATAGACCTTGCCTTTGTCCTTTTCAAACACCTCATAGCTATGCAATGGAAGGTGCCAACTACCCCAGATGTATAAAAGTTGGCTAAAGGGGCTGCAGCAATGGGTTGGGACCGAAGCACAAATGCCTTGTTCACCTAATGACAGGGATGTAGCGGTGGTGGGACATCGAAACTAGGACACTTATATTGCACAGGTCGAGGCTAAGAACGACTTACACTCCCCCTGAATTACGGTAGCCACCATTCACACTGGCGATAACTAACACTTCCAGATCACCTTGCAGGAGGGCACTACAGGTTAGGTGATACATAAACTTGCACAGCTCACACCATTCTCCCAATCAGGGACAAACATAACATATAGAGAGGCGAGACACGCAACTTCACACAACAGAGGATGGAACCCGGGCAGAGACACCAGGTCCACTAATGGGATCACACCAAGGTGCACTGGGGAAAGCCTGGGTGACACTACATCTTTGTAATCATACCCATGACTGCCAGATACAATGATAAATGTCATAAAAACGCTGCCTTGATTACCACCACTCACCGTACTCAGCATCCTGACATTGCGGGAATGCATATATACGCATGAAGCAGATAATGTTTGTTGAGTAAAGATATTTGTTCCTGTAAGAACTATAGTAATTTGGAATCCTTCTCCATTGTTCCCCCTTTCCCACAGTCCCCCACTAAATATACCTGATATCATATATATGCATGTATAATGAATGTCTAGTGCTCTGCATCATTGGAATATGTTGCAACGATCAAAATAAAAATAGATTTGAAAAAACAAAAAGAACAAAAGATGACACTGCTATCCCTGAGAACTTCTGCCCAAACAGTTACCGCTACCACAAAGGGAGACAGCTCCAAGAAGGCAATATTCTTAGTGATATCACTCTCATGCCAGGCTGCTAGCTAGTCCCCTCTACACCATTTAGAGTCCAATGTAGCTTCAAACCCTGCGCTGCCTGCTGCATCTGTGAAAAGACCCAGGGCAAAGTTAGAGATTGGGCGTGAAGGCCATATAATGGCACCATTAAATTGCTGTAAAAAGTTATACTATTTCCCCAAGTCAAGTGGTGAAGTTCCAGCTGATGTCGCTGCGATGCTCTGCCCCAAAAACTCAGGGGTCAGAGGGGTGGACACATAAATACCCCTGCCGATTGCGGTGGAAGTGACGCGCTTTTAGTGTGACTCTGGACTTCCCCCGACCCCCCCACCCCATGTCACACGAGCCATGGGGTGAAAGTCCCCCATGACTAGCACGTCACTGGGCTGTCACCAGGGCCTGGGCCACAGTGGTCCCGGGTCCTAAACGCCAAGCTCCCCCGATTGGGGGAGTGCTCTGCCTGTTCTAGAATTCATTTGTGATAACTGTCTTTTTCATGCTTAGTGGAGCCTACAGTCTTTTGATCCTCTGGATTGGCAAGGCTGCCTTTAGGGCCTTGCAACTGGTGCCTCTGCACTGGGGCTGACATGGGAGGGGGGTGCAGTCCTCGGGGAAGGGGGGCACTGTGTTTAGCAATAATTTACGATTTAAAAGCACCTACTGCAGAGTTCCTTGTGCCCAGCTTTCAGGCAGCAATAAAAATTTCAAGATAACTCTAGTGATTAATGTTACTGCTAGAGAGATCAGAGTTTTGTCTAGTGGCAGTTTTACTCTCCATAAAGTAGCAGAGGGTTATTATGCTTGCTGCAGAGAACACATATTGCAGATCATAGATCTGTATTTTATGTGGACAGCTGAGTGGATTTCGGTTTTGACTCAGAGATCCTTAGGGTACCGAAGTTCTTAAGATACGAGTCTAATATAGAACAGCAACTTTCAAAAATCTGCATGCACAGTGCATAACATAGGTTAGGATGTTATGCTGTTTCCCCCCCGTCTTTTATTATCTATTCGTGATGTTGCTAAATAAGGATTCGTTTGGGTGGATATACATTCTTATCAGGAAAGCCAGCCTGAGTAGTTAGGTAATACAAGGGGAAAGTCGCGTCAAAAATGATACATGATTACTGAACAGGGCGCCACTAGCGCTAAAGCCGGCCGTCTGGCTTGGACACTCTTTCGGAGATTCCATATGCGACTACCAAGTTCCATTGTAGTGACACGAATCCACGCTGCACAGGGAAACCTCACTCAGCTGTGAACCAAACAGTGACTCGTAGAAATCCACTCGTCAGCTTGGTGAGGATTTCCTTTTAAAACCCCTGTGCTGTAAATACACTGGAAGAGGATTTGGAATCCTTTGCAGACAAGTCGAAGACTGCTCATTGAACAGGCCACGCCGAATGAGGACAGCTGCTACGCAGGGCTGCCCAGTTTCTTAGGTCAACGGGTGATATGCTGCTCTAGAGCAGGTTTTCCCTTTAAATTCTGGGACTTGTAGTCTATTGTTTAATGGAATAAACAAGACTACAAATCCCAGAATTCAAAGAAAAACTGGACTGGAGCAGCGATCACGGATGGACCTTGAGGAATTGCGAGTGCTGGTCACGTAACATATCAGTCTGTCCCACAGTCACTATCGCAGCACGGCAGGATCGGTTCCCTACATAGGGGGGTCGTTAATGAAACAGCAGGTTCAGTCTTAGGGAGCCCACCCAGTTTACCACACAAACAGTACCATTTGTAGCAGGAGTTGTCATGAGCAGGACGGATAAAGAGACACGCATGATAAGGGGCCTCTAGGTCAAAGGACGATGATAAGCCGTCATAGCTTCAGGTTCCCTCCCACAAGCACTGTAGTGGAAGCTGTAGGGGGTTATTGAGCACCACATGGAACAACAGATAGATAAAGTCCCTCTGGATGTAATAGAGAGCCAGTCAACACTGATGTAAAAGAAGCATCGACACTATTGAGACACCCGCAAGCATAGGTTAATCTATTGAAGATCACGAGGGGGCTTTACACACGAACATGGTACAACTTCCCCAGCTGCCCAAGAAACCATGGCGAGTCTGTGGAAATACTGCAAATGAATTCCTCACTTTCCCGGCTATGTTGCCTGCCCTTTCCTGGGTAGGACGAAGCCATGAAAAGGAGGCGCAGCCTGAGCCCTTTCAAATGGACTGTATCAGGCAGCACCTATCACCCCACGGAGTGGGAACTTAAGCGACACCCATTCACTGTTTACATGAGAATGCTTGTAAAATATTTAACACTCGGTTTCAGCCAGCAGCGATGCAAAGCAGGTAAACGACAACCTGTTGGCGTGCAGGTGCTTGGGCAGTACACTTGGCTCCTACGTGAAGAGGCGCAATGAACAATCTTCAGGAACCGCCGGTGAGTAAACTCATTTTATTAGTAATTGGATTAGGCAGCTACTCTTGCTGCTGCTCAGAAGCTTGATCTTGTAAGTCTATCGCCTGGCGGGGAAAGCACCGGAGTGCAGTGTTGTGTGGCACGAGGCAGTGGAAAGAGTGGCGCTTGAAATGAACACACTTTAAAGGATGCTGCACCCTTCCCCACACGGCCACAGCCGCGCTGCAGGAGAAATGCATGCCCTCCCGGGGGAGTCTTTCTGGTTTAAATCTCAAGGTTCGGCGTGAGTATGTGGAAGACAATACTTTAAAGAGCAGGAACAGGGTGTAGGAAAACATACCAGTGATAATTAATACCAATGATGATTGTTCGCTTGAAGACTGTGACATTTTGCCATTTGGGTCAACATTATGTTGGGGGCAGTCCACAGTTTCAATTGATAAATTATTTTTTTTGTCAGTTCACAGCAGAAACCACATGAGCACTGAAGTAAGGGCAAACAATATCTTACTTGCGTATGAGGTTTTGACACAGGAATACGCTCACAGCCACAGTTCGTGCGCTCACACACAAATGTACTCGCATGCCACACACACACACACACCCACACACTTTGCAGTATATTTTTTTAGACTACTGTCATATTTTCTATAAAGCACGAGGCAAAACTACATATTATCCGTACTCTTAGTGTTAACGACCTGCCGGTTCTCCGACTCAACCAGTTATTGGTCATTAATTTATGATAATAACCAGTGTCAAATGGATTATTGCCTAGGCTTCTTGGTATTCAGGGCCTGCCTGGGATGCATTTTATCTCCTTCCTTGCTGTGCTCTACTTAGAAAGGGATTCAGTAAATAGCATTTTAATGGGCGTGTGTAAGAGAGTGTTACAGGATTTTGTACGTTATGATAATCAGTTTGACTCATTCCTATGTGTTTTGTTTTGGCCCATTAGAAAGGTTACCGTTCTAGTGAATACATTTTCTGCCTGAATGGAATATTCCTGAGAAACAGGATTTTTTTAAACATGCATTTATTGAACATTCAGGGGAAAAAGAAACTGACAGAAAGTTTGTTGACTGAAGCTAGTTGTCCTGGGAGCAGTCGGCGCACATTGCAAGTCAATAACCTCCACCTCAATGAGGAAATAAATGATGCTTTCTTACACTTTTACTACCTTTTGGTGGTGTTGTAGTGGATAGACCCCACAACACTTCTCTCATATATCCTGTGGATATCCTAAATTCACCCGCATATTTCATATCCATGTTGTTACTTATCCTTGAGAAATGGCAAGCTAAATGTATAGGCCAAATGATGGTGATTTGTGGGTTTGGGAGTGAGAATGAACAACCTGGTGGATAATAGACCTTTCCACAACCCTTAATCCTTTTTACTGAGTGCCAATGTCTCTGCATATGTCCATCTGTCTCACCAAGGGCAAGAATTTTAGCTCCAAAATCAAAGTATAATTTTGCCATTTTCCTTACCAAACTGTTTGAGGCCTTTATTTGCAATCTGGCACCCCTGATGTAGGTACTCTAATGTTGCGATGCTCGCGCACAGTGTGTGATATCACTGGGCTCGAGCATCGCTAGGTAACGGGGAGGTTCGGATCGCGGGGGTTGTAGGAGACGGTTGATGGTTGAAGACGCGCTTCTGATGTTGTCCTGTTGTTGGGGTTGCACATACGTTACGAATAAAAGCTTGTCAACACTTGATTGTCGTAACGTTATTCCTTAACATCTAAGGCTCTTGTCTAGTATCACGTTCATGTAGTACCAGCACTGCCATTTGTTGCGTGAAATCGCGGAGTTCCAGCAGTGGAAAGCCAAGAAAATCCAGAGAAAAATACTTTATATCGAAAATCTTGAGTTCAATGTTGTATTATTATTATGGATGGTTTTGTTACATTTTCTGTACTATACATATTGCGTTATTTTAAAGCGTGTGCCTTTGAAATGATTCATGCTGCTACACATACAGTTAGTCACTGCATTTGTGTTTCTGAGTGTTTTTGAGGCTATTGATCAGTGTGGATGTTTCTTTTCATTCATTCATTGCTTTGCATAAAACCTACTCACAATGCTGAATAGCAACTGGATTATGAAAACTTGGCTTTTAGGTCACTTAATAAAAAAAAAAAAAAAAAATTCTGAATCTATTGGGGCAATCAAGACAACAGCTAGATGAAGTGGCACAGTTTTAATGAATGGCAGAGCAGGGTCCACTTAAGAGTTAATTAAAGATAATACTTTATGGTATTCGATTGGGCAGTAAAATGAGTACCAGATTAGGCAAGAATATGCATTGAGTCTAAATCAGTATATCCATACTGGCAGGCAACTATCACACTTTCCGCTGTCTTCCTCTCTTGGAAGTTGCCAACACATTATTTTAATGTCTGAATAGCAAGTATATTAGCTGGCCTTACAATCTACACTTTTTTCAGATTAGCTCGTGCGAAAGATAGTGTTGCACTTGGCCCTTTCTGCAGGGTCAATCCCTAATTTTTTGCCTTCACTCTACTGTTTTCCGAACCCCTTTTTCTTGGCTTTAAGGACTCTGCACCCTTAACCACTGCTAACCAGAGCTAACGTGCTTGTGCTCTCTCCTTTAAGTATGGTAAAATTGGCTTACACCCAATTGGCACATTTAATTTACTTGTAAGTCTCTAGTAAAGCAGTGCAACACATACCCAGGGCTCACATGCGCAAAAGGTGTCTTCTTCCTCTAGCAGAGCAAATGGGTTTTTCTACAGCACATATTCTCATATTAGGTGCTTTAAATGTGCTGCCAATCACACAAGAGGTGATGTAATTAATGCTTGCAAAAAAAGTCTAACCACCGGCAGTCCCTAATGGTAGCATTTAACTCACTCTTTTGCTCCATATACCACCCTAGAAAAGGGCCCGCTTTATGCAAATAGTACTCCTCATGGTAACAGACCATCCTGCAGTGCCAGATGTGTTGAACACCCACACAGTTTTAACTTTGTGTGCATTCACAAACATTTGAAATACCTTTCCTACATGCATTGCAATTCTAATCTTGCACATACTGCTTTTAAGTGCAAGTGACTCAGTTGAAGCGGAAAAGTGGTCTCTTCACCTTTTACATATGTAGAAACTTATATTGCACATTTTGCCTAACCTGACACCTGCAAATTCCTACTTTCAGGTTAATCCACTAGTATAGAGTTAGGGTTGGCAGGCATATGGCAGGGAACCTAAATACATTCATTTTTAAGTCTTGGCTCTAGAGAGCATGCATGCGCTGTCTCAAACCAAGACATGCTGGGTCTGCTTTGTGGGCTTCATCCCGTCCATACACTTGCCATTTGCTGCCTTCCACGTTGCTTCTTTATTCCTTATCCTCATTTGTCCATGGCAAACATGCATCATGACTCTTCCCACTTTTGCCACATCCTGAGTGCAGGGACCACGTACAGTAACCCTCCACTCTCCCTCATTTTATGACCAATTTAGGGACTTTTTTTCTTCTTCGTTTGCAAGCCCCCAGCAGCACTGTTGTTTTCATTCTCACCAAGAGCCATGCTTTTTCTTATAGTGCCCTATCCTCCTTGGCTGCTTGCCCTGTGCTTTCCCCCAATGCCTTCCCCTCTATGTTTCAAGCAGGCCTGTAGCTACTGCCATCGTGGGTGACTTTGAGGCACCTTTGACATCGGCTCAGCAGGTAAACCCTCATTACTGCCGCTCAAGGGGACAAGAACTGAAACACAGATCATGTCGGGAGGCCGTCACTTGGCAACACCTGGGTATCCTTACCAATAAAAGTGCAGAGGAGAAGGTGCAGCTTTATTTTTCTCATTTTAGGGCATTACAAGATAGTTGAGGAGATGGTCTGGTTAGATGTGGGCAAAACATCTAATATAGGGCATGGGAACCACATCCCACGCGTGCCCTAAACATTTGTCATACTCTTCCATTGGTCAAGGCTGAGCAGTACCAGCCCCACTTATATCAATATGTCATGCAAACTGTTTTTGTTTGTCTTCCCTCTGTCCACCAGCCATACGTCTTCTCTCTGGTTCTGTGGTACTTGCAGGCGACAGGCAGAGTAATTACTTTCAAATTCTGCTGATATGGTGTTTTTGAAGACCTAATAGATCAATATGGGGAGAGCAGATCCATTAATACTCACAGTAGTTTTCATTACAATTAACATTTGCGGCCCACTGCTGTAGTGCTCACTTTTGTTGGTTATACTTATATTGGTATTATACAGTGGAAAACCCAGATAAAGCACGGAACAGCAGTGGTTGTGCAGGGGACAGTGCATTTTACGTATTTGCAATTCCATTGCTTGTGTATTTACAATTTTTGCCACAGGGAGTTAAGTAATTTGCCCAGAATTACCTAAATTAACTTGTGTGTTCAAGCTGAAGGGTTAAAGGCACCAAAGCAAGCTCCGGCCCGCTTCACAGGTTGTGAAGTCAGGCTCACCTGTAGCACCATAAACAGACAGGCTGGAGGCAGACCATTAACTAGTCAGTAAACATTCTTTTTCATTAAAGGCGAGTGCAAAGTCCCTCCTGTGTTGGAATCTCTCTTTGGGCTTCGAACCACGCCCATGTCACGTCGGTGTCTTTCATTGGTTCATGAGCTTGCCTTTTAAAATCTGCTTGCTTTCATTAGTGAAAGGCATGCATAAGTCATACCTTTTCCGGTGTTTAGCCCTCCTCAAGCGCAGTGACCAATTATTGAAAACATACAAGGCTCCACGTTTTCTGTCCAGTTTCTGGACTACTTTTTCTCTTTTTTTCACAGCGCGATCTCGCTGGGCAGAAGTCGAGCGCTTTGCATGACATCGACCCTGTTACATAGTTAATTGAACTTTTGGTGGTTACATAGATAATCGCACTTTTGCAGGTTACATGGATAATTGCACTTTTGACAATAGGTTTCACTGCGAGTGAACTTTTATTTCCCTTTGTGCTTCTGCTTTGCACTGATAGCGGCCCTTAGCACACTTATGTGAAACTTTTACTTTTCAGTACATATGGTAAGAAAAGTCCAGTTTGTTATGTTATACTGTTTTATTTTCATTTTCAATTTATGTGGCATGAAATGTTCGGTTAGGAGTTTACAATGCTAATTGCTCTAGCTCAAGCAAACGCAAAACCAGTTGCATTGCAAATGCTTGTTTGTCTTGTAAGCACACCAGGCTGCACAAGGGATCAAGGGAGGGTGCATGCAGTTGAAGGTGAACCGGTAGGAAAACTTCACTTTAGACTGGCAGACTTTTAGGCGAGATTTCAGGTATTTCAGTAACCAAATGGAAGAAGCAATGCATTAATTTCTAAAGACTAGTTTTGTATTGGTAAACAATTCATTAATTTCTAAAGACTAGTTTTGTATTAGTAAACTAATGTGTCAATGTGCTGCTAGGGCAGGTCTTGCAGCGCGTGAGATGTGACTGCTTGTGGGAGTGACGGTGTAAGGGCGCCCCGACCCCTGAAGGGCAATTGGAGATTTACTACAATTTCGTTTTCTTTTATATCTGGGATTATAACATCACGTACAAGATTTAAAATGTGTGTAAACTTTCGGAAGCTGTTTTCCTGACCCGAGTGTTTCTCCTGAAATAGCCTGTGCGTTGCCGACTCGAGGGTTACTGTTTGGATGTCTGCCCTTCCCTGTCTTTGTGCAGTGCATGAAAGCTTGCGTTTGATCATATGCTGATATTTTTTAATGATGTGCTAATAAGCTTAGTGGTATGCAGAGACATTTAGTCACATGCCGCTACCTACCAATAGCTTACATTGATTGCTGTCATATTAAATAACATGCTTGAAAGATTAGCAGTATGCTAATGCACTCGGCATATGCAAGTACTCTTTATGCGAAATATATATAGTGAGATAACCTCAGTCTGTGGAACTCTCCCTGAAATATGAGTGTATAAACTGTGCTAATAACTAGTAGTGATGGGAAAGAAGCCGTCGACTTCCAAAACACTTACTTACCTTCTGTTGCTACCCTGGTTGCCGAAGCGGTGAGAAAAGAGGTTAAGTTGTTCTAGGTTTGGTCTCGGAAGTAATATGCTTGAGGCACGTGCCCTCTGACGCACTGTGTGATGTGGTGCCTGCGAGCTAGCAGTGTTCTCCAGCTTCAGCGGGATAACAGGAAGCACCGTATAGGTGCAACTATTGATTTATTTTCTGCCACTTCGAAGTAGGACTCCACTTTCATTACTTTGGAAACTAAAACGTCGCATTTGTTTCTACTTCCTTATTCTGACCTTCTAGATATGTATTCGGTGTAAACTATTTCAGTGGGAAGTCTCGCTATGCCCCTGGCTTGCACCCAAATGGCTCTCTGTGGAATCCTCACTTTTCTGTCTGTGGTCACCTGCAGCTACTTTCCAAACAATCATTGGCAAAGCCAATTGGATTCGGCAATCCAAGATTTATAGGTGTGGCAATGTAAATGCATTTGTGTACGGCTCTGGGGCTGTTTTGACTGATACACACAAATGCATTAACACTGCCAATACCTATAGCCATCTGACAGCTGCGACCTATTGGCATGGTCAATACTGTTAAACTTAACTACCCGTAATGCATTTACTTTAAAGAAAGTGAGTCCTCACATTCTTTGCTTTCCTAAGACGTGTTGAAATTAACTCGATTCTTCCTTCAGCTTTAATCATGGCCTATTTGCAGATAGTACAAATTAGGACACCTATTAGTCACAATTGAGACAAAGTAATTCAATGATGATGCGTAATTAGTTGGAAGCCTTCACCCAGACGTACATGAGACTCCTCAATATCCGCATACCAAAGAATTTAGCCACGAATGTCTTCACATTTGTGGGCCATACTCACTTAATGGTTCATGGGAAACTGATTTACTGTTTTTTTTTTTTTTTTCCCTGTCATTCCTAATGGTGGTGAGTGTCCTGCTGCCTGTTTTCCACCACCTGCCTAGCTTGTTGACATAGGCCCAAGGGCATGGAATGTGTAATTGCCTCCCCTCAGCTCTGCCCAAGGTAAGGGAAATTTAAATTGAGAATAGTATGGGCACTTTTTGAGCCTCCTCACTCATCAATGGCGTGCCACATTTTGGAGACCATCAAGGACTTGGTCAACAGCCAGCTGCCCAGCTCCTCATATGCAATTGCAAACTGGCACAGGGAAAGCTATTAGCATCCCCACTCCACCGTGGTTTGAAAAATGTTGCATGACATGGAAGAGCAGGGCAGAGCAAAGCTGCCCCAACTACAGTGAGTACCCCCTTCGTAGTTGGTAAAGGCAAGAGGGGAAAGATAAAATGTACACACCCTGCTCTTGAGGGTTTCTTTACATGGTACCGCCACGCTTTAGCAAAATGTTGGGGGGTAAATGCGCTGTCAGTCAATATTTTGACGCCCATACATGGAGAAGGCAGGAACATGAAGGTGAAAACTGAAGACAAGCAATGGGACTTGCCCTGCCCTTACAGAAGGTATGGAATAAAAATATACCCCCACTTTTCAGCAAGGCAGGGCAAAAGTGACACACACTACCCCTGTCCTTGGCAAGGAAGGGTAGTTAAGAAAACACCACCCCACTTTTGCGCAAATTTGAGGGTGAAAGTGTGCTTTCTCAACTCTACCATTTATAATTCCTTCCTGCGACTGGTCAAGGTGAGGAAGTATGAAAATAATTGACCACCCACCCCACCCCCTTTCGGCAAAGCAGGGATTTCTTCTTCTTCCTTTTTTAAATTTTTTTATTTGTTATTTTAATTGTAATTTTTTTTTTTGAAGGACAGGTTCCGCACTATTTAACAAGAGGGGAAAATAAGTTATACATGTCAGTAAATTAGCCATACATACACACCACTTGATAGAAGAAACACCAGTACACACCAACAGATGCACACTATGAGACACCCCAACACCCACAAGCAGATTAACAATGTAAGAAATTGGGTTGTTCGTTAAGGGGGATAATTACCCACCTTCAGCAATCCTTGTCAGGGTGAACTGCTAAAGTAACTATATTAACCTGAGCTTAACCCCTGATAGCTATGACGCAGAGCAGACAGACTTACCCTAGAAGCAATGCATATTTTATTTATGCAGTACCAAAACAGTTAAGTCAAATCACTAGACAAGAAAAATTCCAAACATATTTTGAAGAATAGAGTAAATTTGAATGAATAAAATGATACCAAATGGCAAAAATCCATAAAAGTGAACTAGAGACATGCATTTTCATAGTTTTAAATAAAAATAGGGACAAAACACATTAAGTACCAAACACAGTCAACTGGTCTTGGTAGACCTGGGCATGATCTGAGGCCAACCGTGATGTGCAGGTCAGATACAAGGATCAGATTTGACCCTACCAGAGAAGGTACCTTGTATTATGTTCTCAAAAATGAAAGTCCAAAGACTTCAGCGGAGAAAGACAGCAGACTGTAACCGAGGAGGACTCTACGAAGTTGACTAGCTGTTGGACGAAGTCCCAGTGAAGCCACTGGTTTTTGGTGGGAAAACTCAGAGCTGGAGAAATTTGACTTTCATGGTACTTTTAGGGCTTTTACCAGGTCTATATTTATTTGTTCCCACTTAGTCATTTTTTTGAAGTTGGGATTACTGCTGAAGGGTACAGTAGTAGCTGAAGAGGGCTCCATGAAGATGGAATCCATGTCCTTGAGGTCCTACTGAATCAGACTTGCTGCAGAGGAAAAGCTCTGAGTGAGAGAAAACAGACTTTTCAGACCATTAGTATCATATCTTGTTTGGATATATTCGGCAGGTGTGCCCTGCTCTTCCAGAAGTCTTTGGAGTCAAAATGTTCCTACGTTCAAGGTTTTCAGGGGTAGTAGAAAACGTCCACCCAGACCCAGCCAATGGCTATAGGACCTAATGAACAGTATTTGAGGCCGGGACTCTTTCCAACAGATGTCAACAGCAGTGTCCAGGGCTAGCCCAGTTGCAACTGGTCACCTGGAGATCTTTAGGGAAGACCTCTTATAACTTATTGTGTCCCTGTAGCTTGAATAGGTTAGTTTTCCATGACCCTTGGAGTTCACATCTTGGAGCTGGTTACATGAGAAAGCAGGTCCAGTTCCTTCAGCTCTCCTCCCAGGTCTCAAACAGTGAGTTCAGTCATCTTCTGAACTTCTCAGGTCTAATAGTGCTATGTGGAGGGTACTGGGGATGGCACAGTTATGCCTAGCACCAGCTTGAGGATGACACATGGCTCCTTCCTGGGCTAAATGTTCCCAGGGGTTAACTTATGCTCTTTTGCAGCATTTCCTGTGTGGCCTACAGCAAATGATTACATAGTGGCACTTTCTTCCTAAATCCAGGATGGTGAAACCCTTTTCTTCATGTGCATAACCTGTATGCCCACCCCAGAGGAGTGGCAGGGAAATGAGCAACCACTTCTATTGCCACCTCAAATAAATTGTCAGGGCAACTTCCTCTCCACTGGATCCTTTGCCTGCACTGTCTAAGGGGTCAAATTAGGTCCCGTGCATGTGTCATCTGACATCTGCCTGTGAAAGAAGGAGCCCATTTGAAGTTAATCAAGTTCATGGGCTCAGATACCGCACCCAGGCTTTTGTTTCTGCTCTGGGAGCAGTTTTCAGACCTCATTCCAGGCTTAAACATTAAGAGGGCTGCAGATGAAGGCTGTTGCAAATTAGCCTACAGAGACTTTAGGCAGGGAAATTGTAACTTTCTAAAAGTACATTTTCTTTAAACTGTATCAAAAATTTGACTTCACCATTGAATTGGGCTTTTAATAAATATTAAAGAATCCAGGAATTTGATTAATCGTATATTGTGAAAGGAAAGGGGTGGGATAAGAACTGAAAACAAATGGGAAGCAGTCAGATCTCTGGCACCAGTCAAGAAAGGGTTTTTCTTTAAAGTCTTGTGGGGAAGCAATCAGAGCTTAATGGGAGGAGCCATGTTCAGGGGAGATGTCTCTTCAAACTATCATTTCAAAATTTCCCAGAATGCTATGAAAGAGGGTTGTAAAGCAAAAGGACTGCTCCCAGAAAGCAGAAACCATCAGTCAGGGGTGGAGGACTTTTATTAACCACTCGGTTGAGTAGTCTCTCTCACCTTCTGGAGCTTTCCTCCACATTTTTGTACCCCTTCACAGGGAGAAACATATGAGCAATAGAGGTCTGTTTTATGAGCTAGTGGCACTATCTCCAGACCTACCTCTTGGCGCCAGTATAGGGTGGACTCCCTTGATACCGTGAAGGAAAGAGGTTCCAGTGGACTTCTGTGGACAGGCCTTGTATGTGGGTACCTTTTGAAATGAGTACTACAAGCTTCTACTGGACACACATGGACCCTGCATGTGACAGAAGGCCTTAAGTGACTTAGGAGTGCAGGCAGGAAGAGTAGCTGGCTTGAGGACCGTGGGCTGATTTGCAGGAAGACCCCAGATCAGGAGACTAGCAAGTGCCGAATAGGAGGGCAGGCCCAACAGTCTTTTGACCCACTACTGCCATGAAGGGAGAAGCAGCAATGTCAAAGGATATACAAATGACCAAAGAACTACCAAATATTAAGAGGCCAGGAGGCACCTGCTAAGTACAACAGTCCCAGTTTGTATTGGTTGTCTTCACCCTTGGGAAGCCCATAGAGTTATGAGTCTTCTCTCATGCCCCTAACCTCTCCAGAAGCCAGCATAATCTTTGACACCATTGTGCTGTATCACAAATTAAAGCTGTCCATTAATATTAGAGGTGGGGAAGTGTATCAGTTTCACCTGCCCATGGAGTACTAGGCCTGACTTGGGTTTCTGTGTGCCAAAGGACCCTCACAGGCATATTGAGCAACTCCTTGCTCTTTCCCTCACTCCTTGCAACCAGAGGGGTAGAGAGGGAGACAAGAAACAAATCCCTACTTCTGCTACTACAGGTGAGTGCTCTACATCACATAATGGTTCTGTCGGATCAATATGCAAAGCAACTTTTTGTCCACTATTGGGAAGTACAACTAATAGTTACTCCTTCAGGTCAAGCAAAGTACCAAATAAACAAATATGCACATAGGAAAAGGGTTTAAAACATAAATGTATCCAGTCTCAACACTCTTCATTACACATCAACTTAATACAGTGAGAGGACAGGTGCTCCTTGTGAAACAAAGATAAAGTGCTTGTGCAAGTAGTGATTGTGCTACTTACAAATAATACTGTACGGATGATTTGAATGTTATTCAGTACACTGTCTATATCATGATGTCTGAAGCAGTAGTGGCTATAGCTTCATAAATACAATATAAAGTGACAGCCAGTCTTATCAAAAGAACCGCAGAGAGTATTTCAAAATATTGATTATCATAATGCAAACAAGAGTAAATGAGTCAATAATTTCACCAAAACAGTATATTTACACAGTATAGTAGTCTTATTGTTACGATTCATAAGTCAACTTACCACATTCTCAAGGAAAATTGAACAGAAATTGAAATATCATTTCTGATCAACCATCATTAGAAAACCAATAAATGAATAACAATACCAAAAATGTGAGGTGAGTGAGGGTGTATCAGCATATTAGTCAACCTTAACACTATTTAATATTCACCCAAAAACGACCACTGTTAAAGAATAATTATGACTGTTAACCAAAAAACGAAAAAAATCTAAAATTAACCAGTTCATGGCAGCTCTGCCAGCCATAGCTTGTACACCTGCCATGTAAACAGTAACTCATAGAACAATTACAATTCCAACCTCAACGGAGAGCCCACTGCACTACTCCTGGCCATGTGCAGAGAGAAATGGCTGCAGGAAATAGTCTTTACCTAACATGCTGTGGGAGGCCAACTCCCTCAACCATGCACAGTGGGGCTTGGCTGCCACCTCGCACTCCCTCAACACCAACCCCCAACTGCAGACAGCCTCTGGCTTTCTGTACACTGAAGGGCGTGGCCTTCATCCAGGACTTGCATATTACTACAATGCGCCACCAACCCCTCTGCACACAGCCGTGTGTACATTAGATGTTGCTGCAGGCCTGCACCTAAAAGCAAACACTTAAAAAATATAAGGTTATTATAAAAGTATAATATACAATTGGAAGAGAAGTAAATATATTTATATATCTACTCAAATAAGTAACCAATCTTTGGGTCTATACTTGCTTCCCTTAATTGTGGTCTAACAAATGTTTAATTGCTTTAGTTAAACTGGAAGACACAATATTACAGGGGTGGTTAACCCTTTGCCAGATGGCCTGCCAGCCCACCAGATCAGCAAAAAAGGCCTCTGCCCCCCTGTCAGAGTACTCCCCACTAAAATTAGAGATCATCTCCTGTTGACTGGGATTGTTATGCCTTCAGTGCATCATCCAGTGCACCATGCAGTGCACTTAAGGTTGAGCATAAATCTGAGCTAGCAGAATGTTTTTTTGGCCACGCTCAGCTTTCTTTTTTGAACAGTAGCCCTAAGGAGTGTGAACTTTCTCCCAGCACATAAGGGTCAATGTTTGTTTTTTTCCCCTCCTATTGTCACTATATCTCACATGATGTTCCGAGCAAAGGAAATCAGTGACTACAACCCCACCCTTAGCATAGACTCTGAGTGTCACTGTGACCTGTCAGCACCTTGGCAGATAGGCGTCCAAGTCAAACTTTCAGATGGCGTAGCCAACTAAAGCTCCGGAGGCAAACATCGTGAGGACAGATCATAAATTGAGGTGGATAAATTAGAAAGTTAGCTGATGGAGGATCCTCAAACTTTGAAATGAAGCCCTGTGTTTCTTGAAAACAGCAAATCTCTCAGATTCCTTTACAGTTTAACCAGTCATCTTCTTCCCTCTTGTTTTTCAAACTATTCATATTGCACAGTTTGCTTTCTCGAATTAAGCCTTCATATTATCCAGGTAACCCTACAAATTTTCACTTTTCCTTGTTGCTCCCTCATTGCAAATGCTTTTGGACTTATATTTATGGGATTTCTGTTTTTATGGTAAAGCGGCGATTAACAAATCAGTATCCAATTCTGCGAGGTTTTCCTCCTCACTTCTTTGCATTATCATTGAGGCTTTTTAATGAACGAACAGGGCATTTATTCTTTGCTTGCCGATGCTAGTGCGTCTGACCTTAATAAGTAAACTTACAATAGGTCGATGAACCTTTTGACTCGCAATTAAGATGTTCTTACCATAGCTCCAGTACATGCAGATCAATATCAATAATCAGCAACAATCAGTAACAGTAATAATAAATGGAGTCAGTATTTGTCATGCACCATGACCTTTTAGTCATGAATAACCACGCCCCTTCGTAAAAGTTGGAATATTTATTTCCCTATATTAACAATGCTAAGGTCAGGCAGATGAATCTCAAAATCAAATGAAACGCATACAGAAAGAATACTGGCTGTCCAAAGCGGCAGAAGAAACGTAATCTAATCAAAGCTTGAACTACGACACATTCGAATTCAGCAGAGAAATTCTTCAAGCATTATCCCCTATTAGCATAATTTCGTAAGTGAGGATCTTTAACTAACATCAGATTAGCATCAGCATGCTGGGCTTCATGCAAAACAATTTAGTAACACAAATTTGGAAAAACATTTAAGTATGGCTCTATCAAAACAGTGCAGTTGGTACCTAGAAAGGAAAAACAACTATGCATGAAAATCAATAGTCTAATTCATAATACCTATCCTCAATGTGGATCAGCAAGCAGAGTCAGTCTTCGTCCTCAGGACATCAGTCGATCAGCAAGGCAATCAGGATTCAGTATCAAAGTTCGGAAAACGCATAGAATACTGGGCTAAATGCTGCTTTCTTCTCAGTGCAGTTCTGTTAAATTAAACTAGTAAAACCATATCCTAAATCCCTATTGGTCAGTTAACTGCATGTTGACACTTTGTCCAATAAAACTAAAACTCCGAATCTATGAGTTCTACTATTACTCCGTTCACATGTCGTTGAATGGTTGTCCTGTAATGTCCTCATCATCAGACTTGTCAGGTAACAATATTGTTGCATCTTCCACTCCAGTCAGTATCTCCATTGTTCTCCTCCTGAGAAAGTCAGTCACACACGTATTACACGCAAGACGTTAAATTAACAAAAACAGCATCTTCTAGCAGTCAGTTCTCATGGGAAAAGATTTGCAACTACGAGCACATTTAAACAATGCAAAATGAAAAATCACAGCTTAACTCTCTCTCAGCCATTTATTAAATGTTAAGAAATACAGCTTTGACATGAGGCCTGGCAACTAGGCCAAGACCTTCGCTAAGTAAAGGCCTACAATTAATAAAGCTAGAGCATAACTCATAACCTTTAATATGACATATTACATTAGTCAAACATATCTTCAACATTTCACAATATTAATCCACTAGTAAGTACACTTTGTGAACATTGGCGGCCACTCATCGTAATCACATTTTCAAAGGTGTGCATTATTGTGAGAAAGTAGTCTCTTTCTAGCCTTGTTACCCCCACTTTTGGCCTGTTTGTGAGTATATGTCAGGGTGTTTTCACTGTCTCACTGGGATCCTGCTAGCCAGGGCCCAGTGCTCATAGTGAAAACCCTATGTTGTCAGTATGTTTGTTATGTGTCACTGGGACCCTGATAGCCAGGTCCCCAGTGCTCATAAGTTTGTGGCCTGTATGTATGTGTTCCCTGTGTGATGCCTAACTGTCTCACTGAGGCTCTGCTAACCAGAACCTCGGTGGTTATGCTCTCTCTGCTTTCCAGATTTTTCAGTAACAGGCTAGTGACTAAATTTACCAATTCACATTGGCATACTGGTACACCCATATAATTCCCTAGTATATGGTACTGAGGTACCCAGGGTATTGGGGTTCCAGGAGATCCCTGTGGGCTGCAGCATTTCTTTTGCCACCCATAGGGATCTCTGACAATTCTTACACAGGCCTGCCAGTGCAGCCTGAGTGAAATAACGTCCACGTTATTTCACAGCCATTTAACACTGCACTTAAGTAACTTATAAGTCACCTATATATCTAACCTTCACCTGGTGAAGGTTGGGTGCAAAGTTGCTTAGTGTGTGGACACCCTGGCACTAGCCAAGATGCCCCCACATCGTTCAGGGCAAATTCCCCAGACTTTGTGAGTGCGGGGACACCATTACACGCGTGCACTGTACATAGGTCACTACCTATGTACAGCGTCACAATGGTAACTCCGAACATGGCCATGTAACATGTCTAAGATCATGGAATTGTCACCCCAATGCCATTCTGGCATTGGGGGGACAATTCCATGATCCCCCGGGTCTCTAGAACAGAACCCGGGTACTGCCAAACTGCCTTTCCGGGGTCTCCACTGCAGCTGCTGCTGCTGCCAACCCGTCAGACAGGTTTCTGTCCTCCTGGGGTCCAGGCAGCCCTGGCCCAGGAAGGCAGAACAAAGGACTTCCTCTGAGAGAGGGTGTAACACCCTCTCCCTTTGGAAATAGGTGTGAAGGCTGGGGAGGAGTAGCCTCCCCGAGCCTCTGGAAATGCTTTGATGGGCACAGATGGTGCCCATCTCTGCATAAGCCAGTCTACACCGGTTCAGGGATCCCCCAGCCCTGCTCTGGCGTGAAACTGGACAAAGGAAAGGGAAGTGACCACTCCCCTGACCTGCACCTCCCAGGGGAGGTGCCCAGAGCTCCTCCAGTGTGTCCCAGACCTCTGCCATCTTGGAAACAGAGGTGTCTGTGGCACACTGGACTGCTCTGAGTGGCCAGTGCCAGCAGGTGACGTCAGAGGCTCCTTCTGATAGGATCTTAACTCTCTTGGTAGCCAATCCTCCTTCCTAAGTAGCCAAACCTCCTTTTCTGGCTATTTAGGGTCTCTGCTTTGGGGATCTCACCAGATAACGAATGCAAGAGCTCACCAGAGTTCCTCTGCATCTCCCTCTTCACCTTCTGCCAAAGGATCGACCACTGACTGCTCAGGACGCCTGCAAAACCACAACAAAGTAGCAAGACGACTACTAGCAACCTTGTATCGCTTCATCCTGCCGGCTTTCTCGACTGTTTCCAGGTGGTGCATGTTCTGGGGGTAGCCTGCCTCCTCTCTGCACCAGGAGCTCTGAAGAAATCTCCTGTGGGTCGACTGAATCTTCCCTCTGCAACCGCAGGCAACAAAAGATTTCATCACCGGTCCTCTGGGTCTCCTCTCAGCACAACGAGCGTGGTCCCTGGAACTCAGCAACTCTGTCCAAGTGACTCCCACAGTCCAGTGACTCTTCAATCCAAGTTTGGTGGAGGTAAGTCCTTGCCTCCCCACGCTAGACTGCATTGCTGGGTACCGCGTGATTTGCAGCTGCTCCGGCTCCTGTGCACTCTTCCAGGATTTCCTTTGTGCACAGCCAAGCCTGGGTCCACGACACTCCTTCCTGCAATGCACAACCTTCTGAGTTGTCCTCCGGCGTCGTGGGACTCCCTTTTGTGACTTCAGGTGGACTCCGGTTCACTTTTCTTCTAAGTGCCTGTTCAGGTACTTCTGCGGGTGCTGCCTGCTTCTGTGAGGGCTCCCTGACTTGCTGTGCGCCCTTTCTGTCTCCTCATCCAAGTGGGGACATCCTGGTCTCTCCTGGGCCACTGCAACACCCAAAAACCCTTAATGCAACCCTTGCAGCTAGCAAGGCTTGTTTGAGTCTTTCTGCGTGGGAACACCTTTGCAAGCTTCTTCAGGACGTGGGACATCCATCCTCCAAAGGGGAAGTTCCTAGTCCTCTTCGTTCTTGCAGAACACCAAGCTTCTTCCAACAGGTGTCAGCTTCCTTGCACCCTCAGCTGGCATTTCTTGGGCTCCTGCCCACTCTCGACACTGTCGCAACTCTTGGACTTGATCCCCTTGTCTTACAGGTTCTCAGGTCCGGAAATCCACTGTTGTTGCATTGCTGGTGTTTGTTCTCCCTGCAGGATCCCCCTATCACGACTTCTGTGCTCTCTGGGGGTAGTAGGTGCACTTTACACCTACCTTTCAGGGTCTTGGGGTGGGCTATTTTTCTAACCCTCACTGTTTTCTTACAGTCCCAGCGACCCTCTACAAGCTCACATAGGTTTGGGGTCCATTTGTGGTTCGCATTCCACTTTTGGAGTATATGGTTTGTGTTACCCCTATACCTATGTGCTCCTTTTGCAATCTACTGTAACTTTACATTGCTTGCATTACTTTCTTTTGCTATTACCTGCATTACTTTGGTTTGTGTACGTATATCTTGTGTATATAACTTATCCTCGTACTGAGGGTACTCACTGAGATACTTTTGGCATATTGTCATAAAAATAAAGTGCCTTTATTTTTAGTACTTCTGTGTATTGTGTTTTCTTATGATATTGTGCATATGACACCAGTGGTATAGTAGGAGCTTTACATGTCTCCTAGTTCAGCCTAAGCTGCTTTGCCATAGCTACCTTCTATCAGCCTAAGCTGCTAGAAACACCTGTTCTACACTAATAAGGGATAACTAGACCTGGCACAAGGTGTAAGTACCTCTGGTACCCACTACAAGCCAGGCCAGCCTCCTACAATTATTTTTCTACGTTATTATATTTTCTACACAAACCCCTTATGCAGAATACATGAACACTAATTAAAAAAATTATGAATACACCTGCGCTAGCACCAACATACTGCTGTTGTGTCTATTTTTACTGCATTCTTAAGAAAAAAATCATTTTTGTCCCTTCCTTTTTTCATTTCCGAAGTCACATTGTGTACATCATGAGTTGATAGAAGATTACCGTTTTGTTTAAACTTTAGCTAGAGGGCAGGTGGTCAGCCTGGATCAAGGCACTCTGGACATTGTATTTGGATTTGCAGTCATAGCTATTAATACATTCAATTGAAAAACTGTTTTACCCATTATAGAGAGTTGAGATATTTGTTGCATCAAAGTGAACACAAGTTTCATGACTGTCAACGTCCGAGATTTACAAGTAATGGAAGATCACAATTGAAAGTGAGTTAATTGAAGAAGCTTCTCAGTTTAGGGGGTTGTCATGAAGTTACAGTTAATTTCAAAGGTCAATTAGAAAACTTAAATTTGCAAATAAGAGTGAAGATGACCTGGGTGGAATTAACCGACTAATTTCAAATCTTTAACTGACATTTTGTCATCCAGACCATAGATTCAAGGCTGCAGGAGCTGAAGATGCTTCTTCATCCCTATGCAGGTTTTACAAAGTTGCAAGAAGGAAAGGCATAGCTTATTTTTGTTAGGGATAATGTTTGGCACTATTTGGTGTGTTCTCTGCAGATTTTTTAGGAATAAAATCCCACACTGAAGCTTCATCTTGGACTACTATAAAATGGCAGCCCTTGCCCCTTTGTTTAATAGACAGCAGAATTCAAGAGATGCATATACCACAGAAGTACAATTACTCAGATGTTTGAGATATGCACTGTACCACTTCAGAATAGTTAGGAAAAGAGCAAATTTTGAGACTCAAATCATGTTACAGTTTTCTTTCAATATTGTGAAGTGTCAATCAGTGGTTCACAGATTCAACTTGCTTTGCCCTATGGAGTTGTCTAGGGCTTTCTCAAGGATTCAGACGGAGTTTTTGAGTATGTTAATACAGGGGGAAGCCAAACCCATTGATTCATCAACAAATAGGCTAATCGATAAAGTATCAATAGTCTGGTATGTAATGAACAAGAGTATTACTAAATATGTTTGACCTGGGCCAAGAGTGGTCCAAAACAATTCAGAGGGGTTTAATCCCAGTGAGATTGTTACATGAGATGTTGGCATATGCTGGGATTGTCTATTGAAGTGGTTTGAGCACCTGCTGTAGGCCGGGATTGTTTTTTGTCATATGCAAAGCCAGCTGCCCAATGAGGTAGTTGAAAATTCTGTGCCATGCTTTTGGATGTGAGCCCATTCTGAACTTCCAGGTTTAGTGCAAAGGGCAATGCAGTTACAGAGAGGTCTTGCTACAGCCCTTAGAGACTTTCCCTGGCCTCAGGTCACTTGGTACCATTGGTAGCTTTTACAAGGGACATACTGTGTGCCAGGGTTGTGCCAATTGTGAATACAAAGGTACAGTTTTAGGGAAAGAACACTGGGGCTGGGGCCTGGTTAGCAGTATCCCATCCGACTTTCAATGAAAGTTGGCATCAACACTAGGCAAAACGGGGAGGGGTAACCATGCCAGCAGTGGCACTTTCCTACACAACCCTCCCCCCCAACTAAACAAAAGAGGATGAGACTAACCTTTTCCAAGAGGGTCTTCATTGTCCAAGTGGAAGAGCCTGGAAAGGCCATCTGCATTGGCATGGGCAGTGCCAGGTCGGTGTTCCACTACAAAGTCCGATCCCACTAAGGATATGGCCCACCTCAAAAGTTTAGGGTTCTCACCTTTCATTTCCATTAGCCATCTGAGAGGTCTGTGATCAGTTTGAACAACAAAGTGAGTACCAAACAAATTTGGTCCCAGATTTTTCAGGGACCAAACCACAGCAAAGGCCTCCCTCTCAATGGCACTCAAATGCTGCTCCCTGGAGAGTAACCTCCTGCTAATGAAAGCAACAGACTGGTCAAGGCCATCTTCATTGGTTTGGGACAGTACTGCCCCTATCCTATGTTCAGAGGCATCTGTCTGCACAATGAACTGCCTAGAATAATCTGGAGCTTTAAAAACTTGTGCTGAGCACATTGCTTTTTTTAGGGTGTCAAAGGCCTTTTGACCGTCAAGAGTCCAGTTTACCCTCTTTGGCATCTTCTTTGAGGTCAGTTCAGTGAGGGTAGTCACAATGGACCCATTTCCCTTCACAAACATCTTGTAGTACCAAGTCAAGACCAGGAATGCCCTGACTTGAGTCTGGGTGTTTGGAGCGTCCCACTACAGAATTGTCTGGATCTTGGGCTGTAAAGGTTGCGCTTGGCCTCCACCTACAATGTGACCCAAGTATACAACTGTGCCCTCCCCTATTTGGCACTTAGATGCTTTAATAGAGAGGCCTGCTGTTTGCAAGTCCTGCAAAACCTTCCCCAGGTGGAGCAGGTGATCCTAGATATACTGCACTAAAGGAGTCCAAACCAGCAAGGACTTGATTCACCAACCTTTGGAAGGTGGCAGGGACGTTCTTTAAGCCAAAGGGTATAACAGTAAACTGATAATGCCCTCAGGTGTAGAGAATGCTGCCTTTTCTTTGGCTCCAGGTGCCATCCTAATTTGCCAGTACCCTGCAGTTAAGTCAAAGGTATTTAGAAATTTGGCTGCACTTAACTTGTCAATCAATTCATCTGCTCTGGGCATGGGGTGTGCATCTGTCTTAGTGACAGAGTTGAGTCCTCTGTAGTCCACACAGAACCTCATTTGTCTCTTGCCATCTTTGGTATGAGGTTTGGGGACCAAGACCACTGGGCTAGCCCAGGGACTGTCAGAGTGCTCTACTACCCCTAACTCCAGCATCATGTGGACGTCTACTTTGATGCTCTCTTTGACTTGGTCAGACTGTCTATAAATGTTGTTTCTGACAGGTAAACTGTCTCCTGTGGCCACGTCATGGGTACACAGTTGTGTCTGACCAGGGGACAAAGAGAAGAGCTCAGCATACTGCTATAAGACTTGCCTGTAGTCAACTTGCTGTTGGGCAGAGAGGGTGTCTGAATAGACAATTCAATCTAACGGCCCATCCTTAGGGTCAGTTGAGAGGAGTTCAGGGAGAGGTTCACTCTCTGCTTCCTGATCTTCATCAGTAACCATCACCATGGTTATGTCTTCCCTGTCATTATAGAGCTTCAGGTGGTTAACATGGATCACCCTCTTGGGTGTCCTGCGAGTGCCCAGGCCCACTAAGTATGTGACCTGACTCTTCTTCTCTAGCACTGGGTAAGGGCCACTCCACCTATACTGAAGTGCCCTCGGAGCCACAGGCTCCAGAACTCAGACTTTCTGCCCTGGTTGGAATACAACCATTGCAGCCGTTTGATCATACCACAACTTCTAGAGTTGTTGGATGGCCTTAAGGTTTTTGGATGCATTTTCCATGTATTCCGCCATCCTGGAACGGAGGCCAAGCACATAGTCCACCACATCTTGTTTAGGCTCATGGAGAGGTCTCTCCCAGCCTTCTTTCACAAGGGCCAGTGGTCCTCTTACAAGATGGCCGAACACAAGTTCAAAGGGGGAAACCCTGCTCCCTTCTGAGGCACCTCTCTGTAGGCGAAAAGCAGGGATGGCAGGAGGACGTCCCATTTCCTTTTGAGTTTTTCAGGGAGCCCTATGACCATGCCCTTCAATGTCTTGTTGAATCTCTCAACAAGTCAAATGGTATGGTGTGGTGAATTTGTAAGTTACACCCCACACTCATTCCACATGTGTTTTAGGTAAGCTGACATGAAGTTTGTACCTCTGTCAGAAACCACCTCCTTAGGGAAACCCACTCTGGTAAAAATACCAATTTAGGGCTTTGGCTACTGCAGGGGCAGTAGTTGACCTAAGGGGAATTGCTTCAGGGTATCTGGTAGCATGATCCACTACTACCAGTAAGTACTGATTCCCTGAGGCGGTGGGTGGTTCAAGTGGACCCACAATGTCCGCACCAACCCTCTCAAAGGGTACCCCCACCACTGGAAGTGGAATGAGGGGGGCCTTTGGGTGGCCACCTGTCTTGCCACTGTCTTGACAGGTGACACAGGAGCTACAAAACTCCCTTACTTTCTGGGACATGTTGGGCCAACAAAAATGGTTTACACGTCTGTTCCATGTTTTGATTTGTCCCGAATGCCCAGCTAGGGGAATGTCATGGGCCAAAGTGAGGATAAACTCTCTAAACTCCTAAGGCACTACCACTCTCCTAGAGTCCATCCTAGCAATAGACCCTGTGGGAGTTACTGACATCTCCTGTTCAGCAGCTTGCTGTCTCAGGCCTTCAAAAGTGGGACACATCTTTTGTCCCTGGCACAGCTGTTCCCTTGTGTGTGTCCCTAGGCCCAAGAGCTCTGCCTGATAAGGTTCCAACTCCATGGACTCAGTTCACTCGGGGGACAAGACATCTGCCTGGGAAGAGAGGTCTTGTTTCTTTTGCTGTTCAGAGGCTGGTCCCCCAGTCCTCTTACCTTTTCTCTTGGAAGGTTGGGCCATTATTCCAGGCTCCAATGATTCTTTTTCACACTGTGCTCTGCTCTGTGATCTGGTTTTCAAACACACCAGTTCAGGAATTCCCAGCATGGTTGCATGGGTTTTGAGCTCTACCTCAGCCAATGCTGAGGACACCATATCATTCCCTAGCAAACATTCCCCTGGGATTGAGGAAGAGACAACTACCTGTTTCAGACAGTAACCCATCCCCATTCTAAAGTCACCATAGCCATGGGATGGACCTTAGTTACATTGTCAGCACTGGCGATTGGATAAGTTTGTACAGCCAAATACTGCCCTGGGAAACCAGTTTCTCCATCACCATGGTGACACTGACACCTGTATCCCTCAGGGATTGTACCTTTGTCCCATTGATTAAGAGATGCTGTCTGTATTTTTGCATGTTAGGCGGCCAGGCAGCCAGTGTGGCTATATCTACCCCACCCTCAGTGACTAGAGTAGCTTCAGTATGAACCCTGATTTGTGCTGGGCACACTGTTGATCCCACCTAGAGACTGGCTATTCCAGTACTAACTGTAGTAGTGATAGTGGGATTGTTCTTGGAAAAGACCATGTCTCAAGTTTGGTGTCCATTATGTTTACAGTTGTGACACAAGGCCTTCTTGGGATCAAAGTTTTTACCCATTTGTGGACTGTGAAGAGGCTCAGGCCCACCCTCCTGAGCAGGTTTTTGGGGCCCTTGAGAAGACTTTCTTTTTTTTATCTCACCACCCTTCCCATGGGAGGCTTTGTGGCACCTTTCTTCTGGTCACCCCCTGTGGAAGTCTTGGTCACTCTAGGCTTGACCCAGTGGTCTGCCTTCTTTCCCAATTCTTGGGGAGAAATTGGACCTAGGTCTACCAGATGTTGATGCAACTTGTCATTGAAGCAGTTATTTAACAGGTGTTCCTTCATAAACAAATTATAAAGCCCATCATAGTCATGCTCTCCACTGCCAGTTTTCCAACCATCTAGTGTTTTCACTGAGTAGTCAACAAATTCAACCTAGGTCTGGCTCGAGGTTTTGTGAGCCCCCCTGAACCTAATCCTTTGCTCCTCAGTGGAGAATCCAAAGCCGTCAGTCAGGGTAGTCTTCATGTGGTCATAGGATTCTGCATCTTTACCAGAGAGTGTGAGGAGACTAGCCCTACACTGACCAGTGAACAGTTCCCAAAGGAGAGCTCCCTAGTGAGATCTGCTTAATTTTCTGATTGCACAAGCCCTCTCAAAAGCTGTGAACCACTTGATGATATCACCTTCTTCATATTTTGAGACAATCTCTTTGGGGATTTTTAGGATATCAGTATTCTCTCTGACCCTATTTTATATTGCTTCCACCATTAATGGGTGCTAAGCCCATTTCTGCTCTCTCCCTTTCTATAGCTAGGAGTTGTTGCTCCAAAGCTAACCTTTTGGCCATCCTTGCTAAAAGGATGTCCTCTTCATTGAGGCTGCCCCCAATGTTCCCAGAGGAGCTGTACTCCCCTGTGGAAGATCCATATCCAGTGAGTTCTATCCTTGGAGACAGGGGTCTGGGGACCCTGGTCTCCCTTGTTTAGTGAGGAGGGGGAGGTCATCCTCCTCATCTCTAACATCTTCCCTGTCTGAGTGGAGTTCTTCCTCCTCATCAGGGGAGTCCCTGGTGTATTCTGCCAAGAGCTCCTGGAGCTTGACCTTGGTAGGTTTGCAACCTGTTCTAAAGTTTTTCAGTTTACAGAGGGGCCTTAACTCTGCCATCCCTATATGGAGGTAAGGGGTGAGGTGGAGTGGAGTCAAATTCAGTTTTCTAAAGGCAATTTTGGAATTTAGTAGCGTGATCATTGACTGAGTAGTCCAGCAAATGCAAAGTCGTAGATCCCACCGCTGATCCGCCCATGTAGGAAGCTGGCTCTGTATATACTATATCAAATTAACATATAGTATGCACAGAGTCCAGGGGTTCCCCAGAGGCTATACAGAATCTAAAGTAGATAACACTAATGCACTCTTTTGTGACAGTGTGGACGAGCAGTTAGGCTTCTCAGAGGGTAGTGCAAAGCATTTGTTGTACACACACAGACAATAGAAGAAGCACACACTCAATAACTTAACTCCAGACCAATGTTTTTTTATATAGCAAAAACATATTTTCCTAATTTAGTTTTAGAACCATAAGATTCAAATTGCAGGGAAGTACCTTAAAAGTTTGGTACTTCATGCAGGTATCAACAGTACTTTGTTTGAAATAAATAAGTAATAAAGTTTTCAAATTATTGGCAATAATCTGTTTTAAAAATGGATACAGTACAATTTTCAGAAAGAGTTCCTAGTGGCAAGAAGTGTTTGGTTGTTTTGCAGGTAAGTACAACAACCGGTTGGAGTTTGTTAACCCCAAACACCCTCCGCCAGCAACACCGGGCCAGTCGGGTGCAGAGGTCAAAGTTGAACAAATTTACATGGGCTCCTCTGGAGACAGGGGGTACTCTGAATCAGGCCTGTCTGCAGGTAAGTACCCGCGGCTCAGAGGGCAGACTGGGTGGGTTAGAAGAGCACTGAAGGGGCCTCAAATAAGCACCAAACACACACCCTCAGAGGCACGGGGGTGCTGGGTGCAAACAGGACTTTGGGTTTTCAATGCTGGTGTGCGAGGAGACCCCGTGAGTCACTCAGAGGCTGCAGGCGAGGTCCAGGGGGATGTTTTGGGCACACCACCAGTTGGATAGGGAGGAGGGCTACCTGCTGGATGTTGAGGCACCGGGAGTCCATTTCTCCAAGGCCTGGGGGGGCTGCAGGTGCAGTGTGTTCTTAGGCATCGGATATCTTCGTCCGGAGTTTCGCGGTCATGGGGGTCCTCGGGATTACCTCTGCAGGCGTCATCGTGGAGGGGTGGAGAGGTCAACCCAGAGTGGGCACTTGCTTGCAATCGCCTGGGGACCCTCTCTTGCTGGGTGGGCAATGGGCATCGGGTGCACAGAGGTCAAGACTCGCGCATCCGAAGTGAGGGGGGTCCTTGGTTGTAGATTTTCTTAGACAGAGCTGCTGTCCTTGGGAGTTCTTCGTCCTTTTGGGTGCAGGGCAGTGCTCTGCAGTTGGCAGAGGTTGCTGGTCCTGCTGGACGCATCGCTGGTGTATTTGCAGGTTCTTTGAAGCAGGAGACAGGCCGGTAGGCTGGGGCCAAAGCAGTTGTCATCCACCTTCTCTGCTGGGGGTTTCAGCTTAGCAGTCCTTCTTCTTGCAGGTCACCAGTAATCTGGTGAGCTGGGTTCAGAGAGGCCCTTAAATCCTAGATTTAGGGGCGTTTTAGGGGTCAGAGGGCAGTAGCCAATGGCTACTGTCCTTGATGGTGGTCGACACCCTCCTTGTGCCCAAATCCTTTGGGGAAGGGGCACAAACCTAATCCTATTGGTCCCTGTCCTCCAAACCAAGATGGAGGATTCTGCAGGGAGGGGTCACTTCAGCTCTGGACACCTTAGGGGTGGTCCTGGCTAGGGTGGTCACTCCTACCTCTTTTCCCTAATTTTCCCGCCAGACTTGCTGCCAAAAGTGGGGCTTTGTCCCGGGGCGGGCATCTCCACTAGCTGGAGTGCATTGGGGCACTGTAACCCGAGGCGTGAGCCTTTGAGGCTCACCGAGAGGTGTTACAGTTCCTGTAGGGGGGAGGTGTGAAGCACCTCCACCCAGGACAGGCTCTGTTTCTGACCAGAGTGCACAAAGGCACTCACCCCATGTGGTTAGAAACTTGTCTGAAAGTTGCAGGCTGGCACAGACCAGTCAGTCCTACAATAGCTGTTTGGCTGACATACAGGGGGGCATCTCTAACATGCCCTCTGGGTGCATTTTTTCAATAAATCCCACACTGGCATCAGTGTGGGTCTATTGTACTGAGAAGTTGGATACCAAACATCCCAGTATTCAGTGAAGCCATTATGGTGCTGTGGAGTTCGTAATGACAAACTCACAGACCATATACTCAATGTGGCTACATTGCACTTACAATGTCTAAGAATAGACTTAGACACTGTAGGGGCATATTATTCATGCAGCTATGCCCTCACCTGTGGTAAAGTGCACCCTGCCCTTAGGGCTGTACGGCCTGCTAGAGGGGTGACCTACCTATGCCACAGGCAGTGATTTGTGGGCATGGCACTGTGAGATCGGTGCTATGTCGACTTTCTTTTTCTCCTCATCTGCACACACAAGCTCCAAAGCAGTGTGTATGTGTTTGGTGAGGGGTTCCCTAGGGTGGTATAATACATGCTACAGCCCTTAGAGACCTTCCCTGGCCACGGGGCCCTTGGTACAATGGGTACCTTTTACAAGGGACTTAACTGTGTGCCAGGGTTTTGCCAATTGTGAATACAAAGGTACAGTTTTATGGAAAGAACACCAAGGCTGGGGACCAGCTAGAAGTGTCCCAGCCCACTTTCAATCAAAGTTAGCATCAACATTAGGCAAAAAGTGGGGGTGTAACCATGCCAACAGTGGCACTTTCCTACAGAGTGAGATTTTGAAGAAAAAAAACATGGGGAATTGATTTTCTCTATTGACTTACATTGAAAAAGAGAAGATTTGGGGAGTCTCCTGCCTGAATCAGGTTTGTTGGCATATGTGGTTGTACTGTCACTGCCTCTTCCTTTTGCCATTAATGATATCATATTGTCAGAGCCTCTCTCGCCTGCCCTTTGAGGATGCTCTTTTTTTCCCTGCCCCCCTTTCCTTTGCCCTCCATGGTCTGTTGTGCTGCCACTGCCCCTCCTGCCTGTCCAGTGTGCTCCACTTGTTGCCTCTTCACCCTCTTCCCTCCTCTCAATTATATGAGTCCGTGCCCCTGACTTCTGCCTCCCCAAAGAATTCTAATTAAAACTATACTGCTAACATTCTATATTTATTATAAAAGTGTGGCATTCCTGACGTCATCTTGATGTAATCATTACTGTAATACCTTAAGCATTTCCTATAGAAATTATAAAAATTAGTGTTGTGGGTCCAAATTAGTTAGTCGCTTGGGCACATTGATAGCGTAGCTTAGGCTTGCAGCCTATGCCTATTTACCTAGTAATTATGCTCTTTAATTCTGTATTCAATTTTTTTGCTTTTAGTATTGCTTCTTTTAGTAGAATTTTGAATTTCATTATCAGCTGCTTATCTGCAAAAGTGTCAGAATCACAAGAACGGAAGGCGAGGCACACAGAATAATATTTTGTACTGCTAGTCCCAAGTCTGCTAAAGCAGTCCAGCTTTTAAGTACATACTGGTGTCAGTCTTCTGTGCAAGAACATAAACTTGTCCCCTAAAGAAACATCTTGTAGGTTCCAGCCAGAATGTCCATCCACACTGCATGCTGATTTTTGGCCGAGCTCCTCCTCGTGTCTCCACAGGTCCTTATCTGGAGGCTGGCAGCCTCACCTTGTACCTAAGGCAACTGGGCTAAGGTGTGCTTTTCATGGACACTGCACGAACAGATTTGGCTTACATTGCCATTCTCTTGCTTAGGGGCTAGAGATTAGGAATTTAGGTAGGAATTGTATGCTTATGTCATGACAATATGTTGGGTTTGTTTATATTTACATCTATAATTTTCAAAATCCCGGTTTTGTTATTCCTCATTTTCCTAATCATTGCCTCTCACGCATTTTATCCTAGATCACAGTCTTTTCAATAAATGAATCTGCATCTTTTTTTCTTGCCTGTGTATGTGTAAGAGACTCTTATGTGGGGAGAAAATGGGAGAAAAGGGTAAGGCTTGTTTCACCACAATTTTCCCTGAGGGGTTCTCAGAGTTCCAAGCAAGGCTGCCACAAATCATCTTCACTGGTTGGAATATGGTGAGGTGCTGCTAGTGTGCCAACTGGTGTGGAAGTGACTCAGTCCCGGGTGTGGGAGTGACTCAGCCACATACAACGCAAAGATGATGACGCCCCCAAATCCAGCATTCTCATTGGAGTACGAGATTCCTTATAAGAGTGTCTTATTCCTATATAAATTATGGTTAGTGCTCTAAAAAACTAAAATGAAACATATTTTCTGAGTTCTCAAACAGTGACAAAGCACTTTAAAATTATTAGCTATCTTTGTTTGTTTGTCCAGGTGATCACTTGATTATTTGTTGCACTGAGGGAGAGGATGTGGTATTATGGTCAGAGCTGCAGCAACTGAGGGACCAGGTTCGAATGGCGGCGTCTGCCCGACATCCTGTGGTTATGGGCAAATCACTTAATCTCTCCATGCCTAAAATGAATGTGTCCTTGTATAATGTAATTGATGCTCAAGTAAAGCACTCCAGTGCCTTTGGGTCAAGTCTGTGCTATATAAAACTGCAAAAAAACATTAAAACCCTCATTAAGATCCTGGCGGTCTCATGAATGCCAGGTTTGCGGTGGCGGTCAGACCAAGTCCAAGAGGCATATTACGACCGCGACGGATTAGTCGTCCCTGCGGCCTAACAGTCATGGTGTTCGTAATCCGCCAGGGCAGCGCTGCCCTGGGGATTACGACTTAATACTCTGCCAGCTATTTCATGGCTGTAGCACTGCCTTGAAAAGGCTGGGGGAGAACAGGTGCAGGGGGCTCCAGGAGGGTCCCCTTCTACCTATGCACTTGGCATGGGCAGTGCAGGGCCCCCCCTGGTCAGCAGCATCGCAATGTTCACTGTCTGCTTTGCAGACAGTGAAAATTGTGATCAGTGTTGGTACACCCTACGCACTACAGCATTGCTGTCAGCTCTATTACGAGCCGAAGACAATGCTGTAGGCTGTTTTCCACTGGGCCAGCAGGTGGAAACTAAGGTTTCCACCTGCTGACCAAGCGGAAAACTCGCAATGGGCCCTGCAGGTAGGCAGCCACAATGGCGGCAACCTCCCAGTTGGAATTGCGGCTGACTGGCTTTTCTGTCTGCCGAAATCGCAATGATGCCCTAAGTGTTTTGCACACTTGTGTCATTGAGCTATACTTGGACTCTATTTGTATGATATTTGTGCAACATTTGGGCTCTTTTTTTCCTCTGGTGGCCATATTGGGAGACGTATTTGATATGCAGCTCCCTACTTTGCTCATTTATTGGGATATCCTCAGTAGAAAATGCTTTCAGTTTTCCACTTCCATTCCATCAAGATGGCGTTCAGATGTGCCACATGTTTGGCATAAATTCTGAATGTTAGTACTCTTGTTGCTCCTTAGAACAATTAGAACACATCTAGTGAAGCTGCTGATCACCAGGGAGGTAAGTGACAGTGTGCTACTGGTGATTAAAGTGCATGTTTCCGTCTGCATGCCAGAATGTTTTAAAGAAATAGAAGAGGGAGATATTTGAGAACTGACTTAAAAAGTGTCCTAATGTTTCTTTCTATGGCACTAACCATAATTTCTATGATAAAATAAACCTCTTCATTTTGTTTCTTTCTAAATTAAATGTTTTAATTTTTACCAGTTTGATTCAATCAAGATGGCTTCAGGTGTGCCACACCTTTGTCTTAAGTAAGTCTGTTAGCACTCTGCTTGTTCATTAGAACACTCTGGAAGGGTGCAGTATAACACAAGAAAATCAACTGAAATGCTGCTCCTGTTGGAAGTTTCATGTTTTACTGGGAATGTCAGACTTCATTCTCATATGGCTAAGAAAGATAGTGTGAATTTACAGAAAATACGCTTTCATATTAGCTTCAGGAGCACCATCCAAAACTTCTATGTAAGAATCATGAGAAAACTGTTTTCTCTCAAACATGGTTCATGAAATCCCAGCAGAAGGGTGTTTCACAGGGTAAAATCACCTTAGAGCACACCTCAATTCCTAAATTTAGTATGGTACCATCAACAAATGATTTGTATTGTAACCATCAACGATTGATTTATATTTTAACTATTGTAAGAAAACCATAATGTTATATTGTAGCAACCTCTTACACTTTCTCCGTTTCGTGACCTTCAAAACCTGCCATTCACTACAATGCATTTCAATAAGGTCATAGCCCCAGAGTCCTGCAATGGCTGCCACAGCATGTTAAAAAAAGCTCTATCTATCTATCTTTCTCAAACCCAGTGGCACTAGTGGCTGTCGCTAAGAGGTAGTTATAGTTAGTACCAAGTTTCCATAGAAAAAATGTTTCTTGACTTGCCTATATCTTTGATACCATTTGACGAATCGTCACAAAAGTTTAAAAAAAAAAGTGCCCTAGTCATTTTTGTTTGGCATAGAAAGTTTGGGGGTGATAATTGAAGTGAGGGCCAAGAAAAAAGGGGAGGGTGTCAAAAAAAAGTTGTGTTTCCTATGTTAATTCCCATAGGACCTTTGAACAAGGCTATAACCCAAACCATTAGACTGAATAACACCAAATTTGGCGGAAAGCTAGCTGTCAGTACGCAGATTGTGGTTTTGCTTATTTGGTGTAAATCTATTCAGTAGTTTTTGAGAAACTGTGAGAAGTCCAAATTTGTATATCTCTAGCTGCAATGACTTCATGAATAATGACTTGCTTGTGCAGGAAATGCACAGTTCTGATTGGCTGCCCAGACTTCAACCAGGAAGTGAAGGCAGCCATCTTGTGACTTGGCTTCAGCCTAGTCCCTTAAAAAAAAAAAAAGTGCAAAAAACAAAGGGGCCAGGGTAGAGACACCCTGACCCCTTAGCTCTGGTGTTGTGGTCCCAGCGTGACCCCACCACAGCAAAAAAGCATTTTAATTTTATTTTTGCTCCAAATTTATGAAATTCACAGCAAAAAAACAAGCCCGGGTGCCCGCCCTTGTTTTCTTTAAAGCCCCAAGTGTGCCGGGTCCCAGGGGCATGTGATAAATAAGGCGGAGGGCATGGGGCCCCCTTCCTGGGCTTTGTAGAGCCCGGGGACTGCCTTCTCCCCGGAGCGTTTCTGTAATTATATGCAAGGGGGCCGTGCAGCCCCCTGCAGCCCTGGGGGATCATCACCTCCACAAGGCATTTCTGTAATTCTGTCCAATGGGACTGCGCAGCCCCGGGAGCTGCCACCTCCCCAAGGCATTTCTATAATCTATGTGGGGGTCTGCACAGCCCATCAGTCGCCCAGGGGACCACCACCCCCCATGGGCAAACATGTAATTGTATACGGGGGAGGCATGGCCCTCCACAGCCCCAGGGACCACCACCTCCCTGGGTCAAACATAGGAAAAGGGGGTCTGTTTCGAAGCCTCAGGGACCACCTCCACCTCAAGGAGCCACAAGTGGCCCTGGGGACTGCTACCCCCTAGGGCTGTCTCCTGCTACGTCCTGGTGCTGCCCAACCCCAGGATATAGCTCTTTGCTGTGGCTTGGCGGCAGCTTTGTCAATTAGCTCTCCCTCACTGTGAGCAAAGGTTTCTTCCGTTTCCCTGCCTGTGGAGACGCAGGCCAGGAGACTGAGGAAACAATTGCTGTCAAGGGAGGGAGCTGCTTTAGCACTGTCCTCTCTGTGATAGCAGGGACTGTGAGGACCTTCAGTCTCCCCCCCCCACTGTCCCCAACATTGTGACTGGGTGCTCTGGAGGGCACCCAGGTCACTTGGCTGGGCACTGGAGTATGGGGTCTCGGGGGCTGAGATCGGCCTGGGTAGCGGGTCTGTGGGGCACCCCCTCCTCCACAAAATGAAATGTTTAGGTTGGACTCCGGGGATGGTGTCCCTAGGGCCGAGATTGGCCTAGATGGGCCGCATGCCCCCTCTCCCCCTCCCCCCCCAAAAAAATTAAACATTTATGCCGGGCCCCAGGCTATGGGGTCTCCCCGGGCTGAGATTGGCCTGTACTGGGTTGGGTTTTTATAGGGGTTGGCTGCAGGGACTGGATGCAGGCCAGGCCCTGCAGCCAATCCCTGCTGTGCTTTGGCCATGCACAGCGTGGGGTTGGGTTGTTATAGAGAATTGCTGCAGTACCTGGTTGGAGGTCAGGCCCTGCGGCCAACCCCCACTGCTCAAAAGTGTGTAAAACACTTTTTCCTTTAAGAAAAAAATTAATCTGGCACTCTAGCGAGAGAAACGTTATTAATTCACTCCAGCAGCTCCCTCAGGATGCGTTTCGGCTTTATTTAGCCTTTGTCAACTGTACAGACGCCGTGTTGTAATCAATTTAAATACTGAGCACATGTGCATGAAATCGACATAGTGAAAATAATATTGTAGGTCTTTCTCTTCTAAAATAGAAATGTTTCTCCAATCACTGTGCTTTTCAAAATTCAAAATTTAAAACCAGCATTTTTAGATCTCTTTTGCAGTCCTTCACAATAAATTCACTTCTGTCACCCCACAATGTTCATATCTTTCCCACGTGGGAATGCAATGTTACTTAAGGTGTAGTTTTGCAAGGGACCCATATGTCTTTTTAAATGAGCCCTAGGTGGGTGGCAGTCCCCTGGCTTGCAGGGTTTCTGAGCAGCCCTACATTGTATTTACCACCCCTGGTGAGGTGGTGGTCCCTGGAGTTGCAGGGGGGCCGGGTACCCCACATTGTATTTATTTGCCCCTGGGAGGTGGCAGTCCCTGGGGCTTCAGGGTGGCCTGAAGGCCCTCCCGCATTAGTTTTAGGAAAATGCCCCAGGGAGGTGACATTCCCTTGGTCTTGGGAGGGGGAGGCAGGGGGGCGGAGCGACAGATGCCTGCATTCGTTTTTGAAAAGTACCCGGGGGAGATGGCTGCCGCTGGGGCTGCAGGGGGGCCATGCGGCTCCTGCATTACTTTTGATTAAAGCCCCGTGGAGGTGGCAGTCCCCTGGGCTGTGGGGAGCCTTCACGCCCTCCCACATTAGATAGAGAGATGTGCCCCAGGGATGGGGATGTCCCCAGGGCTGCTGCAGGCCAACTTTAAAATGTCAATACCCACAGAACTTGGCCCACCCCGGAAGGGCTTCAGCATTATCAAGCGTGTGAGCCCACACTTGTTTTTTTTTTTTCTTTTCAAATTTTTGCCCCATCTGCGGCTTCTTCTTGACTAGCGGCAACATTTAAAAAATTGCTTTTAGCTCTGGGGGACCTTCTAGGATCCTAGCACCAGAGCTAAGGAGTCAGGGTGTCCCTACCCTGGTCCCTTTTGTTTTTTTCCATGTTTTTTTCAAGGACTCGGGAGAAGCCGAGTCCCAAGACGGCTGCCAGTTCTTCCTTGATGAAGCATTGGCAGCCCATCAGATCTCAGCACAAGATCGGGAATGTTCGTGAAGCCTTTGCATCCCTAAATATATCAATTTGGACTTTCTTTAATTACTCAAAAACTACTGAATTGATTTACACCAAATAAAAAAAAGGTCACTTTCTGGACCAGGAGCTACCTTTATGCCAAATTTGGTGTAATTTCAGCCAGTGGTTCAGGCGCCATTGCTGTTCAAGATCCTTATAGAAAAAAGAATGAGGAAAAAAGCATTTTGTGTCCCCCCCCCCTTTTTTTTCGTCCCCCTGCTTGACGTATCAACCCAAAACTGTCCAGCACCTCACATGAGCATCAATTGTTATGGAGAATTTCATGAATGTTCATCAACCAGTGCCAAAGATATTGCAAGTGAAACAAGCATTTGCAATGCAATGGGTCTTGCGTTTGCTCGACTTAGAGCTATTAGCATTGTAAACTCCTAACTGGACTTTTCTTGCCACATAAATTGAAAATGAAAAGTAAAACAGTTTCACATAACTAACTGGACTTTTCTTGCCGCATAAACTGAAAAGTAAGAGTTTCACATAAGCGAGCCGACGACCGCCATCAGTGCAAAGCAGACACACAAAATAAAACAAAAGTTCTCTTGCAGTGAAACGTATAGGCAAAAGTGCAATTATCCATGTAACCGGCAAAAGTGCAAATATCAATTCAACAGGGTCGATGTCATGCAAAGCGATTGACTACTGCCCAGTGAGATCTCGCTGCGAAATAAAGAGAAAAAGTAGTCCAGAAACTATACGGAAAACATCGAACCTCGTATGTTTTCAGTATTTGTTTGGTGCACTCAAGGAGGGCTAAACATGACGAAAGCATGCCTTTCACTTATAAAATCAGGTGAGTTTTAGAAGGCAAGCCCATGAACCAACCAAACTGATGGGAGTGACATTGGCGTGGTTACAAGCCCATAGAGAGATTACACCAGTGACAGAGTACTTTGCGCTCAACCCTAAAAACGCTTTTTCTTTAGAAACGAGATCCTAACTATAACTACCTAGTGGTGACCACCACTAGGTGTGTGTGTGTGTGTGTGTGTGTGTGTGTGTATGTATGTATATCTATATATACACACACACACACACACACACACACACACACACACACATGTATAGTCACTGAGAAGAACAAATGTTAAAATTATGCTATGGTTAGGTGTGGAAATGAGAAAAGACTAACATTTAAAAATGATATACCCACTGAATTTCAGCAGAATAGTTTACTGAGCTAATTATAACTTGTTCATCTTCTATGCACTGCTGATGACCTCACATTTTACATCACTCATGACATGTTAAATGACGTAACTGATGAGCTCTATGGCACACAGAATAACTAACCCCTCCCCTCGCTGGCAGCCTTTGTCAGTTTCCAATGGAGGATTGGCCTCCATCCAGGCCCTGCACCATACCACTTAAGAGCAGCCAGCCTCTGCCTGTGAAAGGCCTTTGGCTATATGAAGCAGGGGTTGTCTCCCAATGCACCATGCCGAAGGCTGTGCGCAAAAGGGAAGTTGGCCTCAGAGCACCCAAAGTGTCTGTGGCTAAACAATCCCCCCTTTAAACAGCTGAATGTCAGGCTCATCCAACCCTGTTGTGGGAGGCCAACCTCGTGCTGCACAGGCCCTAAGGATGTGCACAGTAAAGGTTGTTGTAGAGCCTAGCCTTCATCCAGGCTCTACACCCAGTGTCCCCACGTCGGCCAATCCACCGTCCACACAGCCTTATGCTTAGTGAGGGGTTGACTGCAAGATATTTCCTCTGACCAGGTCCTGTGCACAAACCCCAATAGGCAGAGGAAGGTCGCAGAGGAAGCTTTCACAATACTGCAGACCATGGGATGGATGCTTGAGCTGTGAGTACTATGGAGTACTTTAGTACCTCACTGGATGGCCACGCTTCTACCTTCACGAGTGCTGCAGTATCAATGGCACATTTATTATTATTATTATTATTTTTTTGTTACTTATTATTTTTTTGTTGTTGTTGTTGGGCCCCCAGAAGGGGGGTGGGTTTGGAGGACCCTCTGGGTCCTGCCCACAAACACCGGGGGGTCCCTACCCTGCTCCTTTAAATACTATTTTTATAACATTTTCAGAAATGGAGACTGTTTGCCGAGTCTTGAAATGATGCTTCTAAATTATTCTTCCGAGTTGTGGCCCGCCAATCAGATGGCTTGGTCCCATGGGACCAGAACTGGTTGCATTGTACTGAAAATGCTTCTTCAGTCTATCGGAGGACCCTATTTTTAATTTTTAGTACCATGGTACTGTGGAACTCCCATGTGACAAACCATCCAAAGATAATTAACTAAGGGCCTGATTTAGAGTTTGGTGGATGGGATTACTCCATCCCAAACGTGGCGGGTATCCTGTCTGCCATATCACAATTCCATTATATTCACTGTAAATTGCAATACAGCGCATGGAATATCTGTCATTTTTTAAATCAGGCTCTGCGTTAT
The DNA here is from genome assembly GCF_031143425.1 of Pleurodeles waltl. Classification (NCBI taxonomy): domain Eukaryota; kingdom Metazoa; phylum Chordata; class Amphibia; order Caudata; family Salamandridae; genus Pleurodeles; species Pleurodeles waltl. The sequence goes on along the minus strand of NC_090449.1, from coordinate 766,101,488 downwards.
TAACCCCTTTAACCTCAAATCCAGACGATATTTAAATACAAATTTCTTTAAAATGTCTGATGCATTTACACCAAATCACAAAAGGCGTGCTTTCTGACTACAGATTAAACTTTTTGACAAATTTGGTGTAATTTCACTCAACCATTTTTTCCAGAAAGCAGAGTGTCATATGGAAATCAATGTTTTAGGATTCCTCACTTTTTTTCTTGGCCCCAGCTTGATTGTCACAAAAATACCAGTGAAGGATGAGAGGTGGGTGAATTTTATTTGGAAAAGTTTGTGCAGATTTGTCAAATGGTGGCAAAGTTATTAGCAAAGCAAAATACACTATTTATGAAGAAAGCTGTTGTGACGGTTGTCCCCGTGTTGTTATAGTTAGATCAGAGCTTCCATAGGGAAGGTATTTTATGTTTGTTTAAATGGTTTCATGCAATTTGATGAATCTGCATTGAAACTATCCCAAAAAAATGTCATCCACTTTAAAACTTCATCCTCTTTGGCTCCTAATAAGGTTTTTTTGGTGATCTGCAAGTGGTGGCCAAGAAAAAGAGAGGGGTCCAAAAAGTATGAACCACCGTGGTCATTTGTATGGGAAACTTTGCTCTGTGGTACAAAATAATTGGTTGAACGGAATTATACCAAATCTGGCTAAAAGTTAAACTTTTACTCAGAAAGCGTGCTTTATGTTTTTTGATGTAAAATAATTTAGCAGCTTTAAAGAAATTAGCATTTTAATAGGTGATCAGGAAGGGTGTGAAGGGTTAACATTGGTACAAAAAAAAAAGGCAGGCTCTGACAGGTCCAATGAAAGTGGATGAGTGGACTCTGATTGGCTGGACACAAAATGGAGAACATGTGGTGGCAACCATTACAGGACTCCTGAAAAAAATAAAAGGCCACATAAGGGGCACGGTGACCACATCCTGACTCCAGTGCAATGTGGGGGGGCCAATAGGTCTCAAGAGACCCTTCTGATGATTAGAATGTGCCACCAGCAAGAAATGGTCACCAAAAGCATCCACAAAGGCATACTAGGGATAAGAAAATGTCATAAGAAACTTGGTCCCACTGGGGTATTGGGCCATGATGGGATGTGCATAGTCGCCTGCTCACAAATCCTCCTGATCATCCCCAGGCAGGCCAAGGCCCCAGGGATGAGTGGGGAGCTGGCGGGCTGCACTGTAGGCATGGAGGCAGACAAAAGTGAAGCAAAGTTGCTTTGTTGAAAAAAAGAAAAGCATCAGTGAAGATGAGAGGTTGTGGACTTGTTATTTGAGGAAGACCCACATCCTTCCCAGCTACCGACCCCCTTTCTTACATTGGGTGGGTTTGGGTGCCCATGTGGTAATGCATGCAGTGCTCACCAGAGCCTGTGAGCAACAGGAGGTTGGGAACCCAAGGGTAATGGGGCAGGGCCATGCTGGAGGCCAGGACCTATACCCAACCATCTGCTGTTGCTGGCTGAAGGCAATGAGCAGTGGGACATGTATGTAACGCTCGATTAGAGGGGAGGGCAGGTCCTACACCCAATTCCCCATTGTGCATGGCCAAGGGATGTGCACAGTTAGGGGAGGTTAGTTGCTCACGGGAGCCTGGCCAGAGGTCAGACCCTGCAGCCAGTTCTTCCAGGTGTGCAAGGCCAATGGTAATGCACAGTGGGGACTGCTACATATTATAATTAAAAAAACTAAAACAAATAATTTTAAAAACGTACTAAAGTTACAATGACATCCTAGTTAAATATTATAATAACTTTTTAGCTTACATTACAAAAACTCTGGATGGGAGTAACATGTAATTTTGAGTACCATAATTGCACAGAATTACAGCAAAAGAATAATAAGTTACATAAAATGCATTTTGCACTCAAAAAATAATTCTCAAACGGTGCATTTGGGTAACATTAATCTCTAAAATATAATTTCAACTTGATTTCTGGTTGGCTGCTTTCAAAGCACATCAATTATTTTTCAAATTTGGTGTTTTGTGCTAAATAATTACCCGAATGGTCTGCTTTGGTAGAAATCTACCTGTAATGTGCTCATGTTAGAAAATTACACTAACTGTACATCTTGCGATGAAACTTCTATCCGAAATTATGCATTGTGGCATAATGCCACAATCTGTGTAATTTTGTGTATATTTTGGTATGTGAAATTCCCAAAATTACTCCAGCATAACTACAATTTAACCAAGGCCTAAAAAAAACAGACACTCACTGAAAAAAATGGCTGAAGTGACACAGTTGTTTTTTAATTAGGTAACAGCTAACCTTTAAAAACTGAAAAAACACTGAAATCTGACATAATTTAGTGAACTAACTATAATTTGCGCCCCATCATGCTCTGCTTAAGCTCTCACATATTACATAATTCATTCCATTTTATGACATCATTGATGACATCACTGATATCTCAAATCACATAATCCTTGATACTGCTATTCACATTACTCTGAGCGCTTATATCATTTTGAAAAACATTTTTAGTAAAAGGCCTATAATTTTATACAGCATAGAGTTACTCTGTGTACTTGTGTCATGCACAGAATGGAACTTGTGTAAAACAGTATAAGCCATAGGAAAAAGTGTGGCTTTGCTTGTTGAAAGTTGTATGATGCACTGATTACAACTGTTTGGCGTACAAGCAGCACTCCATGTTGAACAATGTAAAGTCTGTGTGCACCTGATGTGGGTTGCAGTGGTTCGTTTCAAAGTAGGTTGTTGCTTGTATCCAAAATCTTGTTGAAAAAAATATGTATGAAAATCCAAAGTTTCTGTTGACAAAAGTCTATCCGCCAGTGAATGTCTGGGCAAGTGCCCATGTGAAATACTTGTAAAACAGTGCTATAGACAAATTCTACATAACAATGGTATGTATAAGGTGTAGAACCTTATTTCCAGATCTTCGCTGAAGATTTTGGGGCATTACAGATTGTGGGATAATTTAGAATGTTAAAATACACTATATAGTCATGGTTCTGCACCAAATGAATCTATCACTTGGACTAGCCAACTAAAGTTTGGCATGCCAATTGTTATGCTGATCGGTGCAGGGAGAAAGAAAAGTGAAGAGGGTGTTTTCTATTCTATCTCCTACAGGAAATGTTGCTTGTGCTTATCACGAACACAGATGAGCCCTTTTATACTAAACTTGGGATAAAAGTAAGATTTTTCTCAGAGTATGTCTACTCTGCTGTGCACAACCAAAGCCAATGCCTGTGCACACCAATTATTAACACCCTGTGGTGGGTTTGGTATAAGGTCTGCCTGGAGGCAAAACCCTCCACCTATCCCATGCAGCATATTACTAAACATAGTGCACAGCAGGAGGTCACAGCGAGTGGTAGGTTGGGCATTGGGCCTGGCCAGAGAAACATCTTTCTCTTCTTCATTTCTTTCTTCTCCTCCTTCTTCTTTTTTCTTGCATGTTGCTCTTGTCCAGAAGCCATCAGAAAAGTTGGAAAAGTTTTGCTCCCCTAAAAATAAATGTTTAGCAAAAACAGTCTCTTTTGCTGCAGAGTCCTTCTATGACAAAAGTGCTTCTATTTGAATAGAAAAGTCAGAAACTATTTCAATATGAACAATACATTTTCAGGAACTTATTAAACCTCTGCAATGTCCCTTAAGGTTTTACGGATCCTTTGTAGTTACTAGGATATAGGCATAGGTGGCTCATGACATGCTACTTCTATGGATCCAGCAAAGGCTTAATGCAGACCAGTGGAGTTGCTGAGAGTTCATGTTCCATGTTCATGAAGGTTGCACCAACTCTGTGGTTCCCCAGCCAGGATTTACAGATCTTGGGTCAGTGACAGGACCTGTAAAGCTGTCACCGGAATCCTCAAACCTTTTGAAAAATTCACAGAATTCATCACGGAGGTCAGGTTTGACTAGAATTAGAACTGTTGAATTTCTATGGTTTTGTATGTCTACAATATGTACCTAACTATAACATCCCTCTAACCTTGTTTTTTTGGTGAATTTCTACCTTTTTTAAAATTCTATTTCTAACTATAAAGTCCCTGTAACCTTTGTGTTGGGATATATATATTCTCCTAATAAGACTGAAAAAAAAGCTTCACGAACTCTCCAGTTTCATATGTCAGCAAGTCTAATAAATCTCCTGCTTTTGCTCCATGATTTATGTACTACAGTCAAAGTTTGGAACAGAGGCGCCAATTCCCTGGAAGCTTTTAGACTGGTAGTTCAGCCATTGAATATGCTTTAATAATCTAAGCTGAACTCATATGTGAGATTTCCTAGTTAAGAAGCCTCTTTATCAATATGGATTTCACAGAAGAGTAGGAGCTAAAGAAAATACATTTTTAAGGTATTGAATGCCCAGCTCTAAAAGCACAGTGTAAAGAGTAACATCCAGGGAGAAACAATAGTATTCGAAGCAATTTGTTCGCCATGACATGAGACAGGGTAGAATTTAAAATTGACTTGGAGTTGACATGATATACATTAGTTATGCTATAGGTAGGGACAGTACCACAGACATGGCTAAATGAAACATTTTTTTAGTAGATTGGGCAATTAAAGCTCATCCTTTAGATAAATGTAGTCTTCGAAAAAATGCTCTATTAAAATGCAATTTACTGTTAAACAAAAAGTTCTCCAGCATCTAAATCTGCATACATTTCTTATTTTATAGACCAATAAATATGACTTTTTATAGCGCAATTTTAGTATCCAGGTCTGGTCCTCCATATGTCCGACATAGGGCCTGATTTGACGGACGGGTCACTCCGTCACAAACGTAACGGATATCCTGTCCACCATGTTACGATTTCCATAGGATATGGTGGAATCGTAATACGGTGGACAGGATATATGCCACATTTGTGTCTGAATAATCACATTCGCCAACTCTAAATCCGGTGCATAGTCAGTAACAAGATATTGCAGGGCAATTTGTCCATTCACTCCTATGATATACCAGGAGTGGGATACAAAAGTTGACTTCAGCAGGGAAAATACTTCTTCCACCCTTGTTCCACCTCCTTGCCTCGGTCTGTGGAGACCCCTTCAAGGTGTTGAATTAGAAACGGGGGTTCTTGCCTGCCTTATACTTCTTTTCCAGGTCTCTTTTGACCCTGTGAATGTGGGAGAAGATGGATGATACGCATTCCTTATCAGTGAAGGCCTCTGCAAGGGAGGAGAGAATAAATGTACATTAGCAGGAAGTTAGGTATTTCTTTTCTGGTTGGGTGTGAGATCTGCAGATAGTGGTAGCCGTTGATGTCAGGAGGTCATGTATATTTTGTTATATCCACAGGAGGGGCTGGAGATCCCATTTTACACATGACTCTACCATTACTATTCTGTCCCTGTGTAGTTTTTAAATACAGTAACAGATGCTTTTGGGGGGAGGCTTATATAGCATAAAATGATATACAGTGAAAAGCGAAAAATGACGATGTTTTTCATTTGTGAGTTTTGACTGGCATCATAAACAAATCAAGGTTTCCTTTCTTGTATTTACCACTACTCAGAACCCATTGGTTAAAAACACCTTTGTTATTCCCTGCTACCAACTTATAATTCTATATATGATGTATATAGAACAACATATAGCGATATGATAAGGATCTTGTTTTGCAAATTACCTCCACCTTGTGCAGAGGGTGGACTGTTTTAATGAAGTAATGATGAATAAAAGTAAAGAAGTGCATTGTTTATTTTTTTTCAATCAATGAAGCATTACTCAAAGAATCCACAATATTAGGAAAGCTAGAAAAAGATGTTAGAACGATGCGAACATACAACAGTGTGCCTAAAAGCATAAAACATCAATTGAAAAGTCAACACACTTGTTATTGTATTTGAGACCTGAAAAGAAAACGGTGTTAGGTTTAAGATTATAGGAATAACAATTTACATATAAACAGCACCTCGAACAGCTAGTTTTCTTTTGTATTGTGGAATAATAATAAGTAATCAGATCTCCTGGTTGATCTACCTCTGGCTCTATCTCAAATTCCTAGAGAGAAATGTAACACTGTGGCAGAATAGACGGAGCTGAGCTTTTATTTCCACAGGTTCCCTTGGAAAGGAGAGAAACTAGTTTGTGTCCCTGTTTTCTTAACTGGACACCTGGTCACCAGGACATCAGTACCAGGTGCACCAGGAACACCAGAGACTTTTTGATACGTTAAACTCTAGTAGTTACATAGTGGTTGCTCAGGCTCTACATTTTGCCCTTTTCTATTTTTTTCCAGGGCTGACATTCTTTATTCCACTCACAAGTATCAGAGTGGTACCCTTGGACAAGGTTTGGCTCTAGAATCTCCACATGTGTGTCCCTCACCCACCCTTAAGATTATTTTGATGCAATTTAGCTCCTGCTTAGTACTAAAGGCTTAAGTATTGCCCAGCGCCTGAGGTACTGGGTTTTTCAGAACCGGTACTGATCCGGTAACCCAGCGGTGCCAGGGTACACCCAAAGACCTCGGGTACTTTCCTGATTCAGACCACAGAAACTCAGAGTCTTCTAGGTGAAGTCAAACATCGAATTTATTGGCTGCAGCCAAGTAACAAGCGTCCTAGAAGTACAACAGCACGGTTTGTATGTTCTCAGGAGACTGTGTTTCACTGCAAAGTCAGGTTTCCTTATATACAGTTTTTTAAGCTTCAGGCAAACATTCTTGACATTTTGGTTGGTCATTCACATGTTTTCACTACAAAGGAAAAAACTGTGTCATGATGAAACCTCATATTTCATGTCATCCAACCCATAATAAATTACCCAGCAAGGCCTAGTATTTTACATCAGATAAGTGTCGACCCCCAATAAAAACGGGCACCTCCCCCTCGTAAAGTAAGAAGAAGAAAAGAGCAGGTGCAGGTGTGAGCAAGATTAGGCAGGGTGTGTGAGCGATAATAAGGGTTTTATGGCATGGTGTGCCTTGATGCTATCTGATTCGGCCACTGGGAGAGGGACTGACCAAACAGGTTTGGCCTGAGGCAATGGTTCCAGCTTGCCCAGGTCAGAGAAAAGTCAATCAAGGTGTACGTGTCCTTGGAATCAAATCTGACTGTACTATAAGCCTATGTGAGGGCAACTTTTAAAATGGCTGCCGTGTATAAAATGGGAGCCACGAGTGCAGGACGAAAATGGCGATTTCGAGGTGAAAACTCTGCTGGAATTGAGCGAAAATGCTCATGCTTAGTGTACTAGTCATTATCGGTCTTTTGATACTAAAATCGTACTGCTGTGGCAAAGTAAATTACATGGGTCCAGAATTTTTAGAACCACAAACCCTCCTTTTGCCCTTACATAGGCAATAAACCTATTCTCATGCTAATCTGAGTCCAGGTCTATGTTTATAAGGCCATGGAGATGTTGCTGGAGCAAAATTCTAGTACTTGGTAACTCTCTCTGGACAGGTCTCCTCGAACATGAAGTAGCACAAAAGGCCACATATGGCAGGACAAAATAAGGAATACCTCTATCTGCAGTAGGTGGCATAAGATCACACACCCAACAATTAGTGATGTTCACTACTAACTAGTGTTGATGCAGAAGCTGTACAAAAGAATTGCTTACGAATTCTGATCTTCTAACCTGCTCATGTTCAGGAAAAGGGTGAAAAGAGTGCAAAGAAACAATAGTAGGAAAAGACATAGGTTGGAAAGTGGATGCAGAAGTCAATTGAGTAGAGAAAAACAATCCCACCCATAAATGACAACGTCATGTTTAAAAGACACTAGAAAACACGTTATTAAGAACATATAGACAACGGGAGAAAGTAGTGACCACTATTACAAATGAAATAATAATTTTTCACAACCCTAACCAAAAAGCAAATCCTAAAATTATCTAGTAACATTTTTAGGGCTCCTCTGCATTTCAGTAATTTTTGTATGTTCAGGTGGAACAGTGGTGACTCTCATCAATGCTCTAAGGTGAAAAGGGGGTACTCTTTCCACAGAAAATGGACTTTATTCTGCTTTTACTAAACAGAATAGTACTTTAAAACAATGCCAGCAAAACAATCAGTCTCCTAACACCTAGTCTATACAATCACACGGAAACCTCTTGTGAAACCAACTATGCCCAGAGTCCGTTCAAAAAGCCTCTCTGGCAGGCTTCTATTGTCCATCAAATTTTCTTTTGTTGTTTTCTTTCGCATGGGCCTCTCAATTCAGGCCTCTTCGTGAGAAAAGTACTGCTTAGTTGGAGTGCCCTCCTGGCAAACACCCACAGCTCACTCGAAAGTCTCAATGTCTTAAAGCAATGCACCAGTGTCTCTCCTCTGTGGCAGACACTACAAACAATGTGCTCTTCATTGATCAAGGGCACAAATCATCTTGTGCAGACCCAAGCACCATTAATTGGGAAATAGCTCAAGCTCAGCAGCACTTTCAGACTCCAACACTCATTATTTAGTGTCAGAGGACGCTCAAGCTGCTCTTTCATGGGCACCACAATATAGTGCCTTTTTCCAAACTTGAAATCTCCGGTGCACTGCCCTTCTTCCGTTGGAGCAAAGAAAAGGGGGTGTGTGGCCAAAACTCAGGCCAAGGGGCTCAAGGGATTGCACACTGTCAGAGGTTACCAGCACATGACAGGTAGAGAAATGAAACCTCAAAACAGCTCTGCCATCAACAACAGGAATCCTTCTCTTTAGGTCCTTTACACTGAAACTTTGGCTCTGCGATGTCCAACGCCGTCTGATGGAGCAAGTACGATACCATGCGCTGGCGATCGCTGTCCAGCTTTGCTACTTTCTGGGTGCTGAGACTGTAGGGCCAAGATGTCCGTCTTTCATCTGTAGCTGTCACTGATGGGAATTAGGCTTAAATCAATGTCCTGCAGGTTATTATGACTTGATACCCGCAGAATCTAGTGACGTAGGAAATGTGCCACAGTTGTAAGTTTCCTTCAATTTAGTAAAAAAAAACAGTTCATGGTTTTTAACAAGGGGACTGCAAGCAGGTGGTCTGCAATCTTCAAAGGAGTAGCCATACACCATGGGCATAAAATACAAAGACAAAGGCAGAAGGGCAAAACAGGGTCTCTAGCATCTTTAATTGGGTTCTCTCCATTATTCTCTGCCATCTATAGCTACATGAGAATTCTATCTGAATGGATTTCCTCACACAGTGGCATTGTCTAATGGGGTAAACACATATTTTCCTCAATGATTAAGTCTAGGTGTTCCTCCTTACCTTAGAACATCTCAATAGAGAAATCACATGATACCGATTATCAGAGACATGTAGAAACCTTCCTTTAAAAACTGTGCATCAGGTGCACTATGCAATACACAGGCTAATACTCAAATGTGCAAACAAAAAGACAAGAACTAGAGGGTCCTGATATTTGCATGATTAGGACACATCTGATCCCACCAAAAATTAAAGTAGCAGGAACAGAAGGGAACCGAAAACCAAATTAAAATAGACATTGAAAATTCGTCATGTTCAAAAAGGTAAACATAAGATATCTCCTATTGAAATGGAAAACTTGTCTTACTATAATATTGAGTCAGTTAACCAGTCTATCGCTACCCTGACAGTCAGGCTGGAAAACATTGAAGCAGGCCTAAGGCAAATTCTTGAAAACCAGTCTGGTCATACCAAAGGGAATTATACATAACATGGGGGTCCCTGGTACATCACTACAGTCTGGAAATGTGAACCTGAACAATACATCAATAATAATAAAAGGGCTGACTGGTGAAAGGAATTCGAAAAAGAGAAATGGGACTAGGACATAGCTAAAATCTCAATAACTAAGCATGATGCGACATTGGTCAGGGGAAGTAACAAAAGAAAAAAATCTATAGGAAGAACAAAAAAAATTATTTGGGTGATAGGCATGTGACACAACACCGAGAGTACGGGTGATACACAAAGGCCAAAGTTACACAAATTTTAACTCTACCGTTGGCGACTACACCATATACGGTACTCCTAGCTAATGTTTCAGTTCCTTCTTCAGGAAAAAATGAAAACCTGGTTTTCTTTTAAGGAACGAAAGCCATATGCTACTTAGGAAACAGAACATCATTAACTAATGTAATATAGAAATTAGGCCACCTTGAGTCACAGATCTATAATTTCATCCTTAGGTCCAATCAAGGCTACATAAATGTAGGGCTGCCTGTTCCTTTAAGGGAAGGGGCAGTAACGTGACTAACTGCAGGTGACACACTTTGATCCTGTATATCTCTTTTTATTTTCCTTCAAAACCATTATAGCCAAATAGACATGCACTGGTGAAGTGTTGTCTCTTATGCTCACAGCATGAAATATCATTATCTGTGGAATTTAGTAACCAGAACAAGTTCAACCAACTGTTGCGTAGCGATGGGCATCGTCATGACCATCCCCTCACAACACAGGGGAGCTTGTAATAGTATCAAAAGCAGCAACAAAGATGCAAAAAACAAAAACAAAATAATAAAAACGCACAAAACGTCAAGCCATCAGATATACTTGCTGTGTATCAAGCACAAAAAGCATAGACAAAACAATAGCATGTGTGAATAAGCGGTGACACACAACACCATGTCATGTACTTTATGCACTGTAAACCTGCAGCCCAAAACCCAATATTTGGGCCTGTTTAATTTGTCAGGTTTAAAATCCTTACCCTCCTTTTGACAGTAGATCACCAGGCAATGGAAATCTGCTGTCAAATATAACTTTACTGTTTCTCCTCTAACATACAGGACCAGCAAGAACAATTCATGATAGGACCAAATACATGAAAATAAATTTCCATTACTTAACTGTTACCCTCTTGTCAGTTACTTCGCAACATCAAGCCACCTTAGTTTTACCTTTCTAAAAGTAAAAATTGTTACACTGACACTCCATATTAATTTGGCACCTACAATTTCCACTGTGAAAAATAAGTCTTAATTGGCAAATCGTTCTCATTAAGGCATGTAGCCTTCAAAATTTTAGAAAAGGGCTGCATCTTATTTTCTGTCTAAGACTTAATGCAACACTTCGTTTTCTGTCAAATAAAAGCAACTAGCAGGCATCATTTTATTTTTTTAGAGCGGAGACACAAATGTATCAGTTCTGCAGAGCATTTAACATGATGTTGGGACTTTCGAAGAAACCCCTTTTTTTTATATTTTCCCTCTGGAATTAAGTTCTTTAATTGTATTGATGTTCTTCTGGAGAAACCAGAAATTCACAGAGACAAGGCCCTAATTTAAAAGGTCACAAGTGTCAACATGACAGCCTCCTCCATTGTTTATGGGAAAACTAAAGATAGCATCTCAGCAGTGTGACTTGAGCCAGCCTCTGTAGCTCTCCTAGCTTCTGCCACTCTGAATCTGCCAAAGACAGTAGGCCTTCCTGTTTTCCTTCTAACCTGCAATAATTCACTCTATTTAAAAAAAAAAAGTTTTTTTCCTTTTTAGGCGCTAAAAATGTTTATCTCTATTTCCAGATTATTAAACTACATTTACTGTGAATAATTCACAAACCTTAATAACACACATACCAGTTGTTAGAATAAATGCTTGTTGCAATCCCATGCAATGGTACATATTTCATCAACCTCAAATGAATGAACGTCTCAGTAGGCCCAGCTGAAGTTAGAACCTTCAACCTCGATATTAAAACAAGCCTTTGTACTGGCACATTGACTCATTGAATCATAAGAAGGCACAACCTGCAAATATATATCAAACCTAAATGTATGCATTTACTGAAGCCTGAGACACTTTAAAAAGTACTCTGAATGAAAGAAAATGCAGTTTAAACAGTGCTTTTGCACAAAATCAACTTTGATATTTTAGGCATTAAACATCAATATCCTACAATTTTCTTGAATAATATGCATTACCAGAATGTCTATTACACAATCCATGAGTCAGCCATTGAAAATATTAACTTATACTTTATAGAAATGAGCTTGTTTGCTCCTGCGCCAAGGGAAAATTGCACATACAAATGTCATTTTAGCGGTGCAACATAACTTAAATTACATTTTTATGCTAGGAGGTCATAGTATAGGTATTAAGCTTTATAAATATTAAAAAACGATTTTGAAAGGCACTTATTTTTAAAATAATTTTTCCTTAATTAATAATTTTCTTTTTTTTTAAAAAACCCAATTATTCTTTTTTTTGTGATAATTCCACATATAAAAGCAAGCTGCATCTCTTGCCTATTATTTGGGATACATTAACTCACAAGCCTAAGCGCATAAGCCTAACTTGAAATGCGTCACATTTTTGCGCCACTTTCATTTAAAAGGAAGGTTATGCAAAATTCCACCCGTGTTTAACTGGGAAAGTGCTGGCTGAATTGAACATTCCTATCAAATATACTGCAGCTGAAAAGTTTGCCTGTGAACATCTAATACAATGCATCTAAGAAAAATGCTGTAAATTTATTTATTTTTTTGCAAAAATAGATAATTTCGTTTTTTTTTGGGGCCCTATTTATATCTATTGAATGTGTTTTCTAATTTATTAAGCATTTAACGGCAGTTTTGTATATGTGCACAATTGCTCATTCTATAAATTAAAGAGCAACATATAGCTATGTTAGTACATCACATGGTTCATTTCTGGATTTTTTCTAAGTTTCTACTTAATATTAATTAACCAACATTTTACTTAACAAACTGAAAACATCAAGAAGACCCACAGACACACATTGAGCTCATTTCAGATATAAACAGAAAACACTCAGGACACACAATACAGCGCGCTTTAGCCATTTTTCATAAATAGCGCCTGCGCAATTTACTTACAGAACCGTTTGCAGATCCTAGTTGTAAGTCATATTTACAAGAGAAAAGAAAACTTTTCTCAATAGTGTTACAAAAAACTGCAAAAACAGCCTCACAGACATTTATTTCCAAGAATAGCGAACCCATACTTTATTAAACGTGATGGGGCCCACTCCGTGCTTCACATATAGTTCATAGGTTGGAGTTCCAATCGGAGGAACCGGACATGAGTCCTCCAACCGGGAGTCCCTTTTACATCCAAGACAAAACAAATTTCCAAGTCTGCTAAGACCAGGCATCTTCGCTCACTAGTCTAGCTTCAAACTTCAAAGGATTATCGTTTACGATAGTCTCGTGAATACACGAGTCCTTCGGCTTTGGTACTTGCAAGTTCCAAATCAAAGTGATCCCGAAGGGATACCAAACCAAATGTCCAACTAAGGACCAAACCAAGTGTCCAACTAAGGACTGGGAGACGCTCCACTTATACGTAACTAAAAATATCGATGATGTCACCAGAAGACTCGTCTTATCGTTTCGCTCTACCAAACATCAAGGGTCCAAATCAGGGCGATAGCCAGGGCAGCAGTCCTTCGTAGCCGTCGGGAAGCGGGGAACCTCGCAGCAAAGACTTTCGGACCACTTCGACATGCAGGGGTCGATGAAGTGGCGGCCTTCCTCCAGAATTTTCACACGAAGCTCCTCACGGACCTCAGGCTTGGACCGGTACCGCTGGTATCGCCCCACGTTGGGCGCCAACTGAGGTACTGGGTTTTTCAGAACCGGTACTGATCCGGTAACCCAGCGGTGCCAGGGTACACCCAAAGACCTCGGGTACTTTCCTGATTCAGACCACAGAAACTCCGAGTCTTCTAGGTGAAGTCAAAGATCGAATTTATTGGCTGCAGCCAAGTTACCAGCGTCCTAGAAGTACAACAGCACGGTTTGTATGTTCTCAGGAGACTGTGTTTCAATGCAAAGTCAGGTTTCCTTATATACAGTTTTTTAAGCTTCAGGCAAACATTCTGGACATTTTGGTTGGTCATTCACATGTTTTCACTACAAAGGAAAAAACAGTGTCATGATGAAACCTCATATTTCATGTCATCCAACCCATAATAAATTACCCGGCAAGGCCTAGTATTTTACATCAGATAAGTGTCGACCCCCAATAAAAACGGGCACCTCCCCCTCGTAAAGTAAGAAGAAGAAAAGAGCAGGTGCAGGTGTGAGCAAGATTAGGCAGGGTGTGTGAGCGATAATAAGGGTTTTATGGCATGGTGTGCCTTGATGCTATCTGATTCGGCCACTGGGAGAGGGACTGACCAAACAGGTTTGGCCTGAGGCAATGGTTCCAGCTTGCCCAGGTCAGAGAAAAGTCAATCAAGGTGTACGTGTCCTTGGAATCAAATCTGACTGTATTATAAGCCTATGTGAGGGCAACTTTTAAAATGGCTGCCGTGTATAAAATGGGAGCCACGAGTGCAGGACGAAAATGGCGATTTCGAGGTGAAAACGCTGCTGGAATTGAGCGAAAATGCTCATGCTTAGTGTACTAGTCATTATCGGTCTTTTGATACTAAAATCGTACTGCTGTGGCAAAGTAAATTACATGGGTCCAGAATTTTTAGAACCACACGCCACGACCCCTGGCCCCCAGCACTCCCGAACCCCACAGCACCGCTACGACCCCAACACCCTCCACGCCCTCAACCCGGGGCACTCCAGAACCTGCTTCCAAGCCAACCCTAAATGCACCCATGGACCCTTCGCATGCCTCACCTGCAAACTCACCTTCCACCGCGAAACCACTCCGCCCGCCAGCCCACGCGCCAACAACCACCTCAAATGCATCCTGATCAACGCATGCTCCTTCCACAAGCACGCCATTGAACTATGGGACCTCCTGGACTCCACCGCACCGGACGTCGCCTTCATCACTGAGACCTGGATGAACGCCTCTTCGGCCCCCGACATCGCCATAGCCATCCCCGACGGCTATAAGATCTCCAGGAGAGACCGCACCAACCAAATCGGTGGAGGAATCGCCATCGTCTTCAAGGACTCCATCAACGTCACCACCTCCACCGAAGACACCCCCCTCGCCGCCGAACACCTGCACTTCCAGATCCACACCGCCCCAGGACCACCCTCAGAGGAACTCTCCTCTACAGACCCGTTGGACCACGCGCCCTCTTCAGCGAATCTATCACTGACTTCATCTCCCCGCACGCCCTTGCCTCGCCGGACTACATCCTTCTCGGTGACCTCAACTTCCACCTGGAACAGAACAAGGACCCCAACACCACCGCCCTGCTCGACAACCTCGGTCTCAAGCAACTGGTGAACACCCCCACCCACATCGCCGGACACACGCTCGACCCCATCTTCTCCGCCAGCAACCACGTATCCTTCAGCCACTCCTCCGTAATACACTGGACCGACCACAGATGTGTCCACTTCACCTTCCAACGTGAGACTCTCCACCTCCGCACACAACCCATCCCACGCAGACATTGGAACAAAATCCACACGGAACAGCTTCTCTCCACTCTCAGCGACAACCAACCCACCTTCTCCACCGACCCCAACGACGCAGCCCTCAGCCTCACGCATTGGATCACCAACTGCGCGGACAACCTCGCACCCTTCAGACGCCTCCCAATACCGACCAACACCAGGAAACCTCTTTGGTTCACAGACACCCTCAAGGAGTCTAAAAAAAACTGCCACACCCTCGAGAAAGCCTGGGGCAAGGACCACACCGCAGAAAACATGTCTGCCCTCAAAAACGCCACCCACGAACACCACCAACTGATCCGCGCCACCAAAAGAACTTCCTTCACACAGAGACTGGACAAGAACACTCACAACAGCAAAGAACTCTTCAACATTGTCAAAGAGCTCTCCAATCCTAACGCCAACGCCATCATGCCCTCACAAGACCTCTGCAACTCCCTCGCCACCTTCTTCCATCGTAAGATCACCGACCTACACGACCGCTTCGGACACCAGACCCAGCCAACCACCACTGAACCTACAACCGCAGCCATCACCCTCAACGCCTGGACTCACATCAGCACGGAAGAGACCAAAGCTACTATGAACTCCATCCACTCCGGTGCCCCCTCAGACCCCTGCCCACACTTCTTCTTCAACAAAGCCGACGACATCATCGCCCCGCATCTCCAGACCATCATCAACAGCTCGTTTGCTTCTGCCACCTTCCCCGAGAGCTGGAAACACACAGAAGTCAACGCCCTACTGAAGAAACCTACGGCGGACCCCAGCGACCTGAAGAACTTCCGCCCCATCTCGCTCCTCCCCTTCCCTGCCAAAGTCATAGAGAAGACTGTCAACAAGCAACTTACCAACTTCCTTGAAGACAACAACCTACTTGACCCCTCTCAGTCCGGATTCCGAGCCAATCACAGCACAGAAACCGCCCTCATCTCAGTCACAGATAACATCAGAACTCTGATGGACAACGAAGAAACAGTCGCCCTCATCCTCCTCGAACTCTCGGCTGCCTTCGACACCGTCTGCCACCGAACCCTAATATCCCGCCTCCGCTCCACCGGTATCCAAGGACAGGCCCTGGACTGGATCACCTCTTTCGTCTCCAACTGCTCCCAAAGAGTCTACCTCCCACCGTTCCGCTCAGACCCCACCGAGATCATCTGCGGCGTCCCACAAGGCTCCTCGCTCAGTCCGACTCTCTTCAATGTCTACAAGAGCCCCCTCGCCGACATCGTACGCAAACACAACATCAACATCACCTCCTACGCCGACGACACTCAGCTGATACTCTCCCTCACCAAGGACCCCACCAGCGCCAAGACCAACCTGCAAGATGGAATGAAAGACGTCGCAGAATGGATGAAACTCAGCCGTCTGAAACTGAACTCAGACAAAACGGAAGTCCTCATCCTCGGAAACACCCCTTCCGCCTGGGACGACTCTTGGTGGCCCACGGCCCTTGGCACCGCACCAACCCCCTCAGACCACGTACTCAACCTCGGTTTCATCCTGGACCCACTTCTCACCATGACCAAACAAGTCAAGGCCGTCTCATCTTCCTGCTTCCTCACCCTCCGCATGCTCCGAAAGATCTTCCGTTGGATCCCCATCAACACCTGAAAGACTGTGACCCACGCCCTCGTCACGAGCCGCCTGGACTACGGAAACACCCTATATGCAGGAACCACCGCTAAACTCCAGAAACGTCTGCAGCAAATACAAAACGCCTTCGCCCGCCTCGTCCTTGACATACCCCGCAACAGCCACATCTCCGCCCACCTGACACACCTGCACTGGCTTCCAGTCAACAAAAGGATCACCTTCAGGCTCCTCACCCACGCACACAAAGCCCTCCACAACAAGGGACCCGAATACGTCAACCGCCGCCTCAGTTTCTACACACCCACCCGTCAACTTCGCTCCGCCAACCTCGCACTCGCCGCCGTCCCTCGCTTCCGCCGCACCACGGCAGGTGGGAAATCCTTCTCTTACCTGGCGGCCAAGACATGGAATTCCCTCCCCACCAACCTCAGGACCACCCAGGACCACCTCGCTTTCCGGAGGCAACTCAAGACCTGGCTCTTCGAGCAGCAGTAACCCCCTCCCCCTAGCGCCTTGAGACCCTCACGGGTGAGTAGCGCGCTTTATAAATGTTTATTGATAGATTGATTTGAAGTACTCTCAACGCTCTGCAGTTTGTCTCAAACCAGGCCCCCTTAAATGAATTAGCTGTTTGGCCCATTTTTTAAAACAGTGTAGTACCTTGAACCAATGATCTATAATAACAGTCTGGCATATCTTGACCCAACAAGGTGACATTTTCTGTTTTTTTTAGTGAATGTCTTAGTTGTATCTGTTTTAATCCACTTAACCGTTAATAAGGCAATTTAAGGGAAAGCTCTAATTCAACATTAGTGCTACTGAATGTCAACTACCAAAGATGTGGCAATTATAGTTTCTAATACTTGCTAGCATTGACTGCTTGCGCTTAGTACTCTGACAGAGTCCCATGGCTAAAGGGAATAATTTAGCATCCAGTTTAAATGCTCAAGCGTTACTGCTCTGGAATACCAAGGGTAAACAAAAATATCCATACAGGGCACTGCCTACTATCCACTGACTGCCATAGGATCCCAGACAAATTCCTCATTGCTCAAAAATAAAGTTGGCACACCTTTGTTCTATAATGGTTAGAGAAGTAGAGTGAAATCTTCATGAAGTATATTTATCTCAGTGTTCATGTCCCAACTCCCTCCAACAGATGCATGGTCAGACTTTACCTGATTATCTGAACCCTGCATTGTAGGAAAGTACCATCTTGCCTGGCATGTTACCCCCATATTTCACTGTATATATGTTGTTTTAGTCTGTGTCACTGGGACCCTGCCAGGCAGGGCCCCAGTGCTCATGAGTATGTGCCCTGTATGTGTTCCCTGTGTGATGCCTAACTGTCTCACTGAGGCTCTGCTAACCAGAACCCCAGTGGTTATGCTATCTCTGCTTTCCAAATTTGTCACTAACAGGCTAGTGACTCAATTTACCAATTCACATTGGCATACTGGTACACCCATATAATTCCCTAGTATATGGTACTGAGATACCCAGGGTATTAGGGTTCCAGGAGATCCCTATGGGATGTAGCATTTCTTTTGCCACCCATAGGGAGCTCTGACAATTCTTACACAGGCCTGCCAGTGCAGCCTGCGTGAAATAAAGTCCATGTTATTTCACAGCCATTTACCACTGCACTTAAGTAACTTATAAGTGACCTATATGTCTAACCTTCACCTGGTGAACGTTGGGTGCAAAGTTACTTAGTGTGTGGGTACCCTGGCACTAGCCAAGGTGCCCCCACATCGTTCAGGGCAAATTCCCCAGACTTTGTGAGTGCGGGGACACCATTATACGCGTGCACTATACATAGGTCACTACCTATTTATAGCGTCACAATGTGTTGGAAAATGGGTTATTGGTAGGGCAGGTAGGTACCTACACCTAGCAACAAGCCACTAACCTCCACATAGGTACAGTTAGGTCTCAGTAAATTAATCCCAGCTCAACCCTTGGTAGCTTGGCAACGAGCGTTCAGGCTTAACTTAGGAGACAAAGTGTAAAGCATTCAAATATCACAAAACAGTAATTAAATAAAACACAGGAAACAGTTTAAAAATCCAAAACCAATTTATAAAAATAGCTTATATTTTTATCTTTAAAATGACACAAAAACGATTAAAATCGGTTCAGGGGAACCGGAGATATGAATTTTTAAAGTATTATTATTTTCTAGCGCTTAGAAACAAAAAGCGCCAATCGGGTCATCTGGTTGCACCAGGACCGGGGCAAAGTCAAACTTTCAGGCCGACCGCGATGGAGCCCTGCTCGGCTACAAGTCGCGGGAGGCCTCGGTTAAAAAGTTACCTTCTGACTTAGTCTTTATTTTGAAGTTTTTCTTCACCGGGACGAACCTGCCAGTTGAATCCGACCTCCTGGAGCCCTTGTCCGGATACGCAAAGTCGGTTTCCTCGGTGGTGATTTTTACCTTCGGACTTTGTCGTTTTTTCGAGATGAAAATCCTTCGACCGGGGTAAACCTGGATCTTGATCCGACGTCCATGGAGCCCTTCTCGGATACGGTGGCTGGGAGGTCCCGGTCAACTTTTTACGTTCGGACTTAGTCTCTTTTTTGGATGTTTTTCTTTACCGGGACGAACCACGAAGTCAGGCCGGGTCGCGGTTGAGGCAAGCCGGCTAGAATTTCCGCGGCGGGTCGGTCCCTCTCTGGAGCTTTTTTCCAAAAATTCTCAAATCTTTTCCAAACTTCTGGGGCTTCACCCAGATGTTCTTTTAAGGTTCTTTTGGGGTCCACAGCTCACCCCAAGGGTCCAGAAGTTCTGTGATGGTCCTTGGGGGGTGCGGACTTCAACTCCCAGAATGCACCTGGCGCAAACTCCTTTTTGGCCACTGGACAGTGGTCAGCTGGTCGCTTTCTTCAGGAGTTGGTGCAGGGGACTCTGGTTTAGCAATTTTTCACCTGTAGCAAACAGGGAGTCCCTCTTTGAACCAGTTGAAGCCAGGCAAAGTCCTTCTTGTGGTGAAGCCCAAGTGTGCAGCTGGTGCAGTCCTTCTGAGTGCAGGGTCCAGGTGCAGGCCAGGGGTCCAGCAGGGCAGTCCTTCTTCTTCCTTAGTTCCTTTCTTGTTGAATTCTGGAGGGGATCTGAGGTGTGGCTGCAGGTCTGCCAGTTTTATCCTTGCTCCTGGGTGAAAAGCAGGGGGCCCCTGGTTCTCCAATCAGGGACAGGGTCGTCCCCCTGTGATGACCACTTCCTGGGAAGTGTGGCAAAAATCCATCCCAGAAGGCAACAGTCTCTAAAAATCCAACATGGATGAATCTGATTTTTGGAGGTTACATCTGGCTGAGCCCACCCACTGGTGTGGCTAAAAATCATAAACACACCCCTCTCCTGCCCTCTCCTAATCTATTCAAGGGGGCACCTAATTGTCTGGGGTTGCAGGATGTGGGGGTGTTGCTGGGTGCTGCAAATGTCCTTCTCTGCCTTTGAAGACCAGTTTGGCAGCCCTCCCCCTTCCTGCCTCACCATCTGCTGAGGGGAGATTCTCTCCCCCAAGCACATTCCTTTGTGTGGAGTCAGGCCACTTCACACCTCATCAAGGTAGCCTGGCAGAAGCTGCTGCAGGCTGGCCAATCAGAGCACAGCAGCAAAAACAATGCAGAGCTGAAATTGGCAAATTTTTAGGTAAAGTCTAAACTTTTTACCTGAACTAGTTATATTAAATCAAACAACTGGAAGTTGTGGGATTTATTATAACAATCAATTTGATACCAAATTCTTGGTATGTAACATATAAGGAGACTTTAAAATTTAAAATAAAGTCTGCCCATTCTAGCCTATGAAGGCCATTTACTTCAATGAGGGAAAAACGAATTTGGCTGTTTTTACCTCACCAGGGCTTATAAATCTATTTTTATAAAGTCCCTGCTTATAGTTACATGGCACCCAGCCCTAGGGGCACATAGGGCACACCTTAGGGGTGACTTATATGTAAAAATAAGGTAGTTTAAGACTTTGGAAGTACCTTTAATTCCAAAGTCGAATTTGCATATAACTTTAATTTAAAAGCAGCCAGCAAGGCAGGCCTGCCTTTAAAATGACACTGGGCACCTCAGCAGTGCACTTAGGTGTGCACCACCTATGCTGTGGTCCCTAAACCTACATGCCCTACCATATACTAGGGACTTATAGGTAGGTTAACTTAGCCAATTATAATTAGCCTAATTTGCATATCCATTTTACACAGAGCACAGGCCTTGGGACTGGTTAGCAGTACCCAGGGCACCATCAAAGTCAGGAAAACACCAGCAAAAAGAGGAAAATGGGGGCAAAAAGATATGGGGCCTCTGCAATCAGCCCTGTTTTCTCACACAATGGTAATTCCGAATATGGCCATGTAACATGTCTAAGATCATGGAATTGTCACCTCAATACCATTCTGGTATTGGGGGAACAATTCCATGATCCCCCGGGTCTCTAGCATAGTACCCGGGTACTGCCAAACTGCCTTTCCGGGGTCTCCACTGCAGCTGCTGCTGCTGCCAACCCCTCAGACAGGTTTCTGCCCTCCTGGGGTCCAGGCAGCCCTGGCACAGGAAGGCAGAACAAAAGACTTCCTCTGAGAGAGGGTGTAACAACCTCTCCCTTTGGAAATAGGTGTGAGGGCTGGGGGGGAGTAGCCTCCCCCAGCCTCCGGAAATGCTTTGATGGGCACAGATGGTGCCTATCTCTGCATAAGCCAGTCTACACCAGTTCAGGGATTCCCCAGCCCTGCTCTGGTGCGAAAATGGACAAAGGAAAGGGGAGTCACCACTCCCCTGACCTGCACCTCCCAGGGGAGGTGCCCAGAGCTCCTCCAGTGTGTCCCGGACCTCTACCATCTTGGAAACAGAGGTGTCTGTGGCACACTGGACTACTGTGAGTGGCAAGTGCCAGCAGGTGACGTCAGAGGCTCCTTCTTATAGGCTCTTACCTCTCTTGGTAGCCAATCCTCCTTCCTAGGAAGCCAAACCTCCTTTTCTGGCTATTTAGGGTCTCTGCTTTGGGAATCTCACCAGATAACGAATGCAAGAGCTCATCAAAGTTCCTCTGCATCTCCCTCTTCACCTTCTGCCAAATGATCGACCGCTGACTGCTCAGGACGCCTGCAAAACCGCAACAAAGTAGCAAGACGACTACTAGCAACCTTGTATCGCTTCATCCTGCCGGCTTTCTCGACTGTTTCCAGGTGGTGCATGCTCTGGTGGTAGCCTACCTCCTCCCTGCACCAGGAGCTCTGAAGAAATCTCCCGTGGGTCAACGGAATCTTCCCCCTGCTAACGCAGGCACCAAAAGACTGCATCACTGGTCCTCGGGTCCCCTCTCAGCATGACGAGCGTGGTCCCTGGAACTCAGAAACTCTGTCCAAGTGACTCCCACAGTCCAGTGACTCTTCAGTCCAAGTTTGGTGGAGGTAAGTCCTTGCCTCCCCACGCTAGACTGCATTGCTGAGTACCGCGTGATTTGCAGCTGCTCCGGCTCCTGTGCACTCTTCCAGGATTTCCTTCGTGCACAGGCAAGCCTGGGTCACCGACACTCCTTCCTGCAGTGCACAACCTTCTAAGTTGTCCTCCGGCGTCGTGGGACTCCCTTTTGTGACTTCGGGTGGACTCCGGTTCACTTTTCTTCTAAGTGCCTGTTCAGGTACTTCTGCGGGTGCTGCCTGCTTCTGTGAGGGCTCCCTGAGTTGCTGGGCGCCCCCTCTGTCTCCTCCTCCAAGTGGCGACATCCTGGTCCCTCCTGGGCCACAGCAGCACCCAAAAACCTCCACAGCAACCCTTGCAGCTAGCAAGGCTTGTTTGTAGTCTTTCTCCGTGGGAACACCTCTGCAAGCTTCATCGTAACGTGGGACATCCGTCTTCCAAAGGAGAAGTCCCTAGCTCTCTTCTTTCTTGCAGAATTCCAAGCTTCTTCCATCTGGTGGCAGCTTCCTTGCACCCTCATCTGGCATTTCCTGGGCTCCTGCCCACTCTCGACACTGTCGCGACTATTGGACTTGGTCCCCTTGTCTTACAGGTACTCGGGTCCGGAAATCCACTGTTGTTGCATTGCTGGTGTTTATTCTTCCTGCAGAATCCCCCTATCATGACTTCTGTGCTCTCTGGGGGTAGTAGGTGCACTTTACACCTACCTTTCAGGGTCTTGGGGTGGGCTATTTTTCTAACCCTCACTGGCTTCTTACAGTCCCAGCGACCCTCTACAAGCTCACATAGGTTTGGGGTCCATTCGTGGTTCGCATTCCACTTTTGGGGTATATGGTTTGTGTTGCCCCTATACCTATGTGCTCCTATTGCAATCTACTGTAATTCTACACTGCTTGCATTATTTTTCTTGCTATTACCTGCATAATTTTGGTTTGTGTACATATATCTTGTGTATATAACTTATCCTCATACTGAGGGTACTCACTGATATACTTTTGGCATATTGTCATAAACATAAAGTACCTTTATTTTTAGTAATTCTGTGTATTGTGTTTTCTAATGATATTGTGCATATGACACCAGTGGTATAGTAGGAGCTTTACATGTCTCCTAGTTCAGCCTAAGCTGCTTTGCCATAGCTACCTTCTATCAGCCTAAGCTGCTAGAAAAACCTCTTCTACACTAATAAGGGATAACTGGACCTGGCACAAGGTGTAAGTACCTCTGGTACCCACTACAAGCCAGGCCAGCCTCCTACATGCATCCGCTAGGGGGTAAGGGGAATAGGAATCGAAAAAGAGAGACCGCCTCCAGATCCAGTTCCAGCCTGTGTTTCCCAATTGAAGATAGAATATTCAGTGTGCATCTCTGAAAACCTGCACCTTTCTTCTTATTGGGGTTTCTTTAAAAGAAGGACCTGCAGTCGGGTGATAAGAGCATAGTTGAGTACAATCCTACTGCGCATTCAACTGTTCATCCATTCACATTCACCCAATTCTATCATTTTCCTAACCTGGATCTTTTGAGAGACTAGCCTTTCTCTAAGAGAACAATGTTAACTTAATATCTTCTTTTTTCCAGGAGTCAGAGGTTTCCAAGGTTCTCTGGCAAATAGTTCAAACGTTCACAAATATACAAACTACTAATGTCTTTTACAGGAAACGAAAACTCCTTCTCAAGGTTCAGTTTTCTCAATCAGTCTCTAGAAATTAGTCTGAGCACTGACGTTTGTCTCTAAGACTGACAAGTCTACAAAGCAAAGAGTTCTTGAAAATATATGTACATATATATATTGGCAAGTCTGGAAATCATATAAAATGATTCCTTACAGCAGTTGCTTGAAGTTCTGTTAAGCCAAAACAAATTCTCCTCAGAAAGCCGCTTCTCCAAAAGTGGCTTGTGTGCACACCATTACAAGAAAAATAATTAATTACTCAAAACTGTAAGAATTCTCTATGAAACGAAGCGCCTCAGGAACACTGCTCATTCTCCTCAGGATGACAGTTGAAGTGCAGTGCTCCCAGAGAGTAACAGCTCGAGGGAAGCATCAGCACGAGACTAAGGTCGAAACACTAGAGCGCTCACCTCACAAGGATTTGTGGCCACCATCTTGAGTGGCAGTTAAACCTGAAGAAGCTAGTTCTAAGAACAGCCACCGCAAGAGCCACCAGGAGTGAGGACGCCGTTGCAACCAACGTGGGTACAAGGAAAAGGGCAATCATGTTTGTTGAGGGAAGAACTTAACAACACTGGCAATAGTTTTCCTGACATGCTGTTTGAATCAGTCATTTTAGAAAGTTTCAGATGTGGACCCCTGCATAACTGTACATACCTCTAAACCTCTGAGTGAGTTAACCAACCATCTTGTTATCTCCATAAGCCAACAATTACGTCTTTAGATCAGACTGAATCTACTGGTTAGAAATCTGAATGGATGGATATTAATCATAGCATCAGCACTGATGGCTATATAGAGTAGCCTAACCTTTGTCATTCAGTCTTTGTTACTTTTGTATTGTTCACTTGTCCGTTTATTTGTGATCTGGGTATTGAGTGAGCTTCAGATCCAGACAACAGAAGAGATATTTCCATGGTAGAATGGAAAGATTAAACAATACACATGAGTAGTGTGACCCATACTGTATCCCACAAGGTAAAACTCAGAAGAATTGTTTCCATCTTTCACACAACTGCAAGTATAAAGGAACCATGGACCAGATTTAGAGTTTGACGGAGGGGTTGCTCTGTCACAACGGTGATGGATATCCCGTCTGCCCTAGATATAAATTCCATAGGATATATTGGGATTTATATTTCGGACAATGGGATGTCCATCACCATTGTGACAGAGCAGCCCCTGCGCCAACCTCAAAATCAAGCCCTACGTTTTTGGTTTTACTATTCTTTAAAACTGGAATGCTGCTATCATTTCCAGAGTTTTCAACCACAATATAACTTTCTATTAAGGCAAATAGTGGTTAGAACATCAGGGCCATTGTTCATATACAATAAAGAAGAGCCATAAGATCGATTCAAAGACCCAGGGTAAAGACTTTAGAAACAGAAAATGTGGGTGAAAATTAATTAGAAAAACTTGTCTTTGCTTTTTCAGCAGCTGTACAAGTGTACAGGTCTGTTGTAAGGATGTTAAATGAATTATTGATGTTTTGCTGGGACACTAGCTGGAAAGAATCAATCACAAACATCTGGACAAAATTCCCAATCTACATCATGGCACCTCTTCCATTCCTATTTAGTTTTAATGGGAATCAGGAGTTTAGCTTAGCCTTCTGGCTTGCAGCCTGTGCCCCCGTCACCTAGTGACTTTTAACCTACTTAGCTTGCTCTATCTTAGCCTATTTATTTAATTATTTCTTTCAAAACAGCTTCTATGTTTGCAGTTAGTGACATGTTTGCATTTTACATTCTCAGTGCCACTCTGTGAAGGCGTCACTATCAGCATTAAAGTTAAGTGACACACGTAGGCATTCACATCATGTCCCTTTCCCATTTACGTGTGACAGGAACATAATGTGCTTTTGGAGGGAATTGTTTATATAATTGCCGCCTCATGCATGCCTCCTTATCTTTTGTTTGGGAACATACCTGCATCAGGGGTCCTACAAGATCTGTATAAATACATCTCACGCAGACAAGGTTATCAGAGGGATTCCTACCAGATGCTACCGACACCATCTATGCTGCACGTCGCTTTGTTGCAGACCCTGCCTTCTGATCTAGAGACCTAGTTCCAAGATAACGAAGGTTGGGGGGGGGGGTGCTTCTCATGGACTTGGTATTGACGGATTAAGTTTATCATGCCTAGTTCGCGTTAGGTTAGTGATTAGGTTCTCCATGCTGGGGTTTTAGGGTATTTTCCATTTCATGTTTTTTGCAAGATGGTAGGGGTCTTTGTATTCACGACTCTTATCTTTACAATTCTGTTGTTGCATTGTTCATTATCCTAATCATTGCAGATCATGCATTTTACAGTAGATTGTAGTCTTTTTAACAAACCAATTGTAAACTACTGCATCTCCTTTATTGCCTGTGTGCGACTGAGACGTCTTGCTAATGTGAAAAAAGGGTAATCTCCGTTCCACCACGACTCCCCTGAGATGTCACACTCTAGAGTCCATGTGCAGAGGCTGCCAGAAATCACCTTTTACTGTCTCGGTTTTTGATGACGTACTGCTTGTGAGCCAGGAGGGTTGGGCCGACAGTTGTGACTTGTTTTAGGATTGGCCTACTTGCCTACAAACAAAAGTGCTGTCATCCCTAAACCAGCAGTCTTGCCCAGGAACGAGAGTCCAACTACGACACGATCTCAGTACCACCAACCTTTAAATTGATGAATCCAGTTCCTGTTAGATTATCCGGGTCCTCCTCTAGCAGGGAACACTTTATCATAGAAGATTTTTGTCATTGAAGTGACAACATGTGTTTTATGATACATCTGTGTATTTGTTTTTGTAAAAATAAAAATAAAATAAAAAAGCAACTTTGTTTTATGCCAATATTATTGCAGTTTCCATAAGTCTTTTGAAAGTGATCTGAACTCGGCTCTGAATTAGTTAGCAATTTCTGTTCACCAAAGGGCTCACTTTGATTGAGATGCCAGGTAACTGGATGCAGAGAGAAGACATCACTGAAGTCTAGGCATTAGTTTTTAATCTAGCACTAAATCAGGTAGAAACATCATGCAGCCATAGCTCCATTACTTACAGGACTTTACCTTACCTCCTGATTTAGCATCTGATTTGTAGGTACAGTAATTACTCCATCAGGGTAACAGATTAAAATACTCTGTCGCCATGATGGAGTAACAGTGCTCGGAAGTTAGAGATGTCTGCCAGACATGCGGACATCTCTTAACTTTAACAGGAACCGCTGTCACAACCATTCTTGTCGATGTATTAAAAGTTTGATTGAATGCTCCGTCAAGATGATGGTATCATCTGTCCAACTTTTGTTTTTGTGTTTTCAAAAACAAAATCCCGAAGCTGGATTTTGTTTTTGGAAATAAAAAAACTAATAACCACCCCTCCCCCATAACATGTGAGTTGTCACCCCTGGTGAGGAGATTATATTGCAGTTTTCACTGCCCCTTACTGCTAGGTTTTAACTGGTGATGACGTCCAGTGATTACTAGCCATTTGTTGCCCATTCTAAATCAAGCCAGTAGTGGAATGGGTAAACCTCTGTGGCACCATCAGATGAGTATGTCAGCAATGGAGGCAGAATAGTTTCCATTTAATGACAATTAAGGTATGCCACTCTGTAAATGCTGTTGCTACGGAGTACGTGCTCTGCTAAAATCTAAATCAACCATTTAGAGTTACTCATTGGACATTGACACATATCATTTTACTAATGTTCATTCACAATTACTACCAGTATTGCTGGTATTAGTGCCTGACATTTTGTTTTACTTTATTTTGTCAATAACATGGTAACATTGCATCTGGCATACACTTGTACTGCTAAACTCAAAATCTGTGCACATGGTAAAATATGTTAGCATTGAGTTTGTGTAATTTGTTTTAGTTCACACAATCTTCCACACATTGTATTTTTCATCAGGGTCTGAATTATCATCTCATGTTGTCATTAAAATACTTGCTGTGGTTTTGGTGTGATAATGTTACACTCAGAAATAGTGATACTGCAGCCTATTGTCTGTACCTGGTGTAGTATTTCCACATTGTTTCGGCTCCCATAAATCAGAATAATAGAGTAATACCATGTATTTTCTCCAAAAATTAATTCTGCAACCCTTGACCTTGTCAAAACAGTTCAGAGGAAATCTCAATGGGGTATGGCAATTCCTGCATATCTTGGAATCCTGACTCTGGAACACATACTTAGGGTCAGATTAACAAGCTCCTAGCGCCGCCTTAATGCCACCTTACCATCATTTTTATGATGCTAAGGCGGCATTAAGGTAGCCATTCCCCCCTCCATATTTACAAAGTGCCACAATGCATGCATTGCGCCACTTTGCAACCCCTCCGGCATAATGTATGCAAAGGGGTGTTCCCACGCATAGAGGCCCAAAAAAATGGTGCAGTGAAATTTACCAGATTTCACTGCGCCATTTTTTATGTGATTGTTAATTCCTGCTGAGGACAAGCATTAAACTGCTACACTCATAATAATCTATGGGCCTCCCTGTGCTTTGCTGCACTAGCGTCAACATTTTTTACGCTAATGAGGCAAAGCACCACAACAGCGTCAAACTTTTTTTGTCACTGTTGTGATAACGACCGCCATGGTGTGCCATATTGTAAATACGGCGCAACCATAATGTTGTTGGGGGCACAAGTGGGACGCAAGAAAAGTGGGGCATAGGAAGCGATGTGCCACTTTCTTGTAAATCTGCCCCTTTTGCAGAAGTTGTGATGACAAAACTGTGCATACATTCAAAAAGCTTCATATTGAAAGAGAAGAATAATTGTATAATATGAAAAACAAGAACAGCCTATCTGTATAAAGCTTAAATATGTTATTTCTTTAACACTTTTCATAGTGTTCAGTTGGAATATATATGTCTTTATGTTTTTGCTTTTTTTAATTTGTTTTAGGTGTCGCCAACAGAAATGATACCATTAGGTCGAAAGACAATCAACTTTGACAGTTTTCCTGATCCATCTGATAGCTGGGAAATTATAGAGACTATTGGCAAAGGGACGTACGGCAAAGTTTTCAAAGTTCTGAATAAGAAAGATGGAAGTAAAGCTGCTGTCAAGATTCTGGATCCAATTCATGTAAGCTGAATTTGAAATTGGGGAAATCCACAATTGTATTTATGATCTTGAGTGTTTTTAGGTAGTCCGGGTTTTGGGAAAAACGCATTCGCTTTTCTTTCTCTTGGAGGTCCTACAAATTGCAACATGTAGAAAATCTTCTATAAAAAGCATCCGATAGGTGACTGTGGAGAGTACCCCACCATTAAAGCCATGCATTATAGCTCATTACAATTATATCACTTCCACTAAATCGACCTGGCTTTTTCGTCACAACGTAAGTAGAGTTAAGTTGATGTGGAGGTAATGGTATTAATAATGCTATATGCGTCACAATGATGTAGTACAGGGGGATGTGCTGGATGCAACACAATCATAGGTCAATATTATTGACCTCAATATAATGTCTTACAACCACATTGATACACATTGCATAAGAAGTCATGGTTAGTTTTTTCTTGAACGATTTTGCTTGCTATTCAACTATTCAACAACACCACACTGTTTCTACAACAAGAAAGTTATTTTAAGATGGTACGTATTGGTTTTCAGGTTATTCTCAGGAACATCTAATATTCATGCATTGAGTACTCACTACGATTGCTCACTGTACACGTGAATAGCCCTTTTCCCAATGAACAGTAATTCATTAGACCGTGAGTGTTTCATTAGAAATGGGAACCCCAAACTACTACACTTTGGGTGGGCCTTCGTTGTGTCCAGAATTCATCCTACAAACCACTGTACCCTCTCTGAACTGGTTTATAGGAAATCAGATGTTCCATTTCCTCTATAGAGGTCTTTTGTTGGGGAAAACCTACAAATTGCAGATTTCAAAATACAAAAGTCTAAGAAGTTGGTAAACACTGCAATATACGTACAAGCACTGGCAAAGCTAACATGTCAAGTATGTATTTTCAGTTGTAAGTCACACTTATTGACTTTGCCAAGCAACGTTTCCTTTGTCTCACTTTGGAAGAAGTACTAACACATGTATGTCCTTCTGCTGCAGGGCTAAGGGAAACGGGAGGGGGGGTGGTACTACACATCACAGAGGACAGCTGTGTGCACTCCATTCAACAGTAAGGATGTTTAAAGAGCATTTTGCAAGGGAGCTAAAAATCCTATGAAAAACTCCTGTCACAGTCTTCCGGAGCAAAAGCTAAAAATGTTCAGCATACCTCTGAGAGTTAAAAAAAAAAAAATATATATTTATATATGCATGTCCCCGCCTACACTGAAAAGTTAACAAGAGCTAAAAAATAAATAAATAAACAGATAAGAAATGTCATTGTCAGTGAATCCACTAGAAGCCAGAATAAAGAAAGGTACTGCCTTTGTGGGTAAGGGTAGAGTAGCCGCAATGAACAGGAAAAAAGAAAAGCATGGCCAAGACAGCAGTAGCAGAAAACAAATTCATGACCACTCTCGTGACAAAGAAGATGGTTGAAGCCAGAAAAAAATTTCGCCGGCTGTTCTGCCAGAAAAGCCACTCAAAACAACAAATGTGTGGACCTGATGGTGTTGTCGGAGAAATCGGCGCAGACTTAAAAAATAAATATATTGCCCTGCTGGTACTAGCAGAGAATCCCAAAGGCGCCCGTTGCTGGACGCCCTCTTTGTGTGGCCTGCTGTTGTCCCCTGGCTTCCCTTCTCTTGGTCCAGGCACCGCATCTATGAAGTTCTAACCAAGAGATGACTTGATTTGCAGTTCATTAGTGTTGTATGCAGCTTGGTAGATAGTACTTGGGTATTTGCTTGTATCACAGGACAAATAATTTCCAAAATATGTGTAGAAAGGACAGAGTTTTGATGTGAGCTATGGGCTGAACGCCCAGCTTGTCCAAACAATTGCCTAGAAGTAAGCTGCTGTCATATGTAAAAATAAATTGCTTGCCCTTGGCTTCTTGCCATGGAGGATGGGTCATTATTTGTGTGGCCTGCTCAAGTAATGGGTCCACATTCGGCCATCACCTGGAACCAAACACTCCATTGAAGCACTTGACTCTCATAGGGTAGTACTGCAGAGCAGTCCAAAACTCACTCAAGGGATCTCCCTAGTAATCACCATTCACAAGCACAAAAGAATAACATTCAATAAATGATGGTCCAGTCTGTGCCTCTTCTTTTGATAAAGTAAAAGTACATTTTTTACACACACACACTACTCAGTACTATGCAACAATTTACAAATATACACAAGCTGGTAGAATTACTTTTGGAGACGTTGCGTAATTATTCTTGTCCCTCCCAAAGGGAGATATATACCAACAGCCCACATGGCAGAACATTAATTTGTATTCCAATGCAATATGTGACTTTAACTTGGCATGCAAACACCTAATACTAGCGATAAAGTACATCTACTTTGATCACAAGTGGCTGTCAATCTCATTACCCAAATAAGCAAATAAGGAACATGTCTAGGCAGGTTGGAGTGGTTTGTGCTGTTGGGATTACCCTCAGCATGATCTACACGGTCAACCCACACCCCTAAAGGGTGTGGGCCAAGGTTCATTATATTCCACATTGAAACATTCAACATAAATAGGATGCACAGTTGACACAGCACCACTTGGTTGCTAATCATTATGTAATACCATCTTTCACTCCTAGAGGTAGCCTTTTCATATGACCCTGCACAAGTCATTTCATTGGCCACAATGCTGCAGCCATAAATTTGTAAGCGCATTCAGCACAATGTGCTGAACTTGAACCAAAGTCCCTAATGAACCCTAGAGAGTGTTCACCATTGTAACAATCCATTATCATCACCATTCAGGCCACAAGGCCTGCAGCCGTGATCTTCACCCCTAAAGGGCACAAAAGTTCCAGTTGGAACTGAGCTAGGAAATAAATTGGAACCCTTGAGGGGGTTATCCTTTCCATGTCCCTTGAAAATGAGGGTGGAGACATTTGAATACTTCCTTGGGGGAGGCTGTACTCCTTCTGCAGCTCCCCTTGCAAGTCGTGATGATGTTGGTGGTGACCCCACTCTCCTAGACAAAATTAGTGGGTTTTTTTACCAAGGGACTTGGGCCAGGCCCAACGGGGCATTATGGGGTGCTTCCTCTGGAGTGTGCATAACACATGAGCAGCTCTCCCCTTGCTCTGGGGAGAGAAGCAGTGGCAGTTTCTTTTGGTTTGTTTTCTTTTTTGTGTTGGGGGTGTCTGGTTCTGCCCGGACACCCGCAGCCTTCAACAAAGTTGGAGAGCAGCTTGGGGAGCCCACCTCCAGCTGCTTTTGCCAGCTCCCAACCAGGCCAGCACCTTCAGGTCCTGCTGCAAGAGCCAGCTCTTCATTATGCCAGCTCCCATGGGCAGATGCATGTGGTGCTGCAGCTGATCTGGCTGCATAGGGGAGTGTGGTGGCACTCCCCACTCCTTCTCTGGCCATTTGGGGCCCTGGAATGGGGTCCAGGCCCCCCTTCCTCTTTGCCAAGGGCAAGACAGTGTCCCCCAACTTTGCTTCTTTGTGGAACCCTGGGATGGGGTCCTGAGCCCCTCTCACCATCTTCACAGGAGGCGTGATGGTGTCCTCAACTCGGCTTGTTTGTGGGACCCTGGGATGGGGTCTCAGGGCCCTTCTTACCATCTTCGTGGGGGGCTGATGGCATCCCCTAACTTGGCTTCTTGGTGGGGCCATGGGATGGGGTTCTGGGCCACTCACCATCTTCGCGGTGGGCGTGACCGCGTTCCCTGACTTACCTCCTTTGGAGGGCCTCAGGATAGAGTCTGGGGGCCCCTCCCCCCATCTTCCTGTGGTGTGACAGGGTCCCCCTGGAGCACAATGACACTCCCTCACTGCTGTATTTTTTCTGGGGACAAGCAAATGCGCTCCCCGGCTCCATTCTTCATTGGGGCAGCTCCTGGGCCCACCAACATTGGAAGTGGTGGCTGAGCCCTACACGCTTCACTGCAGGTCCTCGGGGATATCTCAGGCCCCCGTGGACCAATTTCAATGATCTTTGGCTCATTTTGATCCTGGTGGCAAGCTGTAGCCAACTGGAGCATTTTCGTTAGGCATCCTGGCCTAGAAGGTTCCCAGCTCTATAGGGAGCCAGTCCCACTGACTCCCTGCACCATTGATTCATTTGGGTGCCATCCTCTCTTCTGGGCCGTGCCCTCTCCTTGCGCTGCTTGCCCCCAATCTTTCCCCAACTGGTCTTCAGGGGAGTAAAAGGACCAGCTTACCTGGTCCTGTGGTGGGCCCCAATGGGTCGGGGGTCATTCAGGGGCAGAGTCCTTGCCCCAGTGGGCAGTCAAAATGTTGTTGTCTAGTAGTCGGTTGCTACATATGCTCTGAAGTACTCAGCCCCTTCTCCCTGACAGTCTTGTCAGAGCCTCTCCCAGCAATTCCTCCAAGCGGACCCTTTTAACTGAGGGGCCTGGGGCAGGCCCGGTTCCTGGTATGAAATGATAAATGGCTGATTGATGCAAGGCCCTACTCTTGCAACCGAACAGAGCAGTAATTGGCCCTAATCATAAACTGAGTCAGACAAAGATGACATCCTTGGATGACCCATAAACTGTACAAATATGCGTTTGTCCTATTGCATTATCCTTTTAATACAGGTTACAGTGTAGATTGGTTTGACTATCAAGCCTGTGGACCCAAGGGAACTGGAGTTGGCCCTAGGCCAGCCTTTCCCATTGACACATAATGGAGTGTCACTACACTCAAGACCATAAGTACACTGGTTCTCCCTCACATGGGTACACCTATCTAATCGGGCATACTCCAGGTCACCACCTACTCTGCATGGTCCTTTCTGTGCCAGGTTACCTAAGCGCAGTTCTTGGGCTGTGCACGCCAGGACTCCTCCCCACTCAGCTCTCACATGGGTGCACACGTGATCATGTGTAACCAACCCTGGGGCTCCTACACTTGTTGCTTCACAGAGCCTCTGCTTAACAAGGCTGCACCGGTGGTTAAACACATGCAGTCGGGGGCGTGGCCAAGATGGCGGACTGAACGGACACGCGGGTCCAATCTCCGCCGCCCGGGCCTCTTAACTGCCTCGGATCTCCCAGCCTGGGGAGCCGCGGGGTCCGGCCGGGGTTCCCGATGTGGGGGAACCCCTAGGCGCCCCACAGAGCCGAATGCGCTCGCGGCTGGATCCCCGCGTGTGAGGTGAGGTGCGTCGGAGCTGATGCCGGCGCGAGGGCTGAAAGGCGCGCCCTGTCCTGACGCGTGCCTGGGACCTGGCAGCTCAGCCGCGGAAGTGGCGGCTCTCGGGACCAGGGCCTCTGATGAGGAACTCTCCATCGGGACACCGGGGCAACGCCAGCTGTTGGTCCTGGAGATGGCGGTGTCTCTTTGCTGGGTCTATCTATAAGGGGCCTAAGAGGACAGAGGTGTTTGAGGTACAGCTGAGCGCGCGGCGAGGTGCTAGGGGGGGCTGATGGGCCTGGGCCTTTATCGGCGGTGCGGTCGGCCTGCAAAGGCCCTAGCCAAAGCGGGGCTGGACTGCTGCAGGAGGCCACATGGCCAGTGGCAGTATTGGGCGGCCAGGAGCACTTGATCCCCCGGTGTGAAGAGCAGTGGCCCGACTGGCTGACCTGTAGTTCTGCGGTTTGAGTTCAGCGGTGATGGCGACCTCTAAGGCAAAGAGAGACCGGACGGTGAGGGACATGTTCACAGGGGGACGTCTGGTCCTGGGTGAGGCACATGAGGAACCGCCGTCCACGAAAGGCCCTGAGATGCGGAGGGAAATGGCAGAGGATGAAGCAGCACCTGTTACATAGGCTTTTCTTACCTCCCTGTTTGATTCCCTCCGTAGCGACTTACAGGAGCTCCGCAAGGACATATCGCAGGAGGTGAAGGAGGTACGGGTTGAGCTTACCTCCCTGGGCGAACGAATAGCACAGGTTGAAGATGGGGAAACCGCCCGGGTTGAGGAGCTGGCAGACCTGCAGCAGGAGGTTATTCGCTTGCGGGAGCAGCAAGACCTCCTCCAGATGGCGGTGGAAGATCTGAAGAATCGGTCCCGCAGACATAACATCTGCATTAGAGGGGTACCGACTGGGGCCGAGAAGGAGGACATTGGTGGCTTTGTGACAGCGTTGTTCCGCTCTGTGCTTGATCCTGAGGAGCCTAGGGAGATCATCCTAGACAGAGTGCACCGGGTGCGTCGCCCTGGCGGAGCCGGGGACTGCCCGCCGGATATTTTGGCTTGCATCCAAAACTTTGGGCTGAAAGAAAGCATCCTGCAGCGAACGCGCAACCTCCCGCAGGTCCACTTTAGAGGTCATCAGCTCCAATTATTCCAGGACCTCTCGGTTCGGACTTTACAGCGACGGCGTGAGTTTAAGCCTATCACAGAGCACCTGGTGAACATGGGGTGTCGTACTCGTGGGGTCACCCATTTCGCCTTGTCTTTCGCTGAGAGGAGCAGCTTCGTCAGGTGAAATCGTTGGCGGAGGCGAACCTTGTCCTGGGTTTAGAGGAGGATACTCAGGGCTCGGCCTTGATGCTGGGGGCGGCCGACCGGCCACGCCGCAGTGGCGGAGGAGGGAGAAACGAAGGAATAGACGGCGTCCTACTGTGCCGGAGCAGATGTCGGAACGTCAAGCGGCAGTCAGCAGTGTGGCGGCTGGGACAAGTGCCTAGGTGATGGGAGCCGGGAGCTGTTGATCGGTTGGAGGCAGCTTGGGTGAGCCTACGATCCTTTGAGCGAGGTCCGGGCGGCGGGTCAGTGGACCTGGTGGACGATACAGTGTGGTTCTATGGCCTCGTTGGGACATTTCCTCTGCGGGATGTGTGGGAGAGGACTTTGTTACTTTGAGCATTTGTTGTGTGTTATAAGTTTATGTTGGTTTGCTTCCCTGCGAGACTGGTGTATATGGGCTACAATGGACAGGCCGTGCGACCTAGAGCGGCTGAGATATTGTGTTAGGCCAAGGCTTTGGTCGTCCTACAGATCCCTTCCCCCTCACAGCAAACTCTGCCCTAAGATGTATGGAAAGTTAAGTGCTTGAGTCTGAATGTCCGAGGGGTTAATAACCCGACCAAGCGGCTTGCGATATTGTCAGCCCTTGAGAAATCTGGGAGCCATATATGTCTATTGCAGGAGACACACCTGTTGCACAAAGACACTTTCCGCATGCGCTCGCGCTGGTTTCCTAGACAACTTTGGTCCTCAGCAGCTTCGAAGCATGCAGGGGTAGCAATACTGCTCTCAAGGGCCTTCCCTGGGGAGGTGGTGGGGAAGGTACATGAAGTGCAAGGCAAGTTCCTGGCTATTAGAGTAAGATTTGGGCCCTTCTTCTTCACCGTTGCCTCCCTCTATGCTCCAAATGTTCAACAAGAGGCATTCTTGAGACAGGTAGTCTCCTCGACACTTAGCTCACCGGATAGCGCCATCTTGGTGGGCGGAGATTTTAATCTAGTAATGGACAACGAGCTTGACCGCTCGGGCCAACGCTTTGGGCAGGGAGGGGAGCTATCGGAGGCTGGACAACAGTGGCTGGCTGAATGTGGGTTGGAGGATGTATGGAGGAAGCTTCACCCCACGCTGCGAGATTATTCCTTTTATTCAGCAGCTGTCAACACCAGGACAGTGCGCGCTCTACGGGCATCTACAATGCAAAAACTCAACGCTCGCAAGATAATGTAATTTATGCATTGTGATGATATGTTATTGTTTAACCTTTTGCATTGCAGAATTCCATCCAAAAGATTCATTTTTAAGGTGCTTATAAATACTGTACATTTGCAATGTATTGCTGAAGACATTCAGAGTGTGTTAGGGTGTGGTCCCTTTCCAAGGCCTTCTAGAGACTTTCCCTGCAACATGCCTGGGCGTGGTTCTAGGCTGGGCCAAGACTCTATAAAAGAGAGTCAGCCCAACTTCCAGTGCTCACTATTCAGAGGTCCCGGTGCAGATGAGCAGCTTCTTCCTGAGCTCCTGTCCCGGCGGCCTATTTGGATTTTCCAGTCTTCTGCACTCATCTCTCATTGGTGATCACCGTTTCCAGGCGGTAAGATGGTGTTTGGACATTTCCCAACACCGTAATTGAGAATTTTCATATTCTTGATTTTAATTCTTAAATGAATAACAGATTACTTGTGCGCTGCCATTTTTTGACATTTGTATGGTGGTTTGCAAATAGGGAGGACGTGCAATTTATTCCATAAAGATTTGACTTCGTTATTACATTGTTGTTCATTGCGCGCTGATATTTCTTGACATTTACATGATGTTTTACGAGTTGGCAAGACGTGCAACTCGTTTCATGAGCATTTAACTTTGTTGTTCATTGCACGCTACCTTTTCTTGACCATTGCATGGTGGCATTCGAGTCGGCGAGGCATGCGATTCACTTCTCGTGTGTAGTTCATGCTGTTCATTGTGCGCTGCCATTTTCTGGCGTTTACGTGGTGGCATTCGAATCGGCAACACGTGCGATTCTTTCCTTGACTCTTTTTTCATGTTATTCATTGTGCGCTACCATTTCTTGGCGTTTGCATGGTGGCATTTGAATCGACAAGACGCGCGATTCTTTCCCTGAGTGTTTTTCGTGTTGTTCATTGTGCGCTATCATTTCTTGGCATTTGTATGGTGGCATTTGAATCCTCAAGAAGCGCAATTCTTTCCTTGTGTATAAATAGTGTAAATTACTGTGCGCTACTATTCTAGGACATTTTCTTGGTAGCATTTCAAGTTGACACGTTGCGTGATTTATTCCTTGAATCTACGTTGTGTGATTTCATGGTGCACAATCCTTTATGGTGTTTAATACTCATATAAAAGTCTGCAATGTGCGCAATTCACTTCCCAATGTTTTTTCTGAGATGAACACAACAATACCAGAGTTCTAGATGTAATGCTGTGTGTTCCTGATATGTATTCTTAAAAGGAGATTCATCGGGTTGTTTAGAAATTGCTCAGAGTGTTTCCTGATTCTCATGCTAAAGAAAGTACTCGAATCTGAAAGTCCTATTTAACTTTTTCTGTTTCCTCCTCAGGTATTCGGTCATCTAAAGCCTATTCAGTTTTAGGACTATTCTAGCGTTGTTCATGTTTTTCGGAAAAGACGAACCTTAGAGTTGTAGCATCGTACTGAATTCATGAGATGTAATTTTGATGTTGTGTTTTAACCTTTTGCTTCCTACAGGTTTCCTTCCCAGCTGTTCCCGTCCTAATCCCCTTTTCCCCACTTGGACTCTCTTAGACTCTGTGATAAATCTAATCAGAGTATTGGAGCTGTCTTGTGGTGGAAGTGTTGGGAACGTGCACAGACCCCGAGGATCTGGTGACTCTGACAGCAGCGTCCAAGACTTACGCACTGTTTGATCTCTTCCTGGCCTCACATGAGTTTTTGCCCCGAGTTATGGAGGCCACGATCGAACCGAGGGCCTTGACTGATCATGCTCCGGTTACCGTAGAGCTTTCCGTGGAAGTTGGTCGAGTGGGTACACCGACTTGGCGTTTTAGGGATTCCTTGCCGCAGAGTGAGACGGTAGTAGCGTCGCTTCGACGCACGATCGTGGACTACATTAGCCTCAATGACAATGGTAGTACTTCCATGGAGACGGTTTGGGAGGCTTTGAAAACTGTGGTGAGGGGCGAGGTAATGGCACTGTCCGCAAGAGACAATAAGACACGGAGGGATATAAGGGAGTGGCTGGAGCAGAGGGTGGCTATACTGGAACGTGCCCACAAATCCACAAATCCACGGGCGCGCCAAGAACTTGGCGGGAATTGGAGAAGGTGAGGCAGCAACTGAAAAGACTAGACTGGGATAGGGCGGAGTATGCGGTAGTGCGACTTAAGCATAAATATTATACTGGCAGCAACAGGTGTGGGAAACTCTTAGCACACCGACTGAGAGCGCAACGGGCGGCTTCGGCGATAAAATCAATTTGTTCCCCTTCAGGGGGGGAGGCCCACTCGAGCAACCAGATTGCTGAAGCTTTTGCAGATTTTTACCGGGGCTTGTATGCGGCAGAGGTGTAGGATGACACAGCTCTGGAACCCTATTTAGAGGACATAGCAGTTACCCCTCTTGGGCAGAGGGAGGCGTCCCTGCTGGATCGGCCGATAAGAGCAGAGGAGGTCA
Organism: Pleurodeles waltl; assembly: GCF_031143425.1. Classification (NCBI taxonomy): domain Eukaryota; kingdom Metazoa; phylum Chordata; class Amphibia; order Caudata; family Salamandridae; genus Pleurodeles; species Pleurodeles waltl. Next base: position 766,062,412 of record NC_090449.1, on the reverse strand, counting down.
TATCAGCTATCTCACGCCTAAAGGCTGGGAAGTCACCGGGTCCTGATGGGTACACAGCATTATTTTATAAGACCTTCTGTGCGGAGCTCGACCCGCTCCTTGTGCGTCTTTTTAATTCCTTTCAGATGACGGGAGCTTTGACGCCTAGTATGTTAGATGCTACCATTGCTGTTATACATATGTCGGGTAAAGACCCAGAAGAGTGCGCTTCATACAGATCGATTTCGCTTCTGAATATTGACGCCAAGCTATTTACTGGGATTCTTGCACATCGCCTTAACCCTTAAATGGCAGGTCTTATCGATCCGGACCAGTCCGGTTTTATCCCACATCGTCAATGTGGCGATAACACAGCAGCTTTTGCATTTGTTAGATAAAATAGACCGATCTCATAGGGCCACGCTCTTTTTAGCTATAGACGCCGAAAAGGCATTCGACAGAGTTCACTGGCCTTACCTTTTTCAGGTGTTGAAGCGTTTTGGTCTGGGCCCCGGGTTTAGATCTTGGATACAATGCGCCTATCAATCGCTTAGGGCGGCGGTTCGGGTTAATGGTGTGCTCTCCCTACCGTTCCCAGTTAGGCGCGGGACTAGACAGGGATGCCCGCTCTCACCCCTCTTGTTTGCGCTCCATATGGAGCCCCTCACGCAGTGCTTGCGAGACAGTCCTTCGGTCTCCGGTGTGAAATTCGGGGGGGACCACCATCTTATTACTCTTTATGCTGACAATGTTATTATTACAGTGGCAGAGCCTATGACCTCGTTGCCTGCGCTATTGGGGATACTAGATGAGTTTAGCCATGTTTCGGGATTTAAGGGGAACATGCAGAAATCTCAGATCCTGAGCTTATCAATGAACCCGGATCACGAGGCGGACCTGAGAGCGAGATACCCCTTTCTGTGGTCGGCTACACGCCTTTCTTACTTGGGTGTAGATCTGGCGACCTCGACTGCAAAGACAGCGAGCGCGAATTATACGAAGCTGGTCCGCGAGGTACAGCGAGATCTGGAGTCGTGGGGGAGACATAGGCTGTCATGGCTGGGTAGAGTGGCGGCGGTTAAGATGACTGTTTTACCGCGTATTCTTTATGTATTCCAAGCGCTCCCGCTGACCCCACCTCCCCGGACGATTGCCACTCTTCAATCGGCGGTCCTGAGGTTTATTTGGGAGGGCCGACCGGCACGACTTCCGCGACAGGTTTTGTATCGCCCTAAGAATGGGGGAGGATTAGCGGATCCGTGTCTCCTGCGTTACTTCCAGGCAACGCAGTTGCGCTTTCTTTTAGAGTGGAGCCGTCCGCTCACGGAGAAACACTGGTGCTTTATGGATCAAGCGGTAGCAGGCTCCTATATATGGAAGGAGCCCTGGCTCCTACGTCGGCATGGAGCTAGGGGACTTTATTCTTCTCCGGTCACGGGAGTAACCCTGCGAATATGGGACACTATGGCTTGTTGTTTGGGGTTGACGTCTTTCCCGTCCCTGATGACCCCCATTGGTGAGAATCCAGACTTCGAGCCTGGGCTTAATTTGGAGGGACTGAGACGCTGGTACGAGGGGGGCTGTAGGAGAGTGGGAAGCCTCTTCGATGAACAAGGGGTATTGTCCTTTGACCAGATGAAGGAGATGTACGGCTTACAGGAGGTGGATAGGTTGATGTATTGTCAGGTCCGGCACTGGGCCCTCCGGCCGGCTAATAGAGCTATAATAGGTAGGCCCCTTACACCATTCGAGAAATGGCTGCTGCTAAAGTAGGGTGATAAGAGTGCCATCTCCGAGCTGTATCGACTCCTACAGGGAGAGAAGCGACCGCCCAAGTCGAAGGGGCAGCTGAGATGGGAGAGAGAACTGGGGAGGGAATTTACAGACGAGGAATGAGACAGCATATTCTATAGAACACACCACACAGCCTATAATGCAACAGGGACAGAGACATCATATAAAGTGGCCTCCTACTGGTATTATATTCCAGCGCGCATCCATGCATGGAGTCCTGATAAGTCAGATCGGTGCTGGAGGGGTTGTGGAGCCACAGGTACACTGGTGCATTTACTATGGCACTGTCCCAAGCTGCATCGTTATTGGGAAAGTATACTAGATGAATTAGATACAGCATTTAACACTGAGATTCCAAGGTTCCCATCGTATATAGTGCTGGGATTACCCAATCCCCTTACTTTCCCCCTAGATCGCTAAAAGGGAGGCAGATGGCTTTGGCGCTTAATGCTGCGTTACAGCAGATTCTTGCTCTCTGGGGTACAGACAGTGCCGACGCGGACGGCATGGTTACAGAAGCTGTGGTTTATCCTGGCTATGGAGAAACTCTCTCTGGCCTCCCAGCAGGGAGTGAGTGATTTGAATGAATTATGTAAAGCCATTTCTTCAGATTCTATCCTCCAAGTTTACGGAATTAACATGCCCGGCCTATTTGAGGGTTTTGAGATTGACTTTATATAGGTGCAGGCTACCCGGAGGGCAGACGGAGAACTGAAGTCGGGGAGGGGAGTGGTGGGGCCCGAGAGAGACACGGAGAGGACTTGGACTCTAGAGGGAAGCATTGTTTGTATGTTTTATTTATTTGTTGGGGGAATGTACATTATCAGGACCTGCAATCTGGAAGTGTATTAGGACTGCTCGTTGAATCTCTGGGTTATGATATAGGGATGGTGGGAGCTTGTCTTCGGTGTGGCCCAGAGAGTGGGATTTCAATGGGCAGATCTCCTGCCGTCAGTGCTGTGGTCTTTGTTGGAGTGAAATATGTTATCTATTCCCCGACTTGTATTGTGTTGTATTCTGTATGTTTATATTTGCAAAATAATAATAAACAGATTTGATCCATAAACACACGCAGTCCTTGTAACATGATTTTACTGTGAGTGTGTCCCAAACTATGAGGCTCCTTCACAGTAGAAGGTCAAAAACCAGGTGATCCAAAAGCAAAAAATCAGTGCAGACCAGATAGTCAGAACCATCCTCTCTCACCCTGCAGCAAAGCAACCTTCAGAAAAAAACTCTGTGGTGTCCTTCGTAAGAAATCAAACATTGAAAAATTCCTGAATCTCACCACTAAGTTAAAGTGAAAATAGACAGCAATAATAACTAAAAAGGAAACACAAATTACTACAAACTGATAAGGGATTAAAATGTTACGAACATCAAAAATGTCTGTTTAAAAAATAATCCAAAAAATTAGTTGCTAAACAATGTTTGTTTAATGATTAAACAAACCAAACAAAATATGCAAAGTATACAGTCAGCATTACATAGTATGATAATCATAGCTCGTGTAAGTACAAATTCAATGCACCCATGAGGAAAACAGCGTATTCAAAGGTAATCCAAAAAATTTATGCATATAAAGTGCCCAGGTTTCCTGAATATTTTGTAGTATTGGAACCCTTACCCACAGGTGTTCAAAGAAGCCGATAGGATGATGGTGAAGTTGGTTCCATGGTTGCTGTAAGTTACTTTGCTATGCTAATGTACATGGCTTTTAGTTATTTGATGTGGCACTAGATCAGTAATTGTAACCTGTAAGCGTTCAGGTTAGTTGCATAAAAAGTTTATTTTTCCTAATGCATCGGCGCAAGTCGTAGCAGTCTCAATCGTATTGCAATCAGTTACATCTGTCTCACCATCGTTGGTGCAGTTCATTGGGGCAGGTCTTGCATGACTTCCAAGTTGGACAACCTGTTACCCTGAGCATTGAGAACTGGTCAACAGTTTCCTTTGAGCCTTTGATGGACCTTTACAGTTCTTCTGAACCTCAGCCTCATCTACAGCGGATTCTTCAAGCAGGCAGTCAGTTGGCCCCAGCCTGTGTGAAAAGCATTTTACATGTTTCTCTGCCACTAATTCAGGATTTTCACCAGAACAAAGATGACAACGGCCTAATTGAACATGGCAAGGTACCCTGTCCATCACATCCTTGATTAGCATGTTCTCTTTAGAGCCAGGTGAATTTCTGCCAGGTGGGCCTATACTACCTCTACTAATGAAAACTTCTCATCAAAGACTTAACTAACAGTGAGTAATCTGTAACATGTACCTCCGACAATCCACCCTATTTAAAGCAGATGTTAAAACATATTTGTTCCTGATTGGGACTGCCAGATGAAGCCTGGTGTTGGTGAACAAAAACAAACTCCTGCTTTGGAAGGTTCTTATTTTTAACCAAAAAATGTTGCTGTCCAGGTGCATTGTTTTAAAAAAAAAAAAATGGACAACCCAGTGCCCTGGGCCCTGGGTAAATGTATAATATCTCAAAAAATGTTGGTCCCTCTAGGGGAAGGATATGAATTCACCTCCACGACAGTGGTTGTGCCATAAAGACCTTTCTGTACCAATGAGGTTTGTGAGTAATATATCACATTTATTGGAAACTTAAATTCAACAATTTAAAGTAAAGTAATCGAGGTGTTCCTTTATAACGGCGCAGTGTGAGTGAATTATGTGTTAGTATAAATGTTGCAGTGCTATTTACTTGAAAACTAAAACTAAACTGTGGTTAAAAGTATAAGGTCTCAAATAAGCACCTATAACCATAGGTACTGTGAGCCTGCTGAATTTTTCAAAGTCAATCCACAATTTCTAATACAATGTTGACGTGTCGACCCCAAACAAAGAAATTAATTCAGGCGGGTCATCCTCAGGACAGAATGTTGAAGTAGGAAGCACGTAGAATACAATACAGAAAGCATGTATCAGTACTTTGCCTTCCATCTGGTCAGCATCTATTAATTCAACAGCACAACCTATTGTAAGGTTATATATATTATCAAATCCATATTTAACATGAGGTCACTACTTCTTTATGTGATAGTTAGTCGACCTCTTAAGTGATAGAAAGATGTACTCATCCCTATTTAATTGTACTCAGACACATCCTAGTTGTGTTAACAATAAAACTATACCACCAATTCGCCTTCCTTCTCATGTATCCCTGGTATGTTGTTAATAATACCACTTTTTTACTTTGCCATCTAGAGAAATGTTATATATATATATATATATATATATATATATATATATATATATATATATATATATATATATATATATATATTAGAAATGGGATCTTTGGTTGGCAGTCGGGTTACCCACTGTCCAAGCAAGCACCCTCACTCTAGTCAGGGTAAATCACACACAATCCAAATTATCCTGTGCCCACCCACTGGTAGCTTGGCACTGAGCAGTCAGGCTTAACTTAGAAGGCAATGTGTAAAGTATTTGTGCAATAAATCATACAATAACACAATATAGCACCACAAAAATACACCACACAGTGTTATATATAATATTTATGTGGATATTTGCAGGTCAAAACGATAAAAGATGCAATAAGAAATTGTAAAGATATCTCTGGACAATGATATAAAGTGTCTTAAGTCTTTAAAAAGCAAACAAAGTCTCTTTCAAGCACAAAGTACCTGGTTGGAGTGAAAAATCTCCGCCAAGGGCCGCAGAGGAGATGTGTGGAAAATGGTGTGTGCGTCGATTTCTGGCACGCGGACGGGTTTCCTCTTTTGGTCGCGGGGTTTTCAGATGCCCCGGGGTCTGTGCGTAGAATCCTGGGCTTGTTGACCAGCTGTGTGTTGTTCCGATGGGCGATGCGTGGAATTTTCTCCCTCACGGCAGGCGCTGCGTCAATTTCCCCTCTGGAAGTCGGGCGGCGTTGTCCAGACGGGCCGTGCGTCAAAGTTCCGGTCGCACCGCAGGCGCTGCGTCGATCTTTTCCTCGCGAAGTCGAGCGGCGTCGTTCCGGTTCGGCGAGCTGTGAATTTTTCACTGCGGGACAAGCTGTGCATCTAATTTTTCGCCACACAAGGAGTCCAATTGCAAGAGAGAAGTGTTTTTGGTCCTGAGACTTCAGGGAACAGGAGGCAAGCTCTATCCAAGCCCTTGAAGAGCACTTCTGCAGCAAAGCAAGAGAGCAGCAAGACCGCAGGGCAACAGCAAGGCAGCAGTCCTCTGTAGAAAGCCGTCAGGTGAGTCCTTTAGGCAGCCAGGCAGTTCTTCTTGTCAGGGTGCAGGTTCTGGTTCAGGTTTCTTCTCCAGGAAGTGTCTGAGGTGGTAGGGCAGAGGCCCTGTTTCATACCCAAATGTGCCTTTGAAGTGGGGGAGACTTCAAAGAGTGGTTTAGAAGTGCACCAGGTCTCCTTTCAGTTCAATCCTGTCTGCCAGGGTCCCAGTAGGGGGTGTGGCAGACCTTTGTGTGAGAGTAGGCCCTCCACCCTCCCAGCCCAGGAAGAGCCATTCAAAATGCAGATGTATGCAAGTGAGGCTGAGTACCCTGTGTTTGGGGTGTGTCTGAGTGAATGCACAAGGAGCTGTAAACTAAACTCATCCAGACGTGGATTGTAAGGCACAGAAAGATTTAAGTGCAGAGAAATGCCCACTTGCTAAAAGTGGCATTTCTTAAATAGTAATATTAAATCCAACTTCAACAGTCAGCAGGATTTTGTATTACCATTCTGGCCATACTAAATATGCCCTTCCTACTCCTTTCAGATCAGCAGCTACCACTTCAACAATGTATGAGGGCAGCCCCAATGTTAACCTATGAAGGGAGCAGGCCTCACAGTAGTGTAAAAACTAATTTAGGAGTTTTAGACTACCAGGACATGTAAACTACACAGGTACATGTCCTGCCTTTTACCCACGCAGCACCATGCTCTAGGCGTTACCTAGGGCACACATTAGAGGTGACTTATATGTAGAAAAAGGGGAGTTTTAGGCTTGGCAAGTACTTTTAAATGCCAAGTCGAGGTGACAGGGAAACTGCACACACAGGCCTTGCAATGGCTGGCTTGAGACAAGGTAAAGGGGCTACTGAAGTGGGTGGCACAACCAGTGCTGCAGCCCCACCAGTAGCGTTCAATCTATAGGCCCTGGGCACATATGGTGCACTCTAATAGGGACTTACAAGTAAATCAAATAGTCCAATTTGGTGTTGTTGGACTTTTGGCCATACGCATGGTCATCCCTAGTCTTTTTGCCTCCTTCCTCCTGGTTTTTCTGACCTCTCGCTGTTGGCTCTAGGACTCTGAGCACTTTATCACTGCTGACCAGTGCTAAAGTGCAGGTGCTCTCCCATCTAAAGTTGGTATGATTGGCTTATACCTAATTGGCATATTTAATTTACCTATAAGTCCCTTGTACAGTGGTATCTCTATACCCAGGGCCTGTAAATTAAATACTACTAGTGGGCCTGCAGCGCTGCTTGCGCCACCCACTGAAGTAGACTTTCAAACCTGTCTCAGGCCTGCTAGCGCAGGGCCTGTGTGCGCAGTTTTCTGCCACAGGGACCTGGCATCTAAATTTACTTGCCAGGCCCAGAACTCCCCTTTTACTACATGTAAGTCACCCCTAAAGTACGCCCTAGCTAGCCCTATGGGCAGGGTGCCATGTATGTAGAAAGGCAGGACATGTGCCCTATTGCATGGCCTGTCCTGGTAGTGACAAACCGCCTAACTTGGTGTTTAACTGCTGTGAGTACTGCCTTCTCATAGGATTGCATTAGAAATGCCCTGCCTTATGTGTAAGGGGTATTGTCTGATTTATGAGGGGTAGCGTAGGCGTGTTTGGTATGGTTGTGATGGGGATAATAAATACTGCTTACTGGTGTGGGTGTATTTTTTATTACTATCACAGAAATGCCACTTCTAGAAAGTGCGCATTTATCTGTGCTTATGATTCTGGTGTTTTGCAGCTTGACTCCAATCCACGTCTGGTCAGAGTGACAGTTGGGGCTTTGTGCATACTTCTCAGACAGCCTGTACACAGGGAGGGTGGAGGTGTCACTGAGGTGCATCTACATACTGAATAGTCTTCCTGGGCTGAGAGAAGGGAGAGGCGGGGCACACCTACATTTGTAAAGGCTGTGCCCTGGCCTCACACAATAGGGTCGTTAACCCCCCACTGATGTTTGGAGCCTGTGCTGAAAGGAGAGAGGGGGCACTCCCAGAACCAGTTGTAACTGGCTGGAACCTCCTCTCCCTATCATTGTAAAACACTGTAAAACAGGACTATAAGTACAGGGGAATTTTCCCCACAATTTGAACATTCTTGAAACTGGACACAGAACGCTGATGAATGGACTCACCAGGAAACCGCCATGGACTGCTGCTGCTGTGCTGACCTGTGACCTGCCTGGTCACTAGGAGGAACTGCCACCATCTGCACCCCTTGTGCTGGCCTGTAGCTGGACCCACCAGCTTTGTGCTTTTTTCTGGTTTGGTTGTTCCCAGGGGCAGGGTGCTGTGGCCCCTGACCCCTGCAACGCTCGTTTAAACCTTTGCCCAGAATGCTTTGAAGGAGAACAAGGCATTCTTTCGGTTGCTGGGCTGTTGGTGCACTATAGCGCTTGGAAAGCGCTTTTCTTTTCCTAAAAGAAATCACCGCCGCAGCCCGGGCTCTAAACTGTGCCCTAGCGCTGCTGCAGCGCTTCTCTGCTGAAGCAAAATCACCGCCACAGCCCGGGACGAGCATGCACCCGAGCGCGAGGTTCGCGCTGTCTGTAGTGCCCCTGGGGCACTACTAGAAACAAAGGAAGGAGCTAGCCCGCTCCTAGCGTGCTCCCGGGGGACGCGTGCTTTCCAGAGCGCCCCCGGGGCACCAACAGGCCCCACCTTGGGCCGCAACGTCATCTGGACGGAGAGGGAGAGGAGGACGCCTCTCCCTCTCGTGCAGGAGTCCCGGAGGACTCTCCTGCTATTCAGGGCCGGGCGGCAGCCTCACCGGAGGCTCGCCCTGGCCCCCAGCTCTCTTGTTGGCCCCCTCGCGGGCCAGGAGTCTTTTATCTAGGGGTCCCCCAGTGGCAGGGCCACGGAGGTCCCGGGAGACCCCAGGAGTTAGCGGGTCCCCGGAGGGGCCCGCGTTTCACCTAGGAGGGGGTGCGAGGCGCCCCCCTCCCCCTCTAAAGGTTTCCCAGGCCTGGGCCCCCCTCAAAAGGGCCGGTGGAGGCCTAGGGGGGCCCCCAGTGTTCACGGTCCCTAGAAGGGCTCATTCTTGACATAGAGGAGGTGTGTGCCGCCCTCCCCTGTCCCCAGGAGATCAGGGAGGCCCCCGTTTAGCGCAGAAGAGCGCCGGGGCCCCATTATTCGTTTTAGGCACTGGGAGTGCCTCTTCGTCAAGTCAGGTACCTGTAAAAGGGCCAATATACCCATAATGGAAGTTCTTGCTACAGACTTTATTAATTATGATGTATTGCCTACCTGTATTTTGATGCTTTTACATATGTGTGCACATGTTCCTTTTATGGGCATGACTTGCTAATATGTTTGCTTAACTTGCCATAGATTTTCTAATGTTCCTACTATGGGCGTTGTATGATATTCTTGTGACAAGTGTGCTAATGTGATAACGTGTTTCCTGACTACTGCTTATGTTGCAGAATACTGAGTAACCTGTGTGTTATGTGTGACTACTGCTAGTTTGCAGAGTAACTAATGTGTAATGTTCTGACAACTGCTAAGGTAGCAGGATAGTACTGTTATGTGATGTTGGTCTAATAATTACGTTGTGTACAATACAGTATATTTTCATATAATCTGGTGTTGTGTTTCCTGTGTGGTGGGGATATTGCGTTGCATGTATGTGTGTGTTGTGCAAACGCTTTACGCATTGCTCTCCGGGTTAAGCCTGACTGCTCGTGCCAAGCTACCAAGGGGGTGAGCAGGGGTTATCTTGGACGTGTAACTCCCTTGCCCTGACTAGAGTGGGTAAGTTCTGCCTGGCTGAGGTGCATACCCTAGCCAACCAGAAACCCCATTTCTAACAGGTGTGATCCAATGTTACCATGTTTAAAGGGAGAGAGCATATGCACTTTAGCACTGGTTAGCAGTGGTAAAGTGCGCAGAGTCTAGAAACCAGCAAAAACAGTATCCAAAAAGTGGAGGGAGGCAGGCAAAAAGCTAGGGGTGGCCACCCTAAGGCTGTCAGGTCTAACAAAAAAAAAAAAAAAATATATATATATATATATATATATATATATATATATATATATATATATATATATATATATATAATTAATTGTCTTATTGTTGTTTCCAAGGTCGAGGCTGCTGTTTAGGGTTTGAAAATAAACCTGAAAATTGCTTTATAGTTACCTAATGGCTTCAGGAAGGTCTTAGATCGTTCTATGAAAACGAGCCAAGTGTTTAAAGTCCTTTTTAAAATTTGTTGGTGTGGTCCTATGTTAAATTTAAGGATCTGCAGGTGCAGTGAGCATGGTGCCCACATAGCAAAGCTACAGTGCCTTCAGAAGGCCCACCATGGTGTAAGGAAGCTTTTTTGATGGCACAAAGTGCTCAGCCAGGCAGACGGGCTGTTGTCCACCAGAGCAGCAGAATACATCCTTCTGATGCCTTGGTGAAGTACAACCGGACATGGGCTAAAGAAGCTCTGGAGTTTTATGGGCTAAAAAGCTCCTGAAAATTGCAAATGTATCTACGGGCAAATGACAGGGCAGTATTCCCCTGTCTCTCTCTCTTCCATCACCTGTTGTCATGGCAGCAGCTATTGCTCCTCCTGTAATCTATGCGTACCCCTTGGGATGCTGGGGCATCCCATAGTATGTGACCATGTTTGGCGCTACAAGCAGGGGCTGGGTGTTAGTAACTGAATAACTGAAGCTCTGCCTTCAGCCAATCAGAACCTGAGTCTTTAAATTTGACATTGCATTGCTGTTTCCGAAGTATAATGTAAATGTACATCGAGCAGAAAAAAACATTGGACTGCAATTTCATAATTTTTTCAAAAACATCTGTAGAAAAAAGTAATCAAATCAGTATAAGGCATTAAAGTAGCTATGAATATTCTATCTGCCATGTCTTATGATCTTTCATTCTTTAGTTTTATTAATAAGTAGAGAAATTAATTATGTAGATTGATTTGGAAGGCAAACTTGATGACCTCCCCCCCCCCCCCCGTAAATTTGTACCACGTCCATCACGCAGTACTGCATTTGTCAAAAAATAATTAGTTGTCCAAACATTCTTTTTGGTGCAGATTGAAAACTGCTATTAGGGGCAAAGGTATAGTCGTTCAAAAATGACTTCTACCACTGAAGTGGCATGTTTATGCGTTCATATACATATGTTTGACCACTTGTGTACAGAACATCATTGTAGAGCATTAAGCATTCCTTTCAGTGTGAAACCTAGCCTCAATCTTATTTCCATGCCTCCAGCAAATTAGTCTGTAAGCACATTAGAAATATAAAAATGTATCTTTTTTTTTGTTCTATGTATCTGAATGTTGAGATAATTACACAAACCTAACTATCAAAGTATATTTCAAGGCCATCCATTGCCAGAATTTATTTTGGTGAATAGTTCTAATTTAATTAAAACGATAATAGATTTGCCACATTGTTGATGCTTCTTACTGACACTGTATTGGCTTTCCTTGTTTCATCACAGGAGGATATTGATGAAGAAATCGAGGCTGAGTACAACATCCTTAAATCTCTATCCGATCATCCAAATGTAGTCAAGTTTTTTGGGATGTATTTCAAAAAGGATATCAAGGCTGGGGACCAACTTTGGCTCGTCCTTGAGGTGGGTAATTTTGTATAACTAAGATAATTAATGATTGATAGAACATCGGCATGTTCTTCTGAGTTGGCGGGCAATAATTGATGATAAAAATAATCGAAGAGCTGGGAATGTTTTTGAATAACATTTGGAAAACGGGTACATTTTTCTATCTGAAAATTCCTGTATATATTTTCTAACTAGAACTTTGTTAATTGTAATGTATATTATCACATTGTTTAAACAAGTAGCTTTGATAATATTGTTCTCGGGCAGTAATAATCATATTAAGCTGCAGCTGGCTAGAGTAAATAGGGAGGCAGGGCAGGGATATTAGAGGTTTTTTTACACGATATTTCATATATATTGCGCAAAACTGCGGAAAGTTGCTTGTGTGTGTTCAGAATGAAAACTGAATGCGAGCGCTCACCTCGCCTTCAAAGTCACATGAGACCCAGACAAGAGATTGGTTCAAGGAGAACATTTCTCCCGGTTCAAGGAGAACATTTCTCCCGACCTGAGTTTACGGTTGCTGCAGCAGAAAAGTATACAAAATTTCATGCCGGTGAAAGGTTCCAGAATTCCACGAAAATTGTTTAACACGAAATTTATAAATAACGCGATATGTTTCAAGCCAATGTTTCCAAGGGTCACGGAAATGCATTATATACCTAAAAATAGACTGGGCTTTGCTTTTGTTTGACAGATAGGATTGGAAGAACAGGCCGCACGTTATGAAAAGACAAGAGGTGCATACCCAACATATTTGCTCAGTGCAGGCAGCATTAGAAGAGTATTACAATGGAGATAAGCTAACATCACAATGAGAAATTAATAAAATTAAATTCTATTATATTTTATCATTCTACTAATTTACATTGCATTTAATTTGAACAGATATTCATAATTTCCTTAAACTCTTTCTTGTTGTTTCTGAACCCGCCATAGTAACTTTGTACCCATATGTAAGTCGACATGCTTTTAGCTTGGTTTAGTTTTGGTATTTGTGAAGCATCACTGGGGTATCTTGGCGCTAAAAAACCTAGAACCAACTCGACATCGCCAAGTTAACGGGCTACATAAAGCAGCTGTAAAGCCGGAGAACATCGAGAGGATGGGAAAAAAACAAGTCTTCAACATTTTCTGAATTTCAGCAGGTCAGATCCTTGAGGAGTCAAGTGACATGGAACTGCACTTGTGGCTGCTGGGGAAGAAAAGGACCTGCCATCCATTGTCTTTGAAAAAAAACTTAGTCGCCAAAGAAACTTGTTTTTAGACTTTAAAGTGCAGCAGGGAGAGTACCACCACCAAGTTTGGGGTGATTTTCTGTTTTGCCTTAAACATATTGAACTTACATTTAATATTACTAGGTTTTAGTTTTTTAGTCACCGTTTATTTTTTGATTTGATATTAGTTAATTTGTTTCTTATGCGTTATTACTATTATTTGAATTGGTGTGATTGGTTTACCCCTGCTGCACTTAAATCTCTGCTTCCATCTGGTTTGCTTCAAGAACGTGTCGTTTGATTACCATCACATATGTGCTCTCCTCTTCCTCGCCTGGGCTGACTTCCTCCTTCCTCAATGATTGCTTGTGCATCCCAAAGGACTACATGGCATCTTCAGCCAGGTTAGGAAGTGATATTCGTCTGGTGTGCAGCACTTTCTCCAGACAATGTTGACCAATATATCTACTTGCCCGGGGCATTGCATCTCTGCTGTGCGAGTCATGTAGAGGTGAAAAGAAGATAAAGTGAAATTCCTTGCTCCATCACATGCTTGTTTGTTAGGGGGAGATCGCTGTCTTGTGGGGCAGAAACCGCCCTATGCTCCAGTCACGTAAAGCAACCCCCTCAGGCCTCCTTCATTATTATCTTAATTTGTCTGTGGGGAATGATACTGTTATCCGTTTTTTTAGGGAATATGGGGAATATTCCACAAGCTGTACTTCTGAACAGAAGGGTACTCGTATACTATTGCTGCTGGAATTTCTGAGACATTTTGTCCGAATTGTTGCCTGTGGTTACTGGGGCAAGGTACATTGAAGAACACATCAACGCAATTACATTTTACCCGAATGAGTCATTCAGTGCTGGATCAGTGCTTCTGTATTGCAAATTAGCGAGAATGAAGTAGGTCAGCCAGAGTGAAGATCGATCGCATAGATGCCTCTGGCTTACCAAACAGGACAACCCCCAACTTTTTTTGGCTCGACTTAGACTAAAGGCACAACTTTGTGGGATAGCCTACATTGCAGTGCAGATGTGGAGCCAGATTGTGGGTGTGCTCACAGGGCATCGAAATATAAAGAGGTTGCTCTAGCCACGTTTGAGACAATAGTCCACTAGTGGCGGAATAGGAGCTATGCCTGACGGACCAATGCATCCATCAAGGAATTCGAAACCAGTAGACAGGCGAAACCCAGTAAATGAGGGCTCATGGCTTCACTATGCAGATATCTATCGTCTGTCGAGGATTTGAATGCTTACGCCTTCTAGATGCCCTTAGCTTCATTGCCTGTCTTGGTAGCAAACTAGGAGGTCTACTAGGAAGATGCAGAAAGTATGCACAGAGGACTACGATATGACAAAGTACTAGTGAGCCCTCACTAGTCAGTCTTCAGTACCTGCCCAGCAGCTCAATCAAGGCAAAGAAATGACCTTCAACTCACTAGATTCTGATTCCCGGGTGGGAATGTTGATCCAGAAAACCCTCAGTCTGTTGTACTCACTTCCATTACATATTCAAGAAAATAGATATTGTGAGAAATGGCTTTTTGAGGCTGAAGTAATTCTAACAGACAAATGGCAATGGCAGTCAACAACACCTAGACACAAACCCATTAGTAACATCGATCTAAACGGACCCTCCGGTATTTCACGATTCGCAAAATAATCGCAAAATCAGCTAAGCCCAGTGGCCGCAACATTTACAATTTTGGCTGCAAAAAAAATCCCAAACAAACAAGAAAAGGTCTCCGGGCAGATGCCGCGTGCAATAAAAAAGGTCTCCCAGCAGATGCCGTGCACAGGCAGCCCTACCGGGATCCTGGCAGTCCATTCAGAGAGACCCCATGCAACCACCGCCACTCAGACACACTACGGTGAGTGCAGTGTGATGTGTGATGCAAACAGGCCCCTAAAATTGGAATTGGCGCAGATTAAGGGTAGACTTGCCAGTGAGAGAAAAGAGTGGAACGTAAACTAGGCGCACTAAGCATGGTGGGCGCTGCCGAAGCAAGTTCAGTTTTCCACGGTTCTAAAGCCTGCAGTGAGGTTAAGGGGTGTTTTTCCTTTCTGGGGCAGGGAGCTTCTGTCATGGCGAATTTCATCACTTTTTGTGTAAATCACTGCTAGTTTTTCCCTCTGAGTAGGCCTAGGAAGGAGCTGTGCCCTTCAGGTGTGACACGAATTTTGGCATTTTACTGGGACAGACCCCATTTTTACGATTTTGTTTTGTGCTTTCAGCCTCCTTCCAGTCAGTGACAGAAATGAGTGTGAAACCAATGCTGGATCCCAGAAACCTAAACATTTCTGACAAGTAGATAACATTCTGAATTCAGCAATAGGTAATTTGTGTAGATCCTTCAAGGGTTTCCTACAGAAAATAACAACTGAAATAAAAAAAATATTGAAATCGAGGTGAAAAAAATAGCAATTTTTCTCTACGTTTTTACTCTGTAACTTTTTTTCCTGCGATGTCAGATTTTTTAAAGCAATATATCATTACGCCTGCTGGACTCTTCTGGTTGCAGGGATATAAAGGACTTGTAGGTTCATCAAGAACCCTAGGTACCCAGAGCCAATAAATGAGCTGCACCTTGCAGTGGGTTTTCATTCTATACTGGTATACAGTAATTCATTTGCTGAAATATAAAGAGTGAAAAATAGGTAACAAGAAAACCTTTGTACTTCCAAAATGGGCACAGGATAAGGTGTTGAGGAGCAGTGGTTATTTGCACATCTCTGAATTCCGGGGTGCCCATACTAGCATGTGAATTACAGGGCATTTCTCAAATGGACGTCTTTTTTACACGCTGTCTTATATTTGGAAGGAACAAATGAAGAGAAAGACAAGGGGCAATAACACTTGTTTTGCTCTTCTATGTTCCCCCAAGTCTCCCATTAAAAATGGTACATCACTTATGTGGGTAGGCCTAGAGCCTGCAACAGGAAATGCCCCAAAACACAAAGTGGACACATCGCATTTTCTCAAAGAAAACAGAGGTGTTTTTTGCAAAGTTCCTACCTGTGGATTTTGGCCTCTAGCTCAGTCGGCACCTAGGGAAACCTACCAAACCTGTGCATTTTTGAAAACTACAGACCTAGGGGAATTCAAGATGGGGTGACCTGTGGGGCTCTCACCAGGTTCTGTTACCCAGAATCCTTTGCAAACCTCAAAATTTGGCTAAAAACAACACTTTTTGCTCATATGTCGGTGACAGAAAGTTCCAGAATTTGAGAGGAGCCACAAATTTCCTTCCACCCAGCGTTCCCCCAGGTCTCCCGGTAAAAATTATATCTCACTTGTGTGGGTAGGCCTAGCCCCTGTGACAGGAAATGCCCCAAAACACAATGTGGACACATCACAGTTTCTCAAAGAAAACAGAGGTGTTTTTTGCAAAGTGCCTACCTGTGGATTTTGGCCTTTAGCTCAGTCGGCACCTAGGCAAACCTACCAAACCTGTGCATTTGTGAAAACTAGAGACCTAGGGGAATTCAAGATGGGGTGACCTGTGGGGCTCTCACCAGGTTCTGTTACTCAGAATCCATTGCAAACCTCAAAATTTGGCTAATAAAACACGTTTTCCTCACATTTCGATGACAGAAAGTTTTGGAATCTGAGAGGAGCCACAAATTTTCTTCCACCAAGCATTCCCCCAAGTCTCCAAATAAAAATGGCACCTCACTTGTGTGGGTAGACCTTGTGCTCGCAACAGGAAATGCCCCAAAACACTATCTGGACACATCAAAATTATTAAATACAATACTACCTGTTTTTGCGTGGGCGCACCTGCGTTTTTGGTCCTGGGCTCAGCAACCATCTAGGGAAACATACCAAACCCAGACATTTCTGAAAACTAGACACCTGAGGGAGTCCAGGGAGGTGTGACTTGCGTGGACCCCCCAATGTTTTCTTACCCAGAATCCTCAGCAAACCTCAAATTTAGCTAAAAAGAAATCACATTTTCCCCACATTTCTGTGTGGGATCCCCGCACGGGAACAAATTACCTACCACCCAACGTTCCCCCTCAGTCTCCCGTTAAAAATGATACCTCACTTGTGTAGGTGGGCCAAGTGCTTGTAACAGGGAAGAGCCAAAAACATGTTGAAATTAAGGGGGAACCAAAGTGGTCCAAAAGGGCAGTTTATAAAAAAAAAAAACATTTTTAGGCTTACAAGTGCAGCAGCATTTTTATCAGTATAGATGAGACAATACTGGGTGGTAGGAATTTTGTGGATTCCTGCAGATTCCGGAGTTTCCATCACAAAAATGGGGAAAAAATGTGTGATTTCCAGCAAAGTTGGAGGTTTGCAGGGCATTGTAAGTAAGAAAATGGTGCGGGCTGCATGTGAAGCACACCACCTTGGACGCACCCAGATATTTAGTTTTCAGATGTGTCTAGGTCTTGTGGATTTTTCTACATGGCAGCATCCCAAAGTCCAAAAAATGCAACTCTCACCATTCCAAGTGGGACAATTTTGAGAGTTAGCCAAGCTCTCATGGCCCAAATAGAAAACCAAAACCCCAAATAATCAAATGTCCACTTGCTTGCCATAGGATAAGATGTTTTAGTATGCTGGGGGGAGCTGAAAGACTGTTACCCCCTTCAGTTGGGGTGGGGGCATAACCATGCCCATACTGGTTGGTAGCCACCACCACACTATTTTTTTTTTTTTTTAATTCCCTGGCATTTAGTGGACTTTCCACCCCCCCGGGGTGAGGATCGGGGGTAATTGCCCCATCTGCCACTGGTGGGCATAACAACTTGGCCCCATTTATTTGGGGTGGGGGTATGGCCATACCCCCACCCTCTTATTATGAAAACAAATTCTACCCTGGCCTCTGGTGGGCTTTCTGCCCCCCTTGGGGGCAGATGGGCCTTCCAAAAATAGGCCGATCTGCCCCCCAGGGGGCTATATATAGCCAACAGTAATGTGCCCCCATGGGGAGTGATCCTTGTTCAAGGGGCTGCCCCCCCAAACAAACCACACACATACACACACACCAATCCCTGGTGCCTTAGTGGTTTCTGCCCCCGGGTGCAGATCGGCCTCATAGAAATAGGCCGATCTGCCCCCAAGGGGAGCACAAACGGCCTAAAATAAATTTGCCCCCCAGGGGGAGCAACTCTTGCCTAAGGGGTCGCTCCCCTTGCATGAATTTGGTGCACAAAAAAAATCCCTGGTGCCCAGTGGTTTCTGCCCCCCTTGGGGAAATATCGGCCTAATAAAAATAAGCCGATCTGCCGCCAGGGGGGCAGAAATGGCCTAAGGATAATTTTGCCCCCAGGGGAGCGACCCTTGCCTAAGTGGTCACTCTCCACACATAAAAAATAAAACAAAACAATAAAAAATCCCTGGTGCCTAGAGGTTTCTGCCCCCCGGGGGCAGAACAGCCTAATTACAATCAGCCGATCTGCCCCCAAGAGGGGCAGAAATGGCCTAAAAGAAATTTGCCCCCCAGGGGAGCGACTCTTGCATAATGGGTCACTCCCCTCATGTGAAACTGACAAAAAAAAATCCCTGGTGTCTAGTGGTTTCTGCCCCCTTGGGAGCAGATTGGCCTAATAAAAATAGGCCGATCTGCCCCCAAGAGGGGCAGAAACGGCCTAGAATTAATTTTGCCTTCAGAGGAGCGACCCTTGCCTAAGGAGTCGCTCCCCACATACAAACAAAAGAAAAATTCCTTGTCTCTGGAGGTTTCTCCCCCCTCTGGGGGCAGATCGGCCTAATTATAATAGGCCGATCTACCCCGGGGGGGGCATAAATAGCCTAAAAATAAATTCCCCCCCGGGGAGCGGCCCTTGACCAAGACTCCATTCCTGTTTTGAGACAGGAATGGAGAGGAAAGGCCTTTCCTCTCCTTTTATGCCTCTCTGCTCACTCCACGTGATCGGAGGAGAAATGCTTTTGCATGAGTTGAGCTTCCAGCGCGGAGGGGAAGGCCTCTGATGAGGTCAGCGCGCAAGAGCACTCTGATGTCATCAGAGGCCACAGGGGTGGGGGTGGAAGGGGAGGCGATTCCCTGCCCCCCTCCACCCCCCCCGGGACCATAGCAGGACGAGCTGGTCTCGTCCTCGGCACCTCGCAACCATTGCCGAGGACGAGACCAGCTCATCCTTGGCACCCCAGGGTTTAAAATGCTATCAGTGAAACACTTTGTAATTTTGTCCATCTGCATCTGAATTCTGCTTTTGTTGATACCTTTCCTTGTAATCTGCCTTGTCTCAATACATTTGTGATTAATGAATGTTTGCATACAAGGTAAATTAATATCTTCTAATAACCCGCTTTTGTAATCTAGATTTCTCACTTCATAACGCTTAACTAAAGCACAAAGCACAACACAAAATGAACTGGACAGGATGGGCTACTTGCATGTGCCATGGGGATAGTGCCTATGTCTCAATGAAGTATTCTTTCTGGCTAGAATGTACCTGCAATGCGTGAGTATGGCAGAGAAGCTTGCCTGGCTATCTGTCCTGTACCTATTCTGTGTTTGCAAACAAAGCCCTCACTGTTGCTGCCAGTACAGTAACTGTTCTGGGTATAGGAAAAGGTGACACATGTGCTACTTTGTTTTCATTTGAACCACAATGTTAAGTGCTATTGACTTGAGTTAATAGGGGGCATCAATTTGTCTTCCTCACAGGACATTGTTGATCCGAAGACCAACCCTGATGGGGCAAGTGGCATAGCCAGTGTGTCATCAACCCTACTACCAGGACCACAATCTATTTCTTAGTGCAAAATATGTTCTTGCATCCAAAATGAAGGCGAGGATGCAATATGTGTTAGAAATAACACAAAATTACAGACTAGCATTTCATGTAATAGCTGATAATTTTGCATATCGTTTTGGGCCTTTTACATAATTTCCTTTGTGTAAATTAGGCAAATTGCACCCAGGCCAGTCTATTTCAATCCTGTCTAGGTGGGTTTAAATGTAATGGTGTCAACCAGTACAGACATTTACCTTATTCAGAGCATACTTCAGCCTTAAATCAACTTTCAGACCTTTTGTTTCATAGGTGACCTAGTGTGCTTCATGCCCTGGTCCAGGGGATGTGCTTTCTCAGTCTTTTAATTTAAGCCCTTTGAACACAGACCCTTACGTGTGTTTGAAAAAAAGGATTATTAGTTGAAGTGTATGGTAGTCCTCTACAAGTAAATACTAAGTTCAATTAAATTTCAATAAATTAAACGTGAGCTTCAACCCTTGGTAGCTGTAACATAGAGCATACAGGCTTAACTTAAGGGTGTCTTAGTTGGACTCTCGCTCCCTAGCGAGACTGCTGGTTTAGGGGTGACAGCACTTCTGTTTGTAGGCAACTGAGTCCCTCCTACAACAAGTCGCAACTGTCAGCCCAACCCTCCCGGCTCACAAGCAGTACCTGATTTCTGGCAGCCCCACACATGGACTCTAGATGAGGACTCTCAGGGAAGTTGTGGTGGGACAGAAGTTACCTTTTTCTCTTGTTAGCAATACATCTCATACACATATAGGCAATGAAGGAGATGCAGGAGAGGTTTCAATACATTTATTGAAAAGACTGCATTCAAAGATAAAATTCATGTGCTGCAATGATTAGGATAATGAACAGTAATAAAAGTAGAATTGTGAAGATGAGTTGTAAATATGAAAAACCCCACCATCTTACAATAAACATAAGATATGCAATACCTAACCGAGAAAGCCTAATCTCTACCCTAAAAAAGAGCTAGGTATGGTAAACCTAATCTGCCAGTATTAGGTCCATGAGAAGCTCCCCCACAGCCCTCGTTACCTTGGAATGAGGTCTCTGTCAGACTCCTTGGTGACACAGAGACTGAGGTCTGCAGCAAGGTGACGTGCAACATAGATGGCATCTGGAAGGAACCACTCGAATGACCTTGTTTGTGTGAGGTGCATTTATACTGATTATGTAGGATCCCTGATGTAGGTATGTACCTAAACAGCTGATAATGTGACACATTGTCTTGACAATTGTATAAACAATCCCTAACAAGTGCGCATGATGTTTCTGTCACATGTAAGTGAGAAAGGGACATGATGATAATACCTACACGTATCACTGATGGTGACGCAGATAATAACACCTTCTCAGAATGGCACTGATGATAAAAATCAAAACATTTCTTATAAAATGTAAGCAATGGCAGCAAGCTAAAAAAAACAACAAAAAAAACAGAGCATAGTAAGTGGGTAAAATGTCACTAGGTGATTGGGGAAACAAGCCTACAAGCCAAAGGCTAAGCTAACTCCTGTGTACCAGTGGGAAACTAAAATGAATTGTATGTGTGTATGTATGTATGTATTGAGTATTTATAAAGCGCATTCCGGCCCGAGGGCATCGAAGCGCTAACTGGGTGAGGCAGGGTCTACTAACAAGGAGACTCCAAGACTTATTGCGGGAAGCGCCAAGTCTTGACCAGTCTCCTAAATGTTAGATAATTGTGTTCCTGCCTTAGATCCAATGGGAGTGAGTTCCAGATTTTAGCAGCCGCAATGGTAAACGCTCTATCTCCCCACTTCGCCTTCTTGGTGCGGGAAGTTTGGATTCGATAGGCAGAGGCAGATCGCAACAGCCTATTAGGCCTATACCATTGCAGCTTGGTGGTTAGAACCTTAGGCCCAATCCCATGGACAGCCTTGTGAGTGATGCAGAGAGCCTTGAAAGAGAGCCGCTGGGCTACCGGAAGCCAGTGTAGATTTCTAAGGCACCTCTTAGCAGAGGCCCCGCAGGGCAGTTTCAGTAAAAGCCTAGCAGCAGTGTTCTGCATCAACTGTAGCTTATTCAACGATTCTTTATCCAAGTTGAGCAGAAGCGCATTCCCGTAGTCCAATCTAGAAATGACTAGAGCCAGAGTGGCAGTAGTTCTGCAGGATTGTGGAATAAAAGGAAATACTTTCTTTAATTTCTTCAGAGTCCACATGCAGGTCTTGATTATCTGATTGACCTGAGGTTTGAACGACAATTGATCATCAAACAGTAATCCTAAATTTCTCGAGGTAAACCCTGGCACTGGGAGAGTGCCACACTCTTCAGGCCACCAGATGGAAGACCAGTGTTCCCTCTTAATCCCAAAGCACAGAATCTCATTTTTTTCGCAATTAAGTTTTAGCCAATTGGCCTTCATCCAGTTATTCACTGCTGTCATGCAAGCGTTGAAGCGGATGGCCACTTCCTCCATATCTTTGTTAATAGGGATGATAATCTGAGTGTCATCTGCATAAGAAGTTGGGATAAAGCCGAAAGAGCGAATTAGCTCTGCCAGCGGTGCCACGTACACATTAAATAGCGTAGGGCTGAGGGAAGAGCCCTGAGGGACCCCACACGGCAAAAGGTAGGCTGGGGATCTAAAATCACCGCTGCTAATTGTGGCCCACCTATCTGATAGAAAGGATTCAATCAGCTTGAGAGCCTGATCTCTGATGCCTACCTGATGTAGACGGTCCAGCAGAATGTGAGGGGCAATGGTGTCAAATGCTGCCGACAGGTCCAGTAGAACCAGAAAGACCCCTGCCCCTCATCAACCAATCTGCGTATGGTATCGGATGATGCAATGAGAGCTGATTCAGTGCTATGGGATTTCCGAAAACCATGTTGCGAGCTGTCTAGGCCCTTTGAGGCTGACAGGAAATCAACCAGTTCTTTATTAAGATGTTTTTCCAGAATTTTGGCCGCACAGGGAAGAAGGGCTATTGGGCGTAGATTAGTCAGATCATCGGGTTTGCCAGTTTCCTTCTTTTTTAAGGGAATAATAGTAGTTTCTTTCCATGCCTTAGGATACAAACCCGTTATAAGGACTTCCTGAATAATAGGGGCCAGCATAGATGTCGCTAGCTCTGGTACTAATTGAAGGATGGTAGGGGGGCAGGGATCCATAGGGGAACCCGAGTTACATTCCCGAAGTAGCTTGCACATGACCTCTTGAGATGGCATTTTAAACCTAGAGAGTAAAAGTGGCTTATCTGGTAACCCATTGGATGTCAGCACAGGGCGCAGTGGCAGAGCTAACCAGGGAGGGGAGTTTACTTGCTCCTTGTCCGACATGAAGCTAGAGTAGATGTTAAGAATTTTACATTCGAAGAATTTGGCTACTTTGTTGCAAAAGTCTTGGGAGTTTTCTACTTTAGGAGTATCTAAGGGAGTGCTGGGAACATTAATGGTTCTAAATAGCTCACTAGAAGAGTTGGCTGCCTCGCTAATTTTAAGTGTGAAATAGTCCGATTTGGCTACCAGACAGGCTTCTTTATAAGTGTTTAGGGCTAGTTTTCGCTCCGCCCTCTCATCTTCCCAGGGGCTAAGTTTCCAACAGCGCTCCTTCTGCCGGTATTTTCTCTGTAAGATTTTGAGGTCTTGAGAGAACCATGGTTGGTTAGGTTTTTTCCTGATGCGGGGGACAAAGACCCTCGCCGGTGCTAGCGAGTTCATTGCCTGCGTAATGCCCTGATTGAATCTGGCAAGCGGTGACAGAGTGGACGCCTTCAGATCATTCCAATTATGTATTAATGCTATTTCCAACGGTTCTGCTTTAATGTTTCTCCAGGGTCTTAGCAGTTTTTTTCCGGGGAATGGGTATCGAAGGCTGCTGCCTGACCAGAAATTTAAATGTCAGGAGAGCGTGACCCGTCCACTCTAACGGGGTCGTTAAGAGATTAAGTTCTTCCTCAGGGTGGGTAAAAATCCCATCTAGGGTATGGCCTGCTCTGTCAGTGGCCAGCCCATCCTTTAGGACCCAGTCCAGAGCCGCCATAAGATTGAGAAATTCCACGGCCAGCAGATCACTCGTATTATCGAAGTGAATGTTAAAGTCTCCTAAAATAATTGCTTTAGGGGCCATGATTAGAGGTTCCAATAGTGAGGTCCATATCGAGAGGAACTTAGGGATGGGCCGGGGGGCCGGTAAATTAGCAGGCCTTCAAAGACCAGGGATTTACCAAAGAAAAGTTTAAAGGCCATAGTTTCACAGACCTCTGGCATGTGGCTAGCACTATTCCAAGTGCAGGTAAACTCAGACCTGCAAATGATAGCCAGGCCTCCTCCTCTGCCTGTATTCCTGTCTACCCTATAAAAAGAGAAGCCAGTGGGGGCTGCCTCAATAAAATCAGGGTCCACCACAGGGGAAAACAATTGTAAAGCATTTAGCAGTACCAAAACAGTTCAAAAGTAGAAAACACAACACAATAAAAAAACACTACACTCCAATGTATAGGAATAGGATAAAATGTAGTCTTCAAACAAACGCCAAAATGATTAAAATCAGATGTAAAATATTTGTGACAGTTTTTTTTTTTTAAAGATGTTACTAGCATCAAAAAGCACAAAGCAACAACTGTAGGTATCTGAACCTGCTAGATCAGATCAAAGTCAAAAGTTAAAGGAGACTACAATGGATCACAGGTCGAACACAGGGACTAGACGCGGTCTGATGTCAAGTTTTACCTTTTTAGCCTTTTTGTTGGAGAAAATCTCTGTTGACTAGGTCCTCGGTGGGTTGAGGCGCCAGCTGTGTCCACAGAGCAGTATGTTGATGACAGACTGATGAAGACTTAGTCCTTGGTGAGAACTGCACATTGGTAGGAAATGTGGGGCAGCCATTGTTGATGGAAGAGCTTCATGCGGGCGAAGTCCAAAGTATCTGGAAAGGTCTTGTTGGCAGTCAAATGCCGTTTTTGCATAGGTTCGGTGAAGTCGGACTGTTCGTGTTGATGAGAAATCTGGAGACAGTTGTTGTTGATGAAAGGACTTCTGCTCAAGATTCCTGGCCAAATGAATCAGACTGTCAATTCAGTGATGGCGGCTGTGGTTTTAGCTTTTTAGGGAAAAGTAGAAACCAAGTTCTAAGATTCCAGTTCTTGCAATTTTGATATTGAAAGAGTACTCTCTAACACCAACTAAGGGCCCAGAACCCTTTGGGTAGCTCTTGGGGGTTAGGTCTCACTCTCCCAGAATCCGGCAGCAGGGTTCTGGGCAAATCCAGTTGGAAGTTGTCAGCTGAATTCAGCAGATTCTTGGGCTTCATGCAGTTTTGTGTTCCTGGAGCTTAACAGGAGGATAGCCAACTAGTCCTTGAAGTCCTCTCCTCTGTCCTGGATACAAATCAGAGTAGATTTAGCCATCCTATTCACAAGTTACAGCAGATGCAGTCCTCCTTCTGAAGTCAGGGTTTATAGGTGCAATCCTTCTTCTGTTTTCCTGAGGGTCAGCACTGTTCTGCAGGGGGTAGTCAGGGGTATCACTTTGATGCTTGCCACTAGTCTGTGGGTGGGAGAATCCCTCTGATCAAGAGGGAAAAATTCCCATGGGCAACTGTACCAACTTTGACATTCCCAAATTGAAGTTATGCATTATAATATTTTATAACGTAACTCAGTGCATTTCTATGGGAGAGCCAGTCTTGCCACAGTGAAAAACGATTTTGGAGATTCTTCACTGCCATGACATGTAAAACTTAAATACACCTTTCCTCTAAAAATACCTTCAAATACTTTAGGGATGACTTATGTGAATAAAATGGAAGATTTATGTCTGGTAAAGGGTTTATTTTGCCAATTTGAACTTGTAGTTTGTAAACTGCACACTCAGGCTGAAATGGGAAGTCTGAAGACATGGGAACCTGCCTTTACCATGCAGCCAGAACAACCCAGCCCTTTCCAATGTGGGCAATACAACGTAAATGCCGTTACCTCGTGTTCCTTTACCATGCAAGTTGTTACAACAACTTGTTTCAGGCAACTCGTTGTTCGTACTGGTGTTGGATTTCAAGTCCAACACCTTCACTTTGGTTGCACAGGCTGGAATTGGAATAGTAAAGTATACTATTCCAAAGTCCAGCGCTTCCCTAAGGCAAGTCGCTGTAACAACTTGCATGGTAAAGTAACACGTGGTAACAACGTATTCATTGTATGGCCCCCGTTGAAAAGGCATGCATGCTAAACGCATGCCTGACTCTGTCATACAACACTGAAGACCTGCTTTGGCGGGATTGGTGGTGACATAATAGGTGCTACAATCCACTAGTGATATTCAACTTAAAGGCCCTGGGTACACAAGGTACCATATGCTAGGGACTTAAAGGTAAATTAAATATGCCATTTAGGCATTAGCCAATTGTACACATTTTTTAGGGGTAAGAGCACGTACACGGAGTGCTGGACGTCAGTGCCCTAGTGTGCAGAGTCCTGGCACCAGCAATACAATTCAACAAAACGTGTTTGTGTGTGTGTGTGTGTGGGAGAGAGATTAAACAAAAGTGAAGTAGGATTTCTGTCACACGTTTTACAAATACAATTGTTTTCTTATTAGTTTGCACATATAAATTAAGATTTTATTAAATGTTCAGAAGATGTAATTATGTCCCATTTAGGCTAAATATGAGAAGCATGTCAGTGTTAAAGGTGATGTTTGTAGTTTTCACTCTTTTAGACTTATTTGGTCATTTAATGGTTAATCACGAATGTATCTCATGTTAGAGAATGTTCCTTTATTTGCTTTTCCATGTGGGTTATTTTGTCCTTCCGGTTCCCTCTTGATAATACCTTCTTTACCTTCCTTGACATTAGGAAGCTGCTCTATGCGGACCGTTGATACCATTAATAGTTATGCAATTGTGATAGCAGCCCTTCACTATGGGCCCTATTCACAGAGCCCAGCTCTCAAAAGAAACCGAACTGCTCCCAAAGGTTAAGCTAAGCATTTGGGTTGGTTTTTGACCCTAATGAAATACACAAAGAATATCAGAAATACACTTGAAAATCTAAGAGTACTCCACTACGCCCAAATTTACAGAGGCACACTTTTCTATAAGCTCAAAGTCTGCAAGAGTGAATCATGCATAATTAACAATAACACTGATCTCTCTGGGGAAAATATTCTCCTTGTGTAGAAGCACTCTCGCTTTTGTTAAGCTTCCTTAGATTCTGCATTTTTGAAGGGCATTTGCACCTTCCTTTAAGAGAAGAAACTCTGCTTGTGTTACAAAGGAGGGGAACTACTTCTAGAAAATATGTGAATGTGAGCTTGAGGGTGTTCTCGTTCTTCTGTAAACAGGCCTACCCTGTGACTCCTGGTCATAAATCTGCAACAGCTGCAAATCCACCTTACTGATTAATATTTCATATTTATATCTACACTTTAGGATTACACAATTCTTCCAATCTTTATTTTGTGCCACAGAAAGTGGAATTTATGGAAAAATCCCAAGTGTCACATAGGTTCACTAAATGTTTGTCAGTCTTCCCCACAATTGCCTCAGAGTTAGCAAATTAAAGCAAATGTTGCATGTGATATATAAGTTATAAAAACAAATATTTTCTGTGATTTGATCCCCATAGTGAAGCAATACCAAGTGGGGTTGTTAAAACTGTGCAATGTATAACAATTATAAAAAGGATTGTATTATATTATATCTTTGGTTGAGCTAAAAGAGTGAAATCTCAACAGCTGGTAGCTTTGGGAGTGAGCAGGCACTTCACCAACATTCACAGTTCTGATACGTATGCATTGCCTAATTTTGATGGGACAAACCGAACATCAGAACTCAATCCCCTTTAAGAACAACCCATTTAAGTGAGCATACATATATTTTTTAGAAATGTTTGAAATGTTCATGCAGAAAACATATGGTTTTCCTTTAACCAGAAGCTTTTTTACTTTTTTTTTTTACATCTAATGATGGTTCAAATACACTTTGATAAATTGATTTTATTAAACGATTGGTATAACCCAATGTTGACAATGTAGTTTATCAAACCATGACAGCATGTTCTGAGACTACTCCCCCTTATTGCTTTTCTGAGTAATATATAATAGCATGTTGGTTTATGGGCTAAATTCTTCTGTTTGCATACTCAAGTAGAGCTATGTACAGCTCGACCAAGGTTTCCTTGCTTGCGTAATATAACAGACAATACAAGTAATGTATCAAAACCTCTGGGCCCGATACATTTCTGGTTTAGTTTTATATTTTATATTTTCAATTTTAGTATTAGTCTCACTTGCTATGAGCCATTTTGTGGATTTGACATAAAAAGGTCTGGAATATAGGAAATAAAAAAAATAAAAAATCTCAAATTTGGTGAGAGAAAAAAAGACAGTCTGTATGCTTCAACAAATGGCAAACAGAGCAATTCTACAGAGTTCCACCTGTTAGTGTCTCTATCATTTTCTGTTCATCAGCAGAACATGTAATTTTTACTCAATGTTCTTGAATCTTCACAGTCGTAATGCAACACAGATCTTAAGAGTACCTGCCATCTTCATTTGGTGATAAAACCTTTGTAGGAAGTTGGCTCTGTATGCACTATTTCAAAGTAAGGAATAGTATGCACAGAGTCCAAGGGTTCCCCTTAGAGGTAAGATACTGGCAAAAAGAGATAATACTAATGCTCTATTTTGTGGTAGTGTGGTCGAGCAGTAGGCTTATCAAAGGAGTAGTGTTAAGCATTTGTTGTACATACACACAGGCAATAAATGAGGAACACACACTCAGAGACAATTCCAGGCCAATAGGTTTTTGTTATAGAAAAATATATTTTCTTAGTTTATTTTAAGAACCACAGGTTCAAATTCTACATGTAATATCTCATTTGAAAGGTATTGCAGGTAAGTACTTTAAGAACTTTGAATAATCACAATAGCATATATACTTTTTACATAAAACACATATAGCTATTTTAAAAGTGGACACAGTGCAATTTTCACAGTTCCTGGGGGAGGTAAGTTAATGTTAGTTTTTGCAGGTAAGTAAACCACCTACGG
Organism: Pleurodeles waltl; assembly: GCF_031143425.1. Lineage (NCBI taxonomy): Eukaryota > Metazoa > Chordata > Amphibia > Caudata > Salamandridae > Pleurodeles > Pleurodeles waltl. Next base: position 766,033,887 of record NC_090449.1, on the reverse strand, counting down.
GGTTCAAATTGGGGTCCAAGGTAGCCCACCGTTGGGGGTTCAGAGCAATCCCAAAGTCACCACACCAGCAGCTCAGGGCCGGTCAGGTGCAGAGTTCAAAGTGTTGCCAAAAACACATAGGCTTCAATGGAGAAGGGGGTGCCCCGGTTCCAGTCTGCCAGCAGGTTAGTACCTGCGTCTTCGGGGGGCAGACCAGGGGGGTTTTGTAGGGCACCGGGGGGGACACAAGTCCACACAGAAAGTACACCCTCAGCAGCGCGGTGGCGGCCGGGTGCAGTGTGCAAACAAGCGTCGGGTTTGTAATAGGAATCAATGGGAGACCAAGGGGTCTCTTCAGCGGTGCAGGCAGGCAAGGGGGGGCTCCTTGGGGTAGCCACCACCTGGGCAAGCGAGAGGGCCTCCTGGGGGGTCACTCCTGCACTGGAGTTCCGATCCTTCAGGTCCTGGGGGCTGCGGGTGCAGGGTCTTTTCCAGGCGTCTGGATCTGGGAGTCAGGCAGTCGCGGTCAGGGTGAGCCTCGGGATTCCCTCTGCAGGCGTCGCCGTGGGGGATCAGGGGGGACAATTTTGGTTACTCAGTCTTGGAGTCGCCTGGGGGTCCTCCCTGTAGCGTTGTTTCTTCACCAGTCGAGTCGGGGTTGCCGGGAGCAGTGTTGCAAGTCTCACGCTTCTGGCGGGAATTGCAGGGGTCTTTAAAGTTGCTCCTCTGGAAACAAAGTTGCAGTCTTTGTTGAACAGGGCCGCTGTTCTCGGGAGTTTCTTGGTCCTTTTAGAGCAGGGCAGTCCTCTGAGGATTCAGAGGTCGCTGGTCCTGGGGAAAGCGTCGCTGGAGCAGTTTTCTTCCGAAGGGGGGAGACAGGCCGGTAGAGCTGAGGCCAAGGCAGTTGGTGTCTCCGTCTTCTCTGCAGGGTGTTTCAGCTCAGCAGTCCTCTTCTTCTTAAGTTGCAGGAATCTGAGTTCCTAGGTTCAGGGGAGCCCTTAAATACTAAATTTAAGGGCGTGTTTAGGTCTGGGGGGGTTAGTAGCCAATGGCTACTAGCCCTGAGGGTGGGTACACCCTCTTTGTGCCTCCTCCCAATGGGAGGGGGTCACATTCCTATCCCTATCGGGGGAATCCTCCATCTGCAAGATGGAGGATTTCTAAAAGTTAGAGTCACCTCAGCTCAGGACACCTTAGGGGCTGTCCTGACTGGCCAGTGACTCCTCCTTGTTATTCTCATTATTTCCTCTGGCCTTGCCGCCAAAAGTGGGGCCGTGGCCGGAGGGGGCGGGCAACTCCACTAGCTGGAGTGCCCTGTGGTGCTGGAACAAAGGGGATGAGCCTTTGAGGCTCCCCGCCAGGTGTTACAGCTCCTGCCTGGGGGAGGTGATAGCATCTCCACCCAGTGCAGGCTTTGTTACTAGCCACAGAGTGACAAAGGCACTCTCCCCATGTGGCCAGCAACATGTCTCGAGTGAGGCAGGCTGTTAAAACCAGTCAGCCTACACAGGTAGTTGGTTAAGGTTTCAGGGGGCACCTCTAAGGTGCCCTCTGGGGTGTATTTTACAATAAAATGTACACTGGCATCAGTGTGCATTTATTGTGCTGAGAAGTTTGATACCAAACTTCCCAGTTTTCAGTGTAGCCATTATGGTGCTATGGAGTCCATGTTTGACAGACTCCCAGACCATATACTCTTATGGCTACCCTGCACTTACAATGTCTAAGGTTTTGCTTAGACACTGTAGGGGCACAGTGCTCATGCACTGGTGCCCTCACCTATGGTATAGTGCACCCTGCCTTACGACTTACTCGTTTTGTCCTCACCAGCACACACAAGCTGGCAAGCAGTGTGTCTGTGCTGAGTGAGGGGTCCCCAGGGTGGCATAAGATATGCTGCAGCCCTTAGAGACCTTCCCTGGCATCAGGGCCCTTGGTACCAGGGGTACCAGTTACAAGGGACTTACCTGGATGCCAGGGTGTGCCAATTGTGAAAACAAAAGTACAGGTTAGGGAAAGAACACTGGTTCTGGGGCCTGGTTAGCAGGCCTCAGCACACTTTCAATTCAAAACATAGCATCAGCAAAGGCAAAAAGTCAGGGGGTAACCATTCCAAGGAGGCATTTCCTTACAACTTTCAAATATTGCTATGACTTTTAAATGCATAAATCACACCTTATACGTAATCTAATATGCAAATCTGAAACTGGTGTAAAATAGCAACAACGAGGGTATAATTGCAATACCTTAATTTAACTAATACAACTTGATGGAGCATTTCAGGTATGCTCCAAACGAGGCCGACAAATCTTTTCACCCTAACAAGGGGTAAGGGCAATTATCATAACAATCAATCAACATTTAATTTACATTATTACCAATTTCGCCACACAATGAAATCCCAAATCGCCAATAAAGTTAAAGAGTTTTTATTACAGATGTAAACTCAAGTTAAGGAAGAAAGTTCTCAAAAACAAGCTGTAGAGGTATAGTAACACTAATGGGACCCAAACCTCTGAAAGAAACACAATCTGGTGAACATTAAACAACAACTTGAAGCTCCATAAATATGCATTGTCCAACCCCTCTAAGCATTAGTGCAAGCTGAAATCGTCTAAATAGCTAACTACGCAAAGGGAATCCCTCAAAGATAGCGAGTCGCTAATTGACATGTGCTGGGGTACAAAACATGGGGATAAAAAAATAAAATAAATTAAAGGACAAAAAGAAGTTAGAATAATGACATTTGGGGCAAAATGAAGCTATCTGAAATACGCAAAAAGTAGAGTAAAAAGGAAAAGTGTCAGTATCTCTGAAGCTCTGTCAAGAGTTTTCTCATGGGTCAAAGAAAATCTAAGTTCTTGCAGCAAGCATCTGGGGAAAGTGCAGGGCAAAGGCAAACAGGTCAGTACCTCTGACTGAAAGTCCAAGGGATCGATCTTACTGCAACTAACTGAAAATGCTAAATTCACGTCCAAAGTGAATGCTGATTTGTCCATTGGTAACGCCATATAGATTGGAAGATTTCATTGTCCAATCACTTGACATCATACAACAGGCATCTGTAACACCCATGCGAGTTCCCAAGCCCATCCTGGGAAGGTGTCTGTCCTTGGTGTCCTGTACGACTTTGCAACATACTGATGAGAACTAGGCTTCACATTCTCTGTTTCTCCTCATTCTGTCTTAAAGGTTAATCTCTGAGGCTCTCTATGAATAACATAATAGCACAACTATTTCCAAAATAACACTTCATGTGAATGAAATCTGAAAGAAATGATACATTAGCAAAGAAGAAAACCAATTTTCCCACATTCTGTTAAACTGGGGCCTAGCGGGCCTCGTAGGCTGAAGTAAAGCAGGAATAAATGGCAAACTTTATTCAAATAATCAGAACATATAAACGTTTTCAGTTCTAAAATTGTCAGTCAAAATTCTTGTTCAAACTTCAAGTTACAGTAAATTGCAAAAGTGAAATAACATGTCAATAAATATGGTGGGGAACTACAATTTTCAACATTAGCCCTTGACATTTAGTGCACATTCATTATACCTATTCTCTAATATCCTAAGAAAACATATCAAACCAAAATAAATGATTATATTTCAGTTAACATGGTTGTACCACATACATTTGTTCTGCACTACAGTGAATGCACCTCAATATGGACTTAAAGTGCACCACTTTACAATTAGCTTGTCATAACTTCATACGTTGTAATGTCAATATGGTCACGTATAGATCAACATTGTGACATCCAAGGTAACAGCCAAATCACAACCAAGGAATGTGGCATTATCAAAATATGGGTGAGTGCTTAATTTAGACAGTGTACTTATTCATTTTTTCAATTGATTCATCCTCAAATCCTTTTTTCTGCTGGTCGTTGTGCCGTAAAGAACTAAAAGAAATGATTCAACTAGACAATGTACTGTAATCTTCTAGAAATCAGACATTCAAAATTCAGTGTTACTGTAAATCACAAGAAAGAGGGAGAGGAGGATGTTTGCTGTGGGGCCTTCACCCATAACTTCTGTTTCTCTTTCTATCCACATAGCTTGGAGATTCAGGAGAGAGGAGCTAGAGGTTGTAAATCAGTGTATTGCAATGTTGAGAGCTAACGGCATGCACCAGTGTTTATAATCCCTGTCTTCAATTAAGCTGCCATCATTCCAGTGTTCTTATAAATGTGAAAACAGGATAATTTTTACCCTACATGCTGATTTATTAATATTCAAAATATATATTGCAACAAGGAATCTTTCAAATTAAATGTGAATACAAGGTGCAAAATGGTGGTGTGTGTTGTTCCTCGTGCTCTAATTAGAAAGTGCCTAGGTGTTTGGTACGTGATAACATCCATGATATTTTTTTATGTGAGAAATAGGTTTGGCCTCCTGCTTGAAATGGAAGACAGAACCATTGTTTTGGTCTACACTTCGCCGTCGAGGCCTAGTAATACATTTCCATATCTAGTGTTACTCACATACAAGATGGTGTTAGTACACTTTTATTCAAACAGTAATTCTAAAATTCACCGACTTGTTTTATCGAACAAAAAACTAGACCTAAAAAGCTGGTGTATTCAAATGTGATCTGCCTGATTTCACGTATTTTTTAATACTCCTAAGCATGGATTAAATGGAAATATCTCATGTCTAAGAAACAGACCATGTCTTGTACGAATACAACAAAGCAAGTACTAAATGTCTGAAATATTGTTTTAGTGCTGTCTGATCGCTCCCCGTCTGCATTTTGAAAAAAATGAGTTCCCTTGTTTTAGCAGCTGGGTATTCAGAATCAATGACAATTAATTAATGTATTCAAATCAGATTTAGAACTTGGCTAAGTGGTAAATCATGTCTTGCACAAATTAAAAAAAGGAAGAACCAACTGTTAACAGTGCTGTTTGAGGATTATAATGCTTTGAAACTGTACCTCATGATCAGAGTTTTCTGCCAGTAATTTTGTATCTCATAGTCAATGTTCCCAAGTTAGTCAATGTTCATGAAAAAAATCTCCTTATTGCAATACGTGGTTCTACCATTGAGTTTGGTAAGGGCAAAAGGAGGGTTATTAAATTATTCAGAAGGAAAAAACTCAGCGTCGCTCTGAAAAGAAATATAGAGAACATTATTTCATGATAGCAGTCCAAATGCAAGGGTCAAACTTACAATCATTGCTTATTTTCAAAAGGAGCAAGCAAAGATTAATGTAATTCACAAGGCCATCTTTAAGTTGTTAGAGGTTATGTGTGCTCCTTTGTTTGATGAATACCAATATGTGTATTTTTTATTATTTGGATGAAAATATATGTGCAACCTAACCTCTAATTACATGAGAAACAAATATTTATATAAAAATGCCAGTGGATATAGTGGTATCATACTTCTGCATATTCCTGAATGTACACCAAAAACTAAGGGTTAATACTAAGGGGCTGATTACGAGCCACAGTGCTGGTGGTCTCCCCACCTGCCCCATTACAAGTTTGCCACTGGGCTGACTGGTGGAAATCAAGGTTTCCGCCGGTCAGCCCAGTGAAAAATGTGCAGCAGCGTTGGACTTGGCTCCACATGGAGCTGAGTCCAATGCCATTGCACAGCAGACGGAGCACATTCTGATGGTGCTGGCGAGGGGGACCCCTGCACTGCCCGTGCCATAGGCATGGATAGTGAATGGGGCCCCCTGCACTTGTTCTCTGCCTACCTTTTCATGGTGGTTGAACCGCCATGAAAAGTCTGGCGGAGAACATGGTTGTAATCAGTACGACGGTGCTGCCTTCAGCACCACCGTGGTTGATTACAAACACTTCTGCCATCATCCCATCGGGATCATGGCTTCTGGTGGAGTAGGCGGTCTTTTGGTGTTCTGACCACCAGGGTCATAATGTGGTGGTCGAGCCGGCACAGCCACAGAGGTCTGACCGCCAGCGAGAGTGTCAGATGGACTTGTGAACACCAGACTTGTAATAGAGCCCTTAGTGTGGTATATGCAAATTTACATGTCCAAGTCCTAATCAAAGAACTACATTACTTGGGAAATAACTGTTTTCTTTTTACTTTTTTTTGTTTTTTTACCCTTTTTGAGCATGTAGACTCTCCACACCCACTCCCCCCGATTTGTCCACATAGAACTTTGCTGGGACAGGTTGCTAAAACATACTTACTCTTCACAGATGGGAGGGACCGGCTTGTACAAATGTTTAAATACATTTTTAGACAACACAAAAAAAATGTAAATCTCCATTCTTAATGCACTTGGCAGGAAGGGAATTAGGGCAGTGAGGAATTCAAGTGCAGAAAGGTGCTAAGCTACATTCCAATAAAGAAAAGAAGAAAAAGTTCCCAATTTCATTTTGAATGATTGTGTTCACTGAGCACTTGCTGATACCAATCAGGAAGTCCTTGTTTTGTCATTTTGCACCTAAAGCTATGTCAGCTCCATTGTGTGCTTGGCTGTTCACAAGAACATGGACATTAAATCTGTTCACTATTGAAACCATAACAAGGTCTCACTACATTCCCATACATACTAAAGGACAGATCACTGAGTTCACACTAGCTTATTAAGAGGGTTGGCTCAGAAAACCTGGACAGGTTTAAATTATTATAAATCCTTTGGCATGAAGAATGTAACACATTCTGTATTGCCTGATTCGCAAAGAATTTTCTAGATTAAGTCATACCTAAATTAAGAGTAAGTCACAATGACAGTTTACAGAAAAATTGGGGCTTTAGAATGTATTTAACATTCTCCTAACCTTTAGAGGCATAATTAGGAACTTTTAATAGTGAGTTAGTAATGTCCCAAGGAATCACCTGTGAGCCTACGTAATAAAATGGAGCAGAAGAGTCGGCAGGGAACAGTGGAAATACATTAGGGGAAGATTTGTGAAAAGGGCAAGCAATGCTATGCATCAAGACAACCTGTTGCGCTGTGTGAGAGGAAGAGGGCAGAAATGTGTCATACATGCTTAGGACTCATTCCTGCTCTCTTTTTGTGATGGTGCACTGAGTGTTGCCTAGAACTAGTGCAGGCACCATTGTGCCATGGTGCAACGGTGCCCAGATTACAGGCAGGATTGTTTATGTGCAGGAAGGGACACCTTCCCCCACCAAACAATCTTTTGAGGCATTTCCTCTTTCTGTGCGTGCTGTATAGTCAAGCACATGTAGAAAAGGGAAATAAGGAGAAAAATATATTTCCATTTTCATCCTTTCCCAGGTTTACACGTCTGAGGGTGTGCCAACATTTGTGGGAGTATGTATGCTCCACCCATTAAATACCTTCCCAACACACAGTAACACAAGGCAGCGATTTGTGTCCCTCAGGATTAACTAATCCACCCAGAGCAATGCAAGGACTTTGAAAAGCTGGCCCCCGGTTTAGAGCTGCTTCCTTTGCTTGTTCACACAAAACAAGAGTATTTAAGAACCATGCTCAAGGTAACAGAAACCGTCTTACCTAGGAGCCTAGGACACATCACTGCCTAACCTGTAGTGAACTGCTCCACCCTTTGTAGTGCTGGAGGGTCAGATGGTAAAATTTTGGGAACTGTAGATGCCTTCCTCTAACAGCTAGAGCAAGACCAACGAGATAAGCAAATACAAACATTATAATAAAGCTTGATTTTGGTGCTTCTGTGGTTCCTGATCATAATGCCGAGTGGAACCGGCATCATGGGCAGTGGCTCTCTGATCAGGAAAACAAGATGTGGAAGAGTCCTGGACAGCCTCGGAAGGTCCCAGGCCTCGCATTGGATTTAAGCAAGGTTAGGTGAGGAGGACTAATTTCATGCCACATTCAGATATGGGCATCATTTGACTGTGTTCCCTTAATGGAATTCTCAAGCAGCTGTGTATTCCTCATCAACAATGGTGTATTGGCTCTGCTGAGTTTCTTGTTTGTTAATGATTCCTGAAAACCTACATTTTCTGTTGGTTGACATTTTCGCTGACAGTGACAGAGCAAATGAGGATATAAGAGGACAATTAAACATGAATCTTTGTTTCTTCTGGTGAGACGATGTGCCAAAGAGTACGTCCAGAAGAATAACAGTGAGGACAGGAGGTGCATTCCACTGCCTATAAAGTGAATGGCTCACGAGACATAAAAGAGTGACCTCAGAGAATAGAGTTTTTTGTGGGGTATCGGCAAATGCAGATTTCAAAACCATCAGCAGTGGGACTCTATAGGAGGATATTCTTTTAGATTTTCATGTTGGAGGGTTTGGTCTTGAGAAGACTGACTTAGGCAAACACTGCTTGACAACAAGTTTCCTCCAAAGTCTTACGAGGCACATAACTGTCCTATAACAGTTACCTCGAACCCTAATTCCATTCTTACCCCACGCTGCAAACACCAACCCGCCTCTCATTAAACCTTCAACGATGCCACCAGTAGGATCGTATCATACCCTACCAGTTTTAAAGGAAGTACTTACCTGTTAGGAGGAATCAGAATTTCAAAAAAACCTGGGTTATCAACTGTATATGCATATAGACGGGTGTTGTGAATTAATTGTACTGTTATCTTATGTGTTGTGTTGCATTCCCTCTGTGCACATTCTAAACAGGCTAGTACTTAATAGTACCATTGTGTCTTTCCATGGCACACCTTTATAGCAATAGGGCAGTTGCTCAAGAAAGCCCCATGTCTTGTTGGGGAATCCCGGCAAAATCCCCAGTGACGGGTTACTGCTCGTCAGTAGTGCATTACATGATTTCCCAATTAAGTTGGTATCATCATTGTGAGAATAGCATGGTGTAGCTCTGTTCACTGTTGGTGTCCAATGAGCAATACAGAGGGAAACAGCATATACATTGTGCTGCAGCTAGCAAGAAGAAGAATGCTGCTCTGTATATGAGCAAAGTTCTGATGGGGCTGTAGCTAGCAAGGTCCCAGTTTCTTATTTTGGTGTTCCTGTGCTGTGCATCTAGGCTTTGGGAAGAGATGACACTAATAATAAGTTTGATAACCGGTGTAGTTTTACCATACCAACTGACAATTGTTTGCTTCGCTTTGTAATCGGTCCAGTATGAGTATGTAGCTTACACCATCACATTTCATGGTACCTAGGACACCTCACATAGATAGCACAAAAGTAAAAATCTGGTAATTCTAAGGGACAAGGTCAACTTATTAAATGTGGTTTGTGAGGGTTTTGAACTAGGCTAGGGACAAAGGCAGGAGTTCCTCAAGCAACAGAAGCACAAACTATCCATCGATCTCTGGGCTAGTATGCATGCTATAAAGATCTAAATAGATGTTACAGCATTAACACACTATACATTATGTATTTTAAGCACTGTACCTGTCTTATTACTGAATCATATATAAGATGTGGTCAGCAGGAGGCTAACTTGGCTGTTTGTTAAACTGCTATGAAACTTACACATTTAAATAGAAGTGCACCTCCTGAGGGAACCATTAAGTTTAAATTAGGGATAAGCTATATTACAAGCAAGTTTACTTAAATATATTTTATATGAGCATGTGGATTTAAAATCTGTTCAAAAATGTAAATAATTGGAGCATTTGTTTAAACCGCATATATAAATTTAGAGTAACATGGCCGGATCTGAGACTTTCAACTTAATACATGAACAGTGTGTCTTGGTATTGAAATTCGTATAACAGGTTGAAATTCCTTGTCTTCATAAATTTAGACCCACAAGGTCAAATGCATGGGTGTTATTAAAATAATTGCATGGTAAAATAATTGTACTTAATTACTAGTCAAATGAACATTACTAATCATATTCTGGCTCTGCTTTGTGAAGTGATATGCATGATTGGTTTGCATAATGGTTTTTGCTGGTATAAGAAAATATTTTTTTGTAAAAGAAAAAACAAGATCTAAGGGTTATTTGCCTGTTTCCACTTATAGGCAACTGGGGTAATTTGTGGTGGTTGAGGCATTAGCAGACTAGCCAGTCTTAAGTTTAGTATTCAGACCCATTCCTAAAAGACCCAAGGAGTTATTTAAACATAAATTAAAAGAGCTTCCCACTACATGAAATGTGTAATTCTGATATTTTATTTAGAGTTGGTGGAACTGCTAGGTATCTGACGGGAAACTCTGAGCTGGCTCTGCCATTGGAAACCCTTGACCTGGCAAACGGTTCTCAGTGACAAATGTCATGTTCTGTTTTGGGCAGGTGACCATTACTATGTTTCTTTTCCTGCCCAGAAAAGCTATGCAAGACCTAGCCGTCCAGACACAAAACATAAATGCATCCCTTACTCACAAGTATAAAACTCAATGCATGCCAAGGACATCTCTGTTTTGATATACAGAAAGCGTCCACAGCTTTTGGAATTTTATTCTGTCGAACAAAAACAAAAGCCTAAAGCCTAGCAGGGAGCTCAGCCTTCAACTGTGCACACATTGCATCTACTGCACCAGAGGATACACTTTAGACGCAGATATTCCCAACAGCGACATGCGTATCTCTAGGTAAAGCAGCCTGTCCTCCACCCCGGAGTTGAGGCCCGGCTCTCATCTGAACTGGGGGTCTACTTGCTAAACCATAAATGAGAGACCTTACTTGCCAAAGTGCTATGAATGAGAACTGTGACTCTGTGCTATAATGCTTGATGTAAACTCCATAGCTGTTAAGGGATTAGTATGCTTATGCAAAATACACCAAACGCATCTACACATTAGAGGCTTCAACCTAATTGGTTCAGAGCCTCAACATTCCGCAGTGACCTTACCAAGTTAATTGAACTACACTATGCTGAAAACATTGAAAATACATTGAGCATGTATGTAGAATGGGAGGCTTTTAAGTTACTGTGAGGCGCTCCTGTATGTATGCCTTGGTGAGGATTGGGGTGATGCTGATAAGGGAAATTAACATGGGTGCGGTGTTCAGATACTTCTTGAGTATTTCACACAGACAACAGATCTGCCAGTATGATGATTGGATTTGAAATTACTTGAAGGACACACATTTCCTGGCAATCACAGTCACTGAACGTCATGTGTGCATTTAGGATAACAGCTAGGAGGAAATCACCTACCATTAATTTCACACTAAATATGCTGAGTTACTAGATTGGTATTGGTGGCCAAGAAGGTAGTCCATGTGAATCCATGCACAAGAAGGTAGTCATATTACTTTCCAAACCAGACAAGAATCCCTTGTTTTGTGGGCCATGTAAGCCTTTATAAGTGATACATTTTGATGCCAAAGTCATAGTAAAAATGAACCTTCACATCTAAAATAATGTGAGGATGCATTTTGCACTCAGAAATGGCACTAAATGAGAATAGCGAGCACAAACAGCAGCTTGCCCTTGCTAAAGGTGCTCTCACTGCTGAATTTTGTACCCCAAAATTACTCCTGATTACACCAGCAGGTGAAATTGTATTATTATCAGTAATTCCACTTCAAAGAGTAATGCAGAATTACCCAAATTACTCTGATTAGTCTGATGTTATTGAACTTCCATCCAGGTCTTTTTCTGATCACCAATCTGGCCATGCTAAAATCTTCATGCAGTAGACTGCAAATGCTTGGAACATGCCAATGTTTCTGGAAAGAACTTGTTATATACTCCTAAAGGGATGTGGCAGTTATTGGGACAAGCAAAATGCTTGCTGCTTCAATACATATGAATTGAGGCACTTGTGAAGCATTCCTCTATTCACCATTGATATGTGCTGTAACAGCTGAATAATGGGGGTCCTGCCAGGAGTGAGCACATATTGCGTGTAGCAGAAAGCCCAATAAATGATTATGCAGTGTTTGAGGGGGCTATGCTCTACCGATTAGGTATGTCGGCATCACATGTTAAGTGAAATCATAAGGCAGGTTGGTTTAGAACATTTGTCCACTTTGAATGTTGTTTCAAAGGTGAGAGTGTGAAAATTCTACAATTCACAGCACTTGTAGCAGGGACCAATGAGGCATGGGCAGGGTTCCCAAAGAACCATTTTTCATGCTATGGCAGAATTATGAGTTTATCAGATTTTAATTACAGTCTGATTTCGGCAGATCAAACCTGCTGAAATTAGCGAGGTGAAAAAGCACAGTGCATGCAGACAGCAGTGGCTACCAACTACTAAAAGTGGTGATGCGAGCAAATGGGTGGGTGCATGCATGCAATAAAGAAGTAAATTGCAGACACCCATTACATTTTCATTTTAAGGTCAAAATGTTTATCTTTAAAACGTTAATATAATGCATGTCTGCAATTTAGTGTACATTAAATAAACTAAAAGTAAAATTAAATTCACTTACCCTGCTCATATCCTGGAGTTCTTCTCTCATCCAGCGGGGGCCCCAGTCAGCTCCCCTAATCAGCTCAGATGCTGTTTTCATGCAATTAACCAGCATGAGAGAATCACCAGATTGAAGGCAGTGGTGACCTGTCTAAGACAGCTGCCTTGGAGAGGTTTAAAGTGCACATGTCTGATTGACTTTTACTCTTTCTTTCTTCTTTCTCATTTCTTCTTTCTGATTATTTTCATTCTCATTATTTTCTTCCTCATTCCTTTCTTCTTTCTCACTCCTTTTTTTTTTCTTGCGTTTGTTTCTTTATTAACATACATTTCTTTCTTCCTTTTTCTCTCTTCTCCTTCTCTCTTTTTCTGTTTCTTTCTTTTTTCTCTTTCTTTTTTCACTCACCTTGCTCACGTCCTTGCTCTTGTCCTGGTGTTCTTCTCTCATCCAGCAGGGGCCCCGGTCAGCTCCCCTAACCAGTCCAAATACTGTTTTCATGCAGTTAACCAGCATGAGAGAAGCTCCAGATTGAATGGAGTGGGCTCTATTAACACTCACAAAGGCAGTGGTGAGCTGTGCTTACTCTCCACCCAGCTGTCTAAGGCAGCTGGGTTGTAGAGTTTTAAAGTGCACATTTCTGACTGGTCATCGCAAGACAGCCAGCCAGCCAAAGTGAAGTGCACACTTCAAAGTTACCTGTTTAGCCCACCTCACCTCCCTGCTGCGGCCACGCAGCAGCAATGGCCCACCTTGCCATGAAACGCGGCTTGGGACTAGGTAGCAAAAAATAAAATGGTAATAAAGTAACTTTATTACCATTTTATCTTTCATCTCTGGGGTGTTTTTATTTAGTGGGTCAACACTCATCTGCCCTAATGGAGGAGCCAATCCTGCATGCAGATTTTATTGTGCGAAGCACTAGAATCCACAAGTTATACCTCATTTTCAAGGCAAAACTGAGAAATGCTGTTATTTATCACATCCAATAAATAATAATGGCCCCATAATAATAAATATTGGTTGCAATAATTAACAATGCAATTTGCAACAAACACATAATCGAGGCTTTCTATCAATCCACCCAAGGGCTGACCTATTCCTGGTAATTTACTAAGTTAGCTTCAATTGTAAGTACATATACATGGAGCTTCATTGCTATGGCTTAAAATGATACTATTTAGAACAATACATGGTTCTGAAATTCTCAGCCTGGCAAAGTTCAACTCAGGCAGCCAGGTGCCTGTGCATTTTGACCATGTCTAGCTGGTGGTTGCCTGACCAGAACAAGAAGAGTGTTTGTCAGTCTGATCTTTGTTCAGCCTGACAAACACTCTTTTCTGGGGAAAAAGGTGTGGGCATGGCTCGTACAGACAGGCAGCTACTGCCTACAAGCCTTCTTAGAGAAGTGTGAAGGTTGTGAAATTTGCTTCCAGGTGCTTTCGCGTACCTTCATGAAATTTCAGAAAAATTACATAAAATAAGAGTAATGACAACAATGCATTTATCATATTTTAGCACAGAGTTAGTCCCTACGTCAATTTTTGATGCAGGGGCACATTTTGTGCTACTAATAGTGCATAACATCAAAAAAACACTCACATTCTATTGTTCCTGTGCATTCATGGTAATGTTTACCTCAAATGGCACATTGGCAGTAAATTACTAACATGAAATGGCACTTAATTATGTAACGTGGCGTAACAGCATCATTTTGGAAATTTTGCATATCAAACATGCCAAATTCCCTTAATTACATGAATTACACCATTGTAATTGTAATCTCACCCAGGGTTACTTCTTAGGTCATCCTGTGCTGATAATTTCATCAAATCTGTATTTTGGCCTGGTCAAAAATACACATAGAGCATCAAAAATGCCATTTTTAAGTCTGGTGTTAGCCAGGGCCTTTTGACTTTATTAAAATTATATGTATTATAAAGTTACATAAAGGAGCTTTCAGCCACCTCTCTTCATCCATTGGTCTGTTCTTGTCACTCATGTTTGCTTCTGCCCACTACAGAATCCAGCTTGGGGCAACGGGTCAGCCTACTTTAGCCTCCGGCTTTCCCTCTTTCTCTCTTTCTCGCTTTCTTTCCTCTTCTTTCTTTCCTCTTTCTCTCGCTTTCTTTCCACTTTCTAGCTTAACTTTTGAGCGACTGCATTTATCCCTTTCACAAGGAGCACATCCCCACACAAAGTAGTTCACTTCAGTGCCAGTGTTTTTGGTTTTACTTTGTTTCCTTCGTTTATGAAGTTTGATGTCGTAGCAGGACACTTTCTGCCAGATGAGAGCGCAGCGCACATTCCAGCCTTATCAGTTACTGCCTCCTACCAGTTCTGTTGTAAATTCCTTTTGAAGTGGCCTTTGTTTACCTGCTTTTTTACACTATAGCAGCAGCACACACGAACCTCTGAATATAAGCTCATGGGGGTGCTCTAGCTTTGCAACTTTAATCTTTCTTTCTCTTTCTCCCTTTCTCCCTTTTTTCTCGTTTTCTCATTTTCTTTCTTTTTCTTTTACTTTCTTCTTTCTCATTCCTTTCTTTCTCATTCTTTTCTTCCTCATTCCTTTCTTACTCCTGTCTTTTTCTTGCTTTTCTCTTTCCTAACACATACCTTTCTTTTTTCTTACTTTCTTTGCCTCTTTCCCTCTCTTTCTCCCTCTTTCTTTTTTCTTTCTTTTTCTTTCTTTCTTTTTTTTTTCTTTCTTCATTAAGGGGTAATGCATCAGCCCACTTCAGCCATTGGCTGAATTCACTGTGAGGTATGGCTTGCAGCCCTTTCACAAGGAGTACATCAATGTAAAGTAGCCCCTTCAGTGTCGGGGAGTACTATTGCAATGTGTGTGTGTTTTTATTTTTAGACCACAACATTTTTGCCTTTGGCCCATGTTTTTGTTTAGATTGATGAGAGCCGAGCAGCTTCCCAAACAATAAAGCTTTGCAAAAACCAAGACAAATCTAGAATTGCCAAAAGGCTGGCAGTCAATTCCAGAACTACTGGCTTTCCCAGTACTTGCTCTCTGCCTGTTGTTGTAACTAGGTGAACACCAGTTTGTCTTGAAACTTATACAGAAATGATAGTAGTGAAACTGAGCAGTCATCTGGGCTGAGAAAGGCTTCTCTTAGCCATGGCTTCACTATTGCTGATTTCCATTCAATAGGATACATTCCCTGATCTATGGAATTGATACAGATAAAAAGATTGTTTTTAGAAAAGGGAAGTAAGGCCATTATGAAATGTGCTCAGCATAGGTCTTTCGGAGGAACTGAAAACCCATAGACTGAGATCAACGCCATTAGCTGTTGTTCAGTTATGGACAAATTAAAATGAAAACCTTCCTTTCCCACCAGCAAGAAAAGAAATTGATTCACAATGGAACTTGTACTTTGAAGCTACTAGGACGACAGGAGCTAGCCTGACTTTAGCCTGACTACGAAAGGCTGGGTTCAAAGACCAGGTCACATTAGTGTTTTGTTTATTGTTGCATGGTGTTATCAGGGTACTTGCCTGCCTTTTGTGGGTAATCCATGTTTTCTCCTCACCTCACATTCCTAGATAATTATTGGTGGATGTCCCTGTAATTACCTCCTGCCATCCTGTGGAAGATCTACAAGCAGGCAAACTACTCCCGGAGGTCTTTTGATCTGTCTTGCATTTCCTTTAAACTGGGGAAATCAAAGTGTAGTGCAGTAAGGTGACCTCGCTGAACTAGTTTAGGTAATTCCCAGGCTTCAAGCCCAAATAAGTAACATCTAGGAACATTTTCTTTGGGTTTTATCCTGAATATCACAATGTCTTGAATATCAATTTGTTAAGACTTTTCTAAATCAATATATGTAAGGATGACTTTCAAATGGACAACACACATTTCACATGGGGAAAGGATGCACAATCTTTGCATTAAAAGAGCACTTTGAAGTGTTATTACTGCAGAAATATGATTACTTTAGTAGGTTTAATTTCTACACATTATACACCAAGTTCTTCTAAACATCAAGGCACAACTTGTAGGTGATTTAGCTAATGTTAGATGTGATCGTTTAAGAATGCTGAAGAGAATTCCTGAGTGCTGCATCCTTTGTACCACAGTAGGTCATTGCTACTAAAGCAGACCTGAGTCCTTGTTTTGAAGGCCTCTCTGTGGAGAGTGTTAATGCTCTCTGCATTTGAAGAGTTGTACACAGCATAATATCAGAATCTGGATTTGCCAACTGATGGAATATTTATTACTCCAGATTGGAGGATATTACAGGTACTATGGCACTGCCAAACCGATTGACAATATTTGTCTTAAGAACAAATGCTGTAATATGCTATTCATTTTTTGATGATGCACATGTAATGTCAATAAACACACATTTAACACATAAATGCTCTGTGCAGCTCACGTATGACATCTGACTTTTACACCACTGGTAAATTTTTCTGCTCAGCTATCCTATGGCTTTCCCTAAAGGTTAACTGTGGCAGTTGAGGTAAGTGGATTATGTATTGTGTGTATTGGTCATAGAAACCACCCCAGTACCCAGAGACAAAACATGACACCAAATATCGGCCATTAAAATAAAAAAAGCATAAATATGGCAACAGGCACATTTCCCAAGCTGCCCATTGGGACTATTGTTTTCTTGAGTCTCAACTCACACAGAGAGATGTACCAAGAACCTATGTTGCTATATATGTCTGACATTCTCTTAAGCGCATATAAAAGACATGACATTGAAGATCATCTGCGATAATGCGCACTATGTGGTTGCTTCTATTTTGGGTTTCAATAAGCATTTTTCATTCAATTTTGGTAAATGATTAATATGATTGGATCATAAAGATCAAGGAGCCAAACAGAAATGTTTTGTCCAAAATAGACCTAAGAAGGAAAATGGATTATGGATTACAAAACTACACTCTATTACATTGTTAATCTGCTACTAAGAAATTGATAACGAGGACAAATGGGACAGTAAATCTATTCTAATTTACTTCATTTGTTATAAAAAGAAGCTGCTTTTTAAAATGTCTTACAGGTTTAAAACAGGTGCTGCAGACACCATTGTGTGCCCAGCAATTTTGAGGGGATTATAATAGCACTAAAATATTTCTGTTGGCTAATGAAATTCTGTGAGAATTCTGTGTTTTGTCCAACAACAGTATTGATTCATACAAACGCACTGAGTGTTAAATTGCCTGCTGAAAAGCACATTGTCAAACATGCAGATCACAGATCTGTATTTTACATAGGCAAGTGTGCTAACCTGAGTTCATGTTGCTACTTCAAGCTTATCTGTTACAATCCTTCTAATATAGCACAGTATCTATTTACAGGCATGAAGAAGCTGCATACAAACTGTAAATCCCGGGATTAGCTCAATCTTGTTTATTTTCTTCGCAATCAATTGTTATTCTAAGACTGAAACGAAGGGCTACTCTGTGAATAATGTTAGTACAGACAACCCCAGTCACTGCATTATATTTTATAACCTGACTGTGTTCCTCCCGACTGTTCACTCTTAACACATGTCTTAGTATGGACAACATGTAATGCCTACACCTTCTAACCATTTTTGTATTCAGTAACATTTTCTGTACATTGATTTACACACATGTATGATTTATTGTGTCTCTGTGCCTGATATAAAGTGCTCTGACACCCTGGAATTAGGATGAAGGGTGCTATAAAAGAACTAAATAAAAAATAAATTCATGGGTGCCATTTAAATCATTATTTATACACACAGATAAATCATACACAGGAGGAGCTGAAAGTCAAAAACCTTCCTCTGAGACTTAGTTTCTCTAAAGTACTTGTGAAGTTGTAAGTTATGCGTCTTTGTTATCTTCCATTACATTTGCATCCACAGGTTAGGCTCCAGATGGCTCCCAGCCAGGATGATATTTGAACAAAAGACAAGCTGTGAGCCATTAAAATCTGGTCTTTTTCCTGCCAGGCTGGAAATGAAAATAAGAATGCCTCCTCGCTACCTGCAGGTTGCTGCTCTGAATGTAGAATGTAGACAATGTGTGAGTGCAGGTGAATTGTGTTCCGGTCTATGAAAATGACCCCAGGAAAAAAAATCAGCAGATTTCCCTGGGTGGGCTGGATCCCAGACCCGGCCTAGAAATAGCTGCTGGAATGAGGCCAACACAATCCCCCTCCTTTCCAGCACTGCTTACACCTATTAAGCCTTGTATAATCCTCCAATCGCAGACACATTCACGAAATGCTTAGAGTGCTGCACAAATGATACAAATCCAATTTGGACCATTTCTGCTGCTTCTGTATCCAGCAATAGAAAAAACACATTTTGCTAAGGTCCAAAATAAATCATTGCGCAATTTAGTTTTTAACAAAGAAAAACAGATCCACAAATATGCTTTGAAAAGTGGGGAAAACTGGCTCTGTAATTTTTGGGTCACATTGTTTCATCTTCAATATTTGAAAAAATTCAGCACAGTGTACATCCTCAATACCTTGAGGAGTCAACCAAACTAACGGCAGAGATACTTTCTTTCATCATTTGTCCAGTCCAAAAAGTTAATGAGAGCTTGTCCGTTCTATCCTTGGAGCAAAGCCTTTTTGCTCCATTTCCTGGTGTATGGGACTGGTTTTATGCTCCTTTTTCTCTGGTGCAAACCATTGCGTAAACTGGCTCCTGATCATACTCTCTGATGCTAAAGATATAGTATCACTGGATGTCACATTCATTATATTTTTTTATTGGCTCCGAAAACCCATTTTTCTATTTCACAGACAGGGCCAGTAATGCGAATAGATTCCTGCGTTTCACCTCATTACACGTAGCGATTGGTGGTTGAAAACATTAGGCACATGTGCCTTTGGTTTGGAGTAGTGAGCCATTTTTGCTGGTGAACTGAATGCAAAATATAATATAGACATCTTCCTAACAAATTATAAAACATGTTTTTCCCTGTGACAAATTTGGCTGTGTAGAACAGACTGATGTTATTTAGAAGTATGATTTGAGAATAAATGACCCATAGTTAGTGTATGCAAATTAATTATTTTTGTTACATCTCTAGTGGGGTTAGATATTTTAGGGGGCCTTTCACCAATGGAAAAATACAGCATGAAAGGGATCTCGGGAGTGGCTAGTTGTGTGGATAACTAATCAGCCTTTACACATGGCAGAATATTGCATAACTTTAAAGAACTCTACATTTTTTTTTAACATTAGTATGTTTCTACCTTAACAGCTATTTGGGATATTTAGAAGGAAGTTTTGCTTTTTAAAGCACAGTATGACAAGACCATACTGCATTTCTAGGCACATTTATAATAATCAAATGGGTTTTAAAGGCAGTTCTAAAAACATTGCCACATATTTATGAGTACACAGACATATTTATGAGTACATAGATGAGGCCACACTGTCAGGTCAGACTTGCTTCTTCTTTTGAAAACACACACTTTCCCTTAGTTTCTCTTCTCTAACTTTAGTCTTGACATTTTCCTTCTGTACTCATCTTCTTCCTTTTTCCAAACATTCATCAAAACATCCTCATTTTTATTAGTGCTACATGCAAAGTGTGTTCTTCTCTTTTCAAACATCATAATAAAAGTTTTCTTTAGTGGATTCATTAAGCAGCTTACATTATTCTTGTATGCCTTAACAGTGTATATAGGTAGAAAAGGACTAAAATAGTGCCAAGCTCTCTCAAAATCTTTTGCCTGTGGATGTAAGTTCATATGTTTTAGTAAAGGCACTGTTGAAAGAATCATGTCACAGTTAGTGAGCTAACATTCAAAATTTTGTTGCCTATAAACTAAACTAAGTAAAATACAACATGAAGTAGCATATGAAAGAGGAGTGTGATGGTATGCCACCTCCTCATCAGCCGATGACACAACAATCCTTTGCATTTATAGCTCATGTATATTCTTAAACTAATCTAAAATAAACTTCTTGATTAATCTTATTTTATGTAATATACAATGAAGCTTTCAATTCATCCTCATCTATTTCTGGAACAGATAGGGTGATTGTGAATGAAAATACAGATTTCTTTGTCTCTGGGGAAAAATGTAGCAAAAATATTTCTATAGCTTGTAAAACTACTTGTAAAAATGTAATACCTATAATGATCTTGCATCATGCTCTGGTTAGTACACACGTTTGTCTAAAGTTGGATCGTTTGAAACAATGAGTGCAACAGCAAAGTTAGTGTTTTTATTTTATGTCACAGCCTTTACTTTTCTTGTCGCCTTGAAATTCAGTTAGTTTCTTGTAGCTTTATTTACAGCAATCTTCCTGTACTCTTCTTTAGCCCTACTCTAAAGACAGAATGCGCTACATCAGACACATGTTCACAAGTGCATTTGTAGGTCCATCATATGCAGTCTCACAGTTCTTTCCAGGAGTATCTCGCGGGGTGATAAACCTTGTTCCTGTCAGATGTACTTCAGAGGGTCATCAACACCAATGGTAAAGCATCAGGCCATTTCAGTGAAGGTGTTGCACAAACGCTTGCCAGTTTGGACTTGATTGTACCATTGAGTTGCTGTACTGTACCAGCCTCTTTGGGTCGGTAGCTGCAGTGCAACTTCTGCTCCACTTGTAATATTGCACACAACATCTTAATGATTTCATTATTAAAGTGAGTTCCTCAATCCAACTCCAGAGAAACCGGTATTCTGTACCCCAGCACCAATTCCTTTAATCGCAGTTTAGCTATGGTGAGACTGTTGTTTCTCCTGGTTGGGTTGTCTGCCTCCCATTGAGAGAAAATGCACATTATAACTAAGAAGTATCTCAGTCCACTACAAATAGGCATTTTGAGGGAGTCCATCTGCATCTAGTTGAAGGAACCACTTGATCTCCCTACCTGACACGATGTAGCTGGTGTTCATTTCTCTACATTTATCTGTTGGCATGTTACACAGCGGTCACACCATTCTTCTGCATGCATCCTAAATCTGGGGTTAAACCAATTCGATCTGAAGGACCTAACCATTGTGCCCCTACCAAAATGTGTGGAAACATGGAAATGTTATGTCATGGGTGATAGCAAACTGTCTGGCAACACTGGTCTCCCATTTGCTGAAATCCAAATGTCATGTGCATCTTTTCTTCATCCTGCTCTAATCGAACCTAGTTGTTCTGCTTCTGAAACATTTTCCTGCAAACTTTTAAAGGACATCAACATTGAGAAGACAGTGTCCTCTTGAGATTCATCTGTGAATGTTCCATTAAATGTACAGGCCACAATTGCACAATAGCGTGCCACTTCATGTGCATATCTGTTGCTGACTGTGACATAACCATTGTCGCTTTTGTGAGCTGCACATTTTACAGTGGCAGTTTCTTTTCGAAGCTGCAATGCGTCCAACAGTCTTCTCACGTGCACACTATTTCTGATGGGTGAACCAAATTAGGTCATGAAAAGCTTTGTGACCATGACTGCCCAAAATCATGGACCACACCAAAGCCATACTACTATCTGTAAAAAAATAATTACTATAATTTAGGCAGTCAAGCTGCTAGCTCTGATGAGAGCTATTAATTCTGCAACTTGTGCTGCAGTAAATCCTTGATGCCAGGAAGCTTCTAAAATTTCTTGTATAGTTCAGACAGCATAAGCTGCTCTCAGGGCACCATCATTTGTTCTTAAACATGAGCCATCAACAAAAAGAACATAATTAGGACTGATTAAAAGCTCATTTTTATAAGTCACTTCTTGGCTTGGTGCGTACATTTATGACATCAAGACAGTCATGCCCAAAATTATCAGCTACATCACTTTCGGGAAAGGGGAGCAGTGTACTGAGATTCAAAACTTGACAGTTCTTTCTCTCTAAATACTTTGCAGCAAGGATTTTCGGCTCATGATTGGTCAATCTAGAATTAGTCATGTATTGGGATTTGATTCTGGTGAGCAAACCCTCAACTGAGTGAGGGACGATAACAGTTAAAGACCTTCCATTCACTGTGCTTTCACTTCTCTCCAAGCTTGCACCCATAGCTACCACTGATTGTAGACTACAAGGCAGTCCTGCAGTGACAGGGCCAAGAGTAATTGAGAAATATGCCACATGTCTCCTCACATCTCCTTGCAATTGAATAAGCACTGAGGGAGCAAAGCCCTCCCTCTCACTACAAAACAAAGTAAAACTCTTAGGATACTCAGGCATTCCCGGTGCTGGGGCATGGCAGAGACGTTCTCTCCACTCTAAGAAGGCTTTCATGAACTCATTGTCCCATAGGATCAGATCAGGCACATCTGTGTCCCAGCCTAAGTAAAGCCTTAGCCACCAAGGCAAAGTTGGGTATGCACTGTCTACAGTAGCCAACCATTTCCAGAAATATTCTAACCTTTCTATGCATTTTTTGGAGGACCTATCTGAAGAATGGCATCTACCCTTTCTCATGTCACTTTTCCCATTCATTTTTCAATGAAGTGTTCCAAATATTGGACTTATTTTTGATGGAACTGAAATTTACTTCAGGATGTTTTGTCTATTCTCAGCCAAATTATTTAGTTGAGCAATGGTGTCTTGTTTGCACTCTTCTCTTGTGCCTGATGACACAAGCAGGCCAGCAGCGTATTGTACAAGGACTGATTTTACATGGCACGTTCAATGCTTAAAGATT
This sequence comes from Pleurodeles waltl, assembly GCF_031143425.1. Lineage (NCBI taxonomy): Eukaryota > Metazoa > Chordata > Amphibia > Caudata > Salamandridae > Pleurodeles > Pleurodeles waltl. The sequence continues at coordinate 766,011,061 of NC_090449.1, read as the reverse complement.
TTTCTTTAGGATTCAACTAAATATTGAAGGATTCTCATTATACCCTTGTAGGACTCGACACCATGCTAAGACTTTCTTTCGAAACATAAATGAAAATAGGAATTGGCTATCTTCCTGCAATGGAATCAAGAAGAAAGCGTGAAAAATGCCCACAGCAGTGATCCATTCTGCTGAGCATGAAATTGATAAAGAGTGGTGGCTAGATTCGGTACCACAGGATAACCTGGGATTACAATGTCATTCATCTTTTGTAAATCCTGCACTATTCTAAACTTGTCATTCTGTTTTTGTAATCCAATAATCTGCGAGTTGCATGGACTCCAGATTATTTCCCTCAGAAGTCCTTTTAGTAACATGTCTTCAATTACTGGTGTTGTTCCTGCTTTTATTACTGGGATCATGTGACATGGTGTTCTCAGGAAGATTGCATTTGGCTTAACTGTAATGGGACTTGTCCTACACCTTTGATTAGTCCAATATCTCTCCCTGTGAAACCCCATCCTTCTAAATTCACAATCTTTTAGTTCAAGGGCAATTCCTCTACTGTTCTTATTGTGTAAAGCCCTTCAGCATGTTGCTGAGCTAGCTTAAACTCTACTTCCTCATCATGGGTGTTGGAAAGTGGTTTATTAGTAAGAGCAGGTAGGTACCTACACTTAGGGCCTTATTATGAGTCCGGCAGTCCGAGGACTGCCATACTCGCGGTGACAGTTGGACCGCCGCACTCCAGGTGGTCCGACCACCACATTACAACCCTGGTGGGCGGACCCGCCAAGGGACCGCCATCCCTGCCAGGATTGTTGTTCCCGATGGGCTGACAGCGGTCTTAGTTGTACACTGAACTCGGCTTTCCACCAGCCTTTCCACCATGGAAAGGCTGGCGGGAAGCCAGTGCAGAGGCCGCCCTGCCCAGCACCATGCAAATGTATATGGTCTTCTTTGCAGACAGTATGCATTCCGATGGTGCTGGTATGCTATGGTATTGGCTTTGCCTCCCTTAAGTGGAGCTTAAGTGGAGCCAAGATCAATATCATAACACTGTTCCTGCCAGTCAGCCCGGCGGGAACATGTCATATGATGTTCTCGCCAATCAGCCCAGCAGGAACATTTTAATACGCCCCCACAGTTTGACAGACTACTTGTCCAACCACCAAACTCATAATGAGGCCCTCAAGAATTACACTACACTCACAAATAAGGTCCACTTATGGTGTTAGTAAATTAACCCTTGCTCAAACTTTTGTAACTTGGCTCATGAGCAGTCAGGCTTACCTTAGATAGGTTTGTAAAGGATTTAATATCAACAAAAGAGTAAATAAGTAGAACACAACACACAAAAAATACAACCCCAATTTATAAAAATAGAAAATATTTTGATCTTTAAAATGACAGCAAAACGACAAAAAATCCAATGCAGTGAACCAGAGAGTTGGATTTTTAACCAATAAATAAAAAAACTGTGCATTCTAGTGCCTAAAACTGAAAAGCACCAACCATGGCTATCTGGTCATTCCAGACTGGATTAAAGTCAAAGTTTGAGTACAACTGTGATTGAGCCCAGGTCGGATACACTGAGAAGTAGGCTGCAGTCAAATTTTTATCTTTGCACTCAGTCACTTTTTTGGTTCTTTTTCTCTCATCATCAAGAGAGTCCCATTGACAACGGCTTGCTTTAGTGCGAGGCCTCATTAAAGTTTTGGAGGTCTTGGAGCTCTGGAGCTTTCAGAGAGACAAACCTGAAATCCAGGTCAGATCATGGTTCAACTTCGACAGCTTGACTATCGACGATAGGTCTGTCAGCTTGTGGAGCTTTTCCCAATTTTTTTCCAAATGTCTCCAAACCTCTAGAGCTTCCTCCAGAAGGTCATTTTGAGGTCTTGAAGTGTCCGCAACACCAGCCAAGGTTCCAGAAGCTCTGAGTTGCTCTTTGAAGAGGTGGGACTACAATTCCCACAACCTTAAAAGTCCACTGGACGCTGGTCAGTTGGGCTCTTCTTGCAGGAGTTGATGCAGGAGAGTTTTGGTATCCCCTTTGTACCAGTTGCTTACAGGGAGTCCACTCCTGTCTTGGAAGCAAGGCAAAGTCCTCTTTTGGTGAAGTCCAGAGTGTGCAGCGGGTGCAGTCCTTGGTGCAGAATAGTGGTTCAGCAGAGCAGTCCTTCTTCTTCAAACTTCTTTCAGCAGGGATCTCCGGTGCTGGACAGCTCTCCCATATTTATCGAGGCTTCTGGGCTGGCAAGCAGTGGGGCACCGCAGGCCAATGGGGTACAGGGTGCCATCCTCTGTGATGACCACTTCCTTAGAAGTGTGACAAAGGTTTGTCCCAAAAAGCACTGTTTCTCAAAAAATCCAAGATGGAGAAAGTCTCTCCTGGAGGTTCAGGTCTTCTAACTCAACCCACAGGTGTGGTTAATGTTTCCCTACACTCTCCTTCTGGACCCTCTCTTAATCTATTTAGAGAGTCTCCCATCTGGCTGGGGGTGCAGAAAGTGGGGGCGGGCCTGGTTCCTGTACTATCTGCCCTTCTCCCTTTGAAGACCAGTTTGGCTACAAAGTCCCCTTCCTGTCCTGGCATCTGCAGGTGCAGATCCCTTCCCACCAAATGGTCCCTTTGTCTCAGCCCAGGCCACTTCACACCTCTTCAGAGAAGTTTGGCTCCGCTTTTCAAAGGCTGACCAATTGGGAGAGGCTACAACAGGGCTGATTTTAGGTAACTTTAGGAAAGAGTTCTAAAACTTTCTTTCCTGTAACAGTTATGATCGATCTAACCTTGGCATGTTGTTGGATTTATTTAACCATTATTTTGACATGTTGAATTGAATCGCTGTTCTAATCCATTCCTAGCAAAAGTTAAGACGTTAATAAAGTTTACTAATCCCCTTCCATGTTAACCTATGGATCTAGCATTGCTACAAAGGGGAAAATGAAATTGGCATTTTCCTTCCCTCCAAAACATCTTCTATAATGTCCCTGATTAGAATTGCAATGCACCCTACTTTTGAGGCACCTAGGGACGATCTTAGGGATGATTTAAGTGTAAAAATAAGATAGTTTGAAACTTTAGAAGTACTTTTATTTCTAAAATCATATTTAGGCTTGATTTTATTTTAAAAGCCGCCTGCAAGGCAGGGCTGACTTTAAAATGACAACAGACACACACCACAGCATTGCACCCTTAAGTGCCTTAACCCCGATGTGGTCCCTAAATATACTTGCCCTACCATACACCAGGGACTTACAGACAGGTTAGAGCCAATTGTATTTATGCCTAATTACCATATACATTTAAAACCGAGAACTGGCCATGTTTAGCAGAGCCCAGGGCACAGTTACAGTAAGCAGCTATAAATGAGGGTGATCGGGGCTAAATATCACAATGGGTCTGAAATTCAACCCCAATTGGATTACAATAGATTGTGCAAATTAACTTGCACAACAGATTGCGTCCCAGCAATTTACAGGACTCGATTCACATAAAACAAACTGCTGATTTTCTTAAGATTGAACCTATTTTTATAAGCAATTATTTTGAAACTGAATTAGTAATCTGTTTGATTGTAACACCTACAACTTGGATCTTCTTTCCCAAGAGGAGGAGGTCTGAGACTTCTGTTGTTCTAACAGTGGAATGGGTAGCACCGGTATCAATCCGAAATTATACTTGGTGGCCGTTTACCTCACTGTCTACAATTGGTCCACTCTGTTCTACCTCTAAGACTGCACCAAGCATGCAATCTTCCTCCCCTCTCAGGCACCATCATTGTGACATATCGGAATCAAAGCTATCATTGTCAATCATAGGAAACTGCTGAAGTGCATTTTGAATCTGTGCTTGAATTGAATTTTTGTTTACTTGGGCAACTGGTTCATGTTAATTTTAGAATAACCCACATTCTGTTGAACGATAGGGGCTCAAGAGACTTGCATCATTTGAATTTAGTTTTGCACTGGCACTTTCTGGCTAAGCACATTTTGCATTTGCAGTCCTCCTTGCATTTGATTCTTATTTATTCTGGACAAATTAAACCTACCCTCGCACTTCCAGTGCCCGACCTTGTTACAAAAGTGACAAGGAGTCGTTTTGTTCAACGTTAAAACATCTACACCTGTACTCTGATGAATCGGAACTCCTCAACCTCTGCCTTATAAAGCAACTATGCCTCCCTGAATGCCTTCATCCCAACTTGCAAACTAACTATGCATGCAATTCTGAAAACTGACACCTTGCATTGCACCAACATTTCCTGTGAAGGGCTGATTCTGAAAACCTCTCTGAGCCATTTTCATCTGGGCCAGCATAAACATTAAGCTTTTTCTGCTTCATCTTCTTTTCATGACAACAGTACTTAGCGTACTTCAGGATCGCATAGAATGACTTTGTTTGCCAACAAATCACATTCTGCTGAATGAGCTGACTAATCTCTGGCCTCAAACTGAGAACAAACTAAGAAAAAAAGAATCCTACATCGTTCGGCTCAGGATGCGTTTGACCTGTATGCTGCTTTAACACTTTCAACAACTTCTCACAATACTCATGCAGTGACTTTCACCTCCTGCTGAATCCTGTTCAACCTCCCATACTCTAAATCTTTAGGAGGAATTCTGCCTTTCACAAAAGTAATCGCCCTATTACATTTTTTCATCACAATATGTGATGTTGCGAGAGAGATTCTCACACTAATGCACCATTCCCTACTGTGATGGAAAAATACAATAAGGTGACTACTTTTATTTACGAACACTGTGCCTGAATTGAGAGAAAACCTCATGCAATGATACACGCTCAGAACAACAATATCAAAGAGCGTATTCAAATTTATTCACAAACATCTTTGACATCTGCCAAGCCTTCTGACCCGTGTGTACCACTGCATGAGGCTTTCTCTCAATTGAGGCACGGTGTTCGAAAATTATACAAGGTGTCTTCTCCTCCAGGGAACATGTACATACCCTCCACCTGGTATTTCTTTTAATCAATAAGACAGAGCCTCTCCATCAACTAGGGAATCTGAAGGTGGCTTTCTTTGTACCTCATCCCGCCTCTGTTAGTTTTTTTTTCTTTTCATATTGCTTTGTCCATTTGCTTTCCTATTTCTCAAAGTCACTCCATCTGCAGGCACATTTGACCAATTCAGTAATGTACAATCCCATTCATAAAGAACACATTGTCTCAATTGATTCATCATTCCACTGTACCCTGAAACCTTTCTGCAATGGGTTGCTTTTTGAAATATCAACTTCATATTTCTTTGCTAATTCAGTTAGTTTGTCATGTACAGTTGTAGCTCATCTCATAATTTCCCTGCACAAATAAATCTGTTCTTTTTCTTGATACTGAAATACATAGTCCAAATCCAAACACCCTGTAATGATTTCCTTCAGTTCTATTTTTATTATCTGGGCATTTAGTGGTCTCTTGCCTTCTGTATTCTGGTGATTATTATTTGGGCTTTCTGTGCTCTCAAACCCTGGGGGGGAAAATTCCCTCTTCAACTGAATTTGTTTCACTTTGTTTTGTTTGTGTCGTGAAGACAATTCTCCCGTCCATTAATGATTGTGGGGGTGTCCACACAACAGTCTGTGAATTCCATTAAGTTTAAATAAACCCTGCCTCTGTCGCTCCTTCAACAGCTCCCAAAGCTACTGCATTTGGGACAATATTATTTGGCGAATTTGGTGGTGTAGGTATAATTAACGTGCACACCTCTACCTGCTGTGCTGTTACAACTCTAGCAACAGGTGCTGGTACAGTCACCATGGAAGCAGTAACAGTTTAAAGGCATCACTACCTGTAAAGTCTCAACTTGAGCAGGAACATTACTTGGTATAATGAGTTGTGCAACAGGCTGCGTCATAACTGGCTGTGATATCACAGACTGTGACACAGTAGGTTTAGCTACAACACGCTGTGTTACAATGGTCTGGGTCATTGGTAACAGCCTTTCATTTTGATATGCATTTGGAACAACAGGAGCTATTGCTATTGTACATTATTAATTGTTGTCCCATCATTACTTGTCACAGGACCCACATAAAGCCGTGGACGTGCAGACAGTAACTCATCAAAAATATAATTTTCTGACTGGGTATAAGTGACTGACTTCATTTCATCTTTTGTCTTTTTTCCCCTCTTGATCTTTTTCCTTGTGGATGTTTCCTGTTTTTCAGATTGCTCATTTGTGTTATTTGTAACTTGTAGGGTATAATCTAGCTCCTTCCACAATGTTCTTTCTCCATCTTTGTTGTTGCTCATCCCATATCGCTTCTGTGTAATTTCTCATTGCCCTCTTTGTTCATTTTTGGTATTTTTCTCTATCCCTATTGTGAGCCATCTTCTTCCATGCACTTAGTGCTTCTTGTAGTTTGTTTGTAATTTTCAAATTAAATGTACCCCATCTAGGAAAGCTTAATGGACACTTTCTCAGTGGTCCTGCACTATTGGGAAAGTCAGGTGCATTGGTGTAACCCTTTCTCAATCATCATGTAGCAAGCTGGTGCACCCTCAGGCGGTGTCCCTTAGCCCTCCCATACTGCAATAGTCATGTCACCTCTGATTAACCGCTAATAGTTTTGGATAATTGCATGATTTCAAATTTTAAATCACCAAAAGGAAAATACAAATCGTCAATGTCAATGTCGTGAATATCACAGCCATCATTCCCTGCCTTTTTGCCCAAAGTACTGGATGCCATCATTGGACTCACACCCCGCCACATCTGCTTCCCTAACACACTGCAGAAGCAGCAGGAAACAAAACAGGGGTTCTACCTCATTAGTGGCTTCCCACACGTCCTTGGTGCAATCGACTGCACACATGTATGCCTTGTGCCACCTGCTGCAACTGAACACCTCTACCGCAACAGGAAGCACACACATTCCATCAATGTGCAGGCCATTGTCGATCAACAAGGATTGATCACCAACATAGTGGCTAAATATCCTGGGAGTGTCCATGACTCCTTCATCTTCCGTCACAGCACCATCAATGAACACTTCCAGGATGGACTGTATGGCAATGGACTACTTGTTGGTAAGTACAAAAACCTACTTTTATACACACTGCACAGCAACCCTCTAGGACACACAACACATATACCACAACAGCAACATTTGGACAGTAACACACTGAGGTTGTGACATCGCTAGCCATGTTTCTTAGGTCACCAATGAACCTGTCACACATCTGAAATTACTGTACAGCCTTATGTTAAGACGTCAATGATCACAGCGTTTGGAGTGGGTTGCCTAAATGTCACCTTGCAAATTGTAAGCATCTCAATTATGTTTACATGAATCCATTGCATAAGTCTAAATGTATGTGATGTCCAGGGTACATTGATATGAACGTGTTACCAACACTGTCAATTTTAACCTGTGTATGGAATTATCATCTCACCCCCAGTGAAGACACAGGGATACCTGTATCACAAGTCACAATGCTAAGGAGGGCACACTGTACTGCAAATCCCAAAACATACTGCTGACAACTGGTTAGATGCCAAACACTCGTTCAGCCAAGGAAACAACACAATGTAGATGGTACATCCTACTAGCCTAGGATGCGACATAATAACACAAAAGAGTCACAGACAACACAAGACAATTACTGCCATGAAAGGTGATTTCAATGGGGCTAGCTACATCAACATGATCCCATTCATTTTCTCTTGCAGCTGATCAGGGGTATGGCATCCAGCCATAGATAATGACACCTTTTGGCAACCGAGGTACTGCAGCAGAGCGTGCCTACAATGACGCACATAGGAGGACACGCACCATAGTCGAGAGGACCTTCGGCATCCTCAAGTCAAGGTTCCGGTGCCTTGACATCACTGGTGGTAGCCGCCTATATTCCCCGGAAATGGTCTGTAAGATCATCCTAACATGTGCTATTCTGCACAACATTTGCATAAAAAGGAACATTCCCCTCCTGGAACCTGAGCCACAAATGCCTGAAGAGGAGGAATAGGATGATGGTGGCCTGCAACATGAGGAGGAACAAAAAAACACGGCCGCTGGTTTACGTAGGCGGCAACATATCGTGAACAATTTATTTTAAATATAATCACCATCACCACTTCATGAACTAGTTTAAATAAACACCTATAATAATCACCATATCATCGTTTGGCTATTCATTTTTGCACCCCTTCATCTCTAACTATCAGATTAAGAGTGTTGCCTCATGGAGCATTGCTGATATATCGATTAGGACACTGAAAATCCCAGAGCAAATGTGATGCGTACCATACAATGGACACACACACACACACACACACACACACACTTTTTCTGTATATTTCACCATTGAAGGGCAAAAGCAGAGGACCACACCTATTTCACACATACATGTTGAAAACATGGTTCATTGCAGCATATGGCTCACAACTAAAACACCATCACTCAATAAGGGGAAAACAAGCCTCAGTGGATGTGCTTTTGCATCAGTAACAGAAATGTCTGACCAGACCCTTGACAGCAGTAAGTCCAACTGCATCCAATCTTTGCAAGGACTATCTGTGACCAGAGTTGCATAGAAGCAGACTATAGACGGCACAAGTGCCACACATATGAGCAGCATTGCACACATGACATTCCATGTACATGTCAGCCCATTTCCTAACTCCTGACACACCCACGCACCTGGTCACAACCCACCTGTCTGAAGAGGTCCCTGGAATAGTAAGATGTGTACCCTGATATTCCCTCCTCTACACACACAGCTTGTCAATAGCAATCCAGTGTGCTACACCCTTTCCTATGGTATACCATTGTCATAGAACATCTGACTGCATGGACGTCAAGTCAATTAATACACTGGCTTCTAGTTTCCAAGCCCTGTTAGCACCCGTAGATTGCTTCCCGTGTGAAAATGTCTGTTGGCCATTAGAATGCAAATCTCACCTACAGGACTTATGAGAAACAGATGCAGCCCACACCTGTGATCACCTCCAGGCACACCACACATTTCAACAAGCACTGCCCCTGCTGATGCCCGGAACAGCATAGGAGTTGCCATTTTGTCAAATACACCGTTAAGCATTGCTACTAATCAGGCCGTGTAACACAGCCCTTGGGTTCAGTTGTCACCTTCAAAAACACAGGACATACACAGTTTTACATGTCAACTGTCTAGTTCGTCCTCCAAACAGTCTTACTCAAACCACTGATTATGTAACTTGCTAAATTGCTGGATCCTGATTCACCCTGCATCTTGTCAGCCTGACTGGCATCTGTCTGTGCGTCACCCTAAACTTTCCCTGTGGCTACATATGTACCACTCTTGCGTTAGCAAACCTCTCATTCCTCAGAGGGTATTTGGGCCTGTGCTTAATCAATGCATACCCAAATACATTGTATAGCATCATCTGCCTTTTAACTGTACCATATGAGTTAAATCCTCTGTGAAAACCAGAATTCATGGCCCATTCCCTTGTCTGGGTCTCATTTATGCATGAATGACAAAGTGTGACAGTGTCCCAGGGCCGTATGCAGGGATTGGGTACGGGGCCTTCAGCAGAACCAGCAACCTCTGATAATGTCCATGAAAAATCCACACGTCAGGACCCTGACAGTTCACACACAGAATTACATTGCTCATAACATTTTGTTGGGCCGTGTGTGGTGAATAGCTGCAAGAATAATCAGCACAGAGGCTATGATGTTCCCAGATGCAGTGGGAATCGCAGAGGCTAACCTGTGTACAAATGTTGTAATGACACCTGCCGGAACATGACACCTGAGACATTATCTAACTCAGCGCATCAAGGTTGCCCTGTTGACTGTCTCATTACACGTCTTCAGCGACAGGGTGGGACCATCCCCATGTAGGTTCTTATGTCCACATCCACTTTACTCACATTGATCAACAAAGGATACTCAGTAGATACAGGAATAGCTGCCACTGACTCATGATGAGACCTGGACCTAACTGTGACAAATTACACCCCAAAAAATATACAGGCTCAACATTGGACCACACACATGAACAAGACACCTTTGTGCAATTGATCACTGGAAATATGTGGACACGTGCTGCCTCGTCTGCTGGTCCACTACAGCCACTGGAGAGTTGTGGCTCAGTTATATGACCTCAACTGTGGCGTCATCATACATTTGTGGTTCACCTTTGGCTGTCTGGGCCAACTACATGGTACCCACTTCCTCAAGGCATGTGTCTGACTCACTGTGGGATTCACCAACAAGTGCCTAGGAAGCGGTTACCAAAAATCTAGGACATATGATGGTGAAAATGTGGACCATTGACTTGAACAAGCGTCTGCCATCTATCTGGTGCATGCTTTGTCATATGTGGTGTCTACGTTACCCTAAATCTTGGAAGTGCACATAACTGATGTTGCTACATGTATGACTAACACATGTCCTCTCTCAGTTCCACAATGACTTGCATCTAAGGCTTGGACACATTGACTTCACATACATACAAGCATATGTGCAATAATGCACACACACTTGGTCAACAAATACATTAGTTGCCACAGCACACACATTGATCCATAGGCATTGAGGTATTGTACATATGTGCGTCACATTGCTATCCTCTCCTGATGCCAAACATGCCCAATTTGTGCAATACATATATGTAGGCCACACATATGGCCATCTAGTGCGTCGGCCAACCGTCAAAATACTGTGAAGGAAGTAGCGGGTCATCGTCCGCTGCAGTATGATGTCTCACATGTGAACATACACCATCAACACCATAGTGGGTGCCATCAGCCTATCTCTGATGTGTCCCAAATGTAACATAACATAAAAACAGAAAAATCGCCCAAAACCAGTTCATGCACTGAAATTTTGACGTTGCTAGCATTATGCATCATTTTTTTTCCACAAATACTGTTTGTGACGCACAGGAGTGAAAATTAGGCCGCATCCAAATAATTGTACAGACTATTTACTATTATTTGGATGCGGGCTAATTTTCACTCCTGTGCGTCGAAAATTATGATGCACAAACTGTATGCGTGAAAAAATATGTCGCATAACGCAAAAAAAGGCGGACATTTTATTCAGGAAGTGATGTAATAGGATATCCTGTTTACAGATCATGTACAGTGGGTGTACTTTCACTTTCACTTTGCAGTCTGTGAATCTTCTAGCCTGTGTGGCTGTGTTGAGAGTGGTGTCCAGTGATTTTGTGCTTTTGTGTCCTGTGTGCTGTCTCAATTGTCAATTTGTGAAATAAATATTGTTGGTGTATAGTGTCCTACTGTGTTTTGTTTACATTTGTCCAGTTTTCTAGTGTTTTTTTTGTTTGTGGGAGTCTGTTGTGGGTAGTGCTAGTTTGGGGATAGTTGGGCTCTTTTAGTGGTTGTTTACTTTTTTCTGTTTTTGTACCCCTACTTTCCCCCTTTTCCCCTTTCTATTTCTTTAACCCCTATTCCCCTTCTCATTTGCACAATGTCTGGTAGGCCACGTCTTGGCAGGATGGGTGAAGAGGAGTTGGGGGGCTTCATATGGCTTGTGTGCCATTTCTTGCCACTGATGATCGACGCAGGGTGATACAGGGGTATCACATTGAGGCGCGCAGAATCCGGTGGGGAAAGGTGCTGCATTACCTGCAGCGTGTGTATGCCAGCCAGAGGAGTGACCACCAGCTGAAGCACCGGTGGGCTGACCTCATCACCAGGGAGCAGGATCTCTTGGACCACCTGGGAATCGTGATTGGTGGCACTGTTGGTGAGTACTAATCATGTAAATGTGCATGATTAAATGCTCTGTAGTGACATCAGATGATTTGTAAAATATCTGCCAGCTTACTTGCTGACTGTGTGTAATGCTGTGGAAACATACAGGGTACTTTTCCACTATGGGAAGGATCACAATTGCTAGCTGTCAGGTAGCACATGCTCTGCACACTTACAGGATACTTTTCCGTTAAGTAAATTGGTGCTGCCTTTGTGTCAGACAACCAAACAAAATAGGAGCCAATCATGTCTATATAGGCCACATTTGCCAGAGAAGTAAAAATATTGGCTAACTTTGTTGACGCAATAGCTAGACTGACTTTAGAAACACTACATGATGCAGAAAATGAGTGCTGGCTTCACGTCAATTGATATAGCAATGTGGCCCAGACATATGTCTCATATGAGTCTGGTGAATGTGGAAAGAAAGCGTTCACGTAAGTTCTATGAATGTTAGGAATTATTGTGGTCCTTCATCTTTTTGGATACATGTCAGATCTGGATTTGAAAACATTGTGAAAAGGTGTAAGGTGCCCTCAGCTAACGTCTTAGACTGGGATATTGGAGTGAGTTGTGCCACATTCCAATTAGGGATGGAAGTCCAAAGGTATGCACATGGCTTCACATCTCTATGGTTGGTGCAAATCACCATTGCAGGGCCACATCAAATGAAGAAACTGTAACAACAGGAGGGCTTACAAAAGTCCCTGCCCCTCTGTACATTGTACCTATGTGTATGAACTGTGTCATGGCCACATAGGCTTTTTGACTGGTAATGCAGTCCTCAAGTAACCAGGCTTTGGATGTCTCTCTTGGATGCACATGATGAGATGATTACACTCCAAAATGTTTTCTGATCACTAATGACGGGACATGTTTGCCACCGCAAGATAGTTAGGGCCACTGCATGTGTGCAGATGTGTGTAACTGTCACAGGAGACCCATGCTATGTACATGTTGGCCGTGATATATCAGATGTAGTATCATCATGTCAGAATGGGTGTCATTTCCTTATTCAGCTTACACATTGTATATGTCTTTGAAATTGTTGGTCAGTGCACAGATTTTGAGCACATTTCTGCCTTCCATGCCTTACAGGTGGACCGGTGGCTACATTTGAGGACCCCGACCACTCCAGTAAGTGTTGATATGTCTGTTATGTGTTGTGTTTGTTGGTTATGTGTGATGGAATCCTGTGTGTTGAACGCATAGCAATGTGTGATGCATTGCCCAATCATTTGTCTTGTTCCATGAGTGGGATTTCAGTTTCTCACCATTTTTTTGTTGGCCAATGCTTATCCTATTGTATTATCTAGGGATTGTAGGTCATTCCTGTAGGCCCCACAATGAGTACTGGATGAGTCATGTGGATGACACTTGTATCAACAAGAGTCGCACTGGATGTCAGCTCAGATTTAGTCAGCCTTTCAGAACCACATTCTCTCAGATTGGTACAGCAAATTGCTTTCCAACAGACTTCTGCTTCCCTATTTACCAAGGTACTTATTAAACTGTAGGTAGAACTTCCTAGCAGCATGTTGTGCTACATGTATGTGGAACTTGAGTGCAATGGCCTAGGTGTGCATGCTAATCATGATCATGGGTGTTCTTGCAACTCTGTGTCTGGTGTAAGTCATGCCTTACTGGAAGTATATGTTGTGTACCAAGCTGTGCATTTCCTGACATGTGTGGCGCTATGATTGGTCAAGGGTTTGCAGACCCCTAATTGTTGATAGACCTTACCTGTGGTGTGTGTGTAGAGCCAAACACGTGTGGAGTTTTCTATACACTCCTCAGTGTCCATGTTGTTTGGAATTGTTCGTTGTTTCTCCACCCCACTCCTCAAACACAGGCATGGGTTTGTGAATAGGGTACCTAGGACTGATGCTACCAGTATGTTACACATACATGTGAATAGGTGACTGTTTGGTCGGAACCTAGTATACACACTCAGGTATGGCACATGGGTACTATACTGGCAATTCCTGTTACAACTTGCAGACCATGTGGCTTTAGTTTTGCATTCCGTACACTGACATTTGTAGCCCAGGTATTGGCAGAGGATATGCAGCATGATTGTTAGCTGATAACTGGCAGAACTCAGATGGCAATTCAATGCCAGCTGTTACCCATCTTGTAGGTTTTGGATGTGCTATGTGTGATGTGACCTTTGTAGGCTGGCCTGCCATGTACTTACTCAGGGACATTCAATGATCTGAATGGTGATATGAGCTGTTACAAGTACAGTAGATGTATTGTCTGATTGACTTCTTGTGCCATTTCACACAATGGAGTTCCTAATGTAAATTATTTGCATTTGTCTTCACAGCTGCAAACATGACTCCCGACCAGGTCCGTGAGTTCCAGCGGCGGGCCATGAGATACCAGCATGTCCTGCTGGTAGAGTCGGGGTTCAGGAGGATGGCACGTCGATACCGCCATGAACTGGCCTCCAGGGCATGGAGGGCCTTCCCACATGGTGGCCCTGTTTGCCCACCACAGCCACCACCAGCACAACCACCACTTCAACCCAGGTGGCCCCACCCACAGCTGAGACTGTTGTCCCTACGTCTGCTGTACTTCCAGGCCCCAGCATTGCAACAGCTGCAGGACAGCCCACTGGCCTTGGCTCCACATGCGCACAGACCTCCGCCGCCGGTACCCAGACTGCCCCAGCTCCATCAGTTAACCCTGCAGCATTCCATGAAATGGAACAGAAGATGGACCGTGTCTTGAGGAAGATAAGCAATCTGAGCCGGGATGTTCGCCACATTAACAGGCGTCAGAAGTCCATAAAGAGGACCCTCCGGAGAGCCAACCTCTAGACTGTTGTGACAATGGACATGATTTCCTCCCCTCCCTCCTCTTTCCTTGTTCTCATACTTAGTGGGCTTAGGGGGCTTAGTGTTAGGTTAGTATAGTTTGTTAGTTTAGGTAGTGTCAGTGGGTGGGGGTCCTGATTCTTTCTATTTTTACTTATTAAGTGTGTGGGTGGGTGTGTGGGGGGCTATGTTGGGGTTCTTGTGTGTTTAATAAAAAAAAAAAAAAAAAAAAATTTAAAAATACTAAAAAATCTATATTTGTTTAGGATAGTATAGTATGTGTTTAGGTTAGTATGTGTTGTCCTCCATGTGTCCCGTCTCATAAGAGGGGGGGGGTTGATGTTTAGAACGTTTTATTACATGTGATAAGTAAGTTTAGGTTAGGTCTGTTAGGGACAGTTGTGGGTAATGAGTAGTCAGAGTAGATTAGGGTAGGTAAGACTTTTCCCTCAGTTTCCTCTTCTGTGATTAGCATTTAATAAATATATAGTTAACCCTTTACAGTATGTGTTAAATGCTACTTGATCATGGCCTTCCAATTACTGTACATGAATGTTGTTCTATTACATTTGTGTCCTATGCTACAAACAAATCCCATCTGAGCTGTAAGATTGGCAGCTACCCCAGAGCTACCTTGCAAAGTTTCCACCATTCGTTGCAACCACCAATCACAGTTAATCTGGATCCCAACGTGTTTCTGTTGATAAGTATGTTTTCTACGTCACAAACAGGGCTTCCAGACTTGGTATTGGGGGAAAGGTTTTAGGTCTGACTGCAGTGTGATGTTCAAGGACACCCTTATAAGATGAGTTCTCGTGAGCACTCTTGTATTCTTGTCTTCATGACTCACATTGATCATTTGTGACACTGCTCAGCATGATTACCTATTTGGATGTAAACTCAGACAGCTTCATTCATGCAGTTTTTGTAGTGTTTGTTTAGATTTGTGTGCACTGTTATATGTGTTAGTATTGCATGGTGACAACATTTTGCTGCCACTATTTGATAACTTAGATATCCCTTGAGGAAGCATTATTCTGTCCAACACAGCATGATGGTGAATGGTTTCTCACTTCATCAGATATTACCCTCAGGAAGGGCAGAGTATGATGCAATCATAGCCACTGTGCAGATTTATCTGACTACATAATATCAGGACAGTTGTATTGACAAGCTACGTAATTTGACAGTAGGCACATTTCAGTTATCTACTGCACAGCTGATATGTCACATTACCCAGAGACAGATTTGTTGTGTAAGTGCTATTTATTGAAAAGTGCTGTAGTGCTATATGTACATTGCCAATGATTGTGAGTCCATTATAGTGACATCTTACATTGTGATCCCACACAAGGGGTTAAGGAAATGATTTTGACATGCTGGGGTGATGTTTCAGACAGTGCAGAGGGACAGGATTTGCCAATGAGTAAGAGAGGGACAATCACTGGGCAGGCTGACAAGATATACAGTGGTAAGCAGAACAGTCATTAAGTAGAGTTGTTGTAAGACTGCCATGTTACAAAGCGCAGGACCTTGGTAATAGTTGGCCATGTGGCAGGGACTAGTGCTTCCAGGTACTTTTCCGTGTGAATGTGATCTGTTCCATGTCTTCTTATTTTGATGTGTGTGTTGCCTCCTCTGTCCTTGTTGGTGGTGGTTGTGAAGGGGCAACACACACCTCAGTGTTAGAAGACGTGGAGTCAGACATCACGGTCACTGCTACCTGTGAAGGTCTCAAGGGCAGTACTGCTACAAGGAGGATCTGCTGATTCTTAAGGATAGCAGCCACATCACAATGGTAGGCAGCCAGGTCAGCCCTGAGGGGTTCAATGTTGCATTCGTGCACGTGTTGACAGGATTGCTGTTGTAGGTGTTGGGTCAACTGTATTACAGCTGTGCTGATTTCCTTCAGGCTTTTTTGCTGTTCCTGCAAGATAGATGTTAGCGCTTGCATAGTTGCTGCCTGATCTGCAGATGACATCATGCACGAGCGCACCCCCTCAAGACTGGCTGCCATAGTTTGC
Source organism: Pleurodeles waltl (assembly GCF_031143425.1). Lineage (NCBI taxonomy): Eukaryota > Metazoa > Chordata > Amphibia > Caudata > Salamandridae > Pleurodeles > Pleurodeles waltl. Next base: position 765,994,504 of record NC_090449.1, on the reverse strand, counting down.
ATCCCTACCTGCACCTCCTTGGCCAGCTCCTGCTGTACTCAGACTACAGTTCGCTCAAAGCTGGTGCCTGTGTCGTTTGAGTCCTCAGCTGTATTGGAGCTGGCAGGTCTTACAATTGGGGTGGTGGGTGGGTCCTCTGTGATGGCTGCTTGTTCTGTGCTCCTCCTTGAGACTGAAGGTGGGGTCTGGAGGGTTCCAAGGACCTCTTGGATGGTCTCCTGGGGAATGTTTGTCAGCTCGTCATCCAGGTCATCAGGGTATTCTGGGACAGGCATATCCACAGGAGATCCATCTTCCTCGGCAATGAAACAGGGTAAAATTGGTGTGTCTGTGTTGTGGCATTAGTGATGTGACATGCCTGCCTTTTGATGAATTGACATTGTGATTGTGTTTCGTGTTTATTGCTCCAGTCTTTCAGATGGGCATTCTCCCAGGCCTATGACCCACCTGCAGGTCACATGTATAGTATTTATTGGACTTCTCAGCATCATCTCCTCTAATCTTGTTTTAGGGCAAATAGTGAATTGCCACCTTCTTGTCCTACTCAACCCTCCTCCTACTTCCATTCTCATGGTGAGGCCTTTCACTGGCTGTGGGTGTTCTGATGGCACTGGCAGCACACTTAACAATCTGGACCTGCCCCAGTCTCTGATCTTTCACATCCACTTAAATGTAGTTGACATATAGCATATCCTATGCATAGCAATGTTATGGCACGACATGGATGTTGGCATTGGTAATGTGTACAGCTGATGTTGGGAATGTGTGGTACATTGGATTGCCCTGATAATCGTATCAGTGTCCTATTTCCTCCTCTGACTGTGCAGGTATATTTCAGTGACCAGTTGCATGTGTCCTCCCCCTCAATGCTGTTGTCTGAGCAGTATGCCATTTGGGATGTTACATTGTGACCCAGGCACAGGATGGACCCTGACATATGCAGCATGGGTATGTCCTTAGTGCTGTGTAGCTCCTATTGTTGTTGACATTGGCTGATGTTTGCGACAACTATGGGCATTGATATTTGATAGTACTGGGGCCTTTTCTTTTTTCAGTGGATTACTGGAGCTGTCATCCTCAACCCTTTAATTTAGGTGTGTATGATCTATGGGGAGGTTACTGCCATTGGCTACTTGAGCTGCACACAGAGCAGAGGTGGTAGTGCCAACTGTTGTCGCAGTTACATTCCAGTTGTTGGTATGGCTAGAGGTTGTTAATAGGGCCCTAGTTAATGTAGGGGGTATGGTGGCTGACGTGTGCTGTGATGTCAGTTTGACGTTGTGCCCTTCCCTCCTGGAGTGGCTTTCCCTTTGCTCCATCATTGGCATGGCAGCATGCCCCCATGGGACTGTTGTTGGTGTAGTGTAATGGTGTGCCCCAGCTTCTGTCTGTGCAGGCCATGCCCCCATGCCATCCCCCTTTACCCATGCCACTCCATGTATATGATGACTTCCATGCATTTTGTGGTCAGTATCCCCCCTACCGTTGTAGTTGACATTATTGCATTTTAATTCCCCATGCGACTTACCCTGCATGTGCATTGTCTCGTGGTAGTCTGCGCTGTCCTGTCCTTGAATCCCTGTGACGATCTCCTCAGGGATGACGGCTGCCACCATCTCCTCCACGTGGTCCAGGGCCTCCTGGTGTGCTGGACTCCCACCTCCAGTCTGCAGTGCTGCCTTCCTGTTCCTGGACATCTTTTCCTTGGTCTTGCGCTTGCAGTCATGCCAGCGTTTCTTGCACTCGATGACTGTTCTGCGTACTTCGGCCACACTGTTGAACTTGTCAACAATGTGTTGCTATATAACCTCTCTCCTACTAATTGGCAATTTTGAGGTGACAAACAGTTGGTGCTGGTGTTCCGTCACCTCTTTAACAAGAATTTCCTGCTTCTCTGCACTGAAGCACACTTTCTTTTCTTCTTAAAAGTGTCCTGGTTCTTGTGTGGGTCCCCCTGGCTGGTTCCTGGTCTGTTGTCATCGTCCTGGGGTCTGTAGAGGCATCTGGGATCCATTTAGGCTCTCCTCTGCTGAAATGGCAGTGTTTGTGTTTTTTTATTACGCTATTGCGTCAAAAAACACCGCATATCCAGTTTGCGGGGTCTTAAATCGACCCAAAGTCATTTCCGCCACGTTAACAACGTTTTGCTTTACGACTTGACGCTGCGGTGTGCGTAAAAAAAAAAAGACTCACACCTGTGGTTTGCACTGCCGTGCGTCAAAGTATAAATTTGACACCCGCACGGCACACCAAAATGCCGTAGGCCGGCGGTATTATATTTTTACGCAAAACTGCGCGGGCGTAGTTTTGCATCAAAATGTATAAATATGGCCCTTTGTCCACCCCTTCTAAAAAAAAAAGAAAAAAAAAAAAAACTATTCAACAACCGCAGTATTCAGGTTTTAACACTTCAGACTGTTTAAATTAAAAAGACTTTGAAGCACACCAATGAAATCTCAACCAGCAGGAAATCACCAAATCAATTCAGTCACCTTTGTGCATCAGGTTTCACTTCGAGTGACCAGTATTAGTACAATCACAACAAATTGTTACTGTCCTTATCTCAAAAGTGTAGTTGATGATGTCTCACAATCAGCACCATAAATCATTGACAGACAGGAATACCAATAAATCAGCTATTTATTTTTCTATCCCTGGATCTTGGACTACTTATTAGTCCGATAACCTCTTTATCTTCTTCAAGAAAAGCGCATACACATCAGCAAATCATGAGCTTCAGTGATTCATTCAACATGCATCATCAATATCAATACTTGAGGAAAATCACAATAAAAAATCAATCATTTCTCGTGCATAACCCTATTGATACTCAGATCTTCAAATCTGCAACCTCTTCAGGAAACCACACTCTGTTATCTTTAAGCTTGGGCTTTGGACACTGGGACATGGCCATATACTTATTTAAGGGCACTTTTCATTTTTGGAGCTCCTCCTACCCATTATATAAACCATTCTCTCGCTGCCAACTTTGGCAGAGCAGGGACTTTAAATATTTGGTATATGACATAAACCTTACCAACCCATCAGGAATATAAAGTTCCAACTCTATACTGGGCCCAAGGCTAACGGACCTTAGAAAGGAATTAATCAGAAGCTGCAAATCAAAACAATCTATTTAACATCATAAATCAGCTATGTTTTCATAGGTGTCATCGAGATTTTGGTGCAAGTTTCAAAGCTTTATTAATTCTGTTAGTAATTATTTTTTTATTGAAAAGTCATCAATATTAATCAGTGAAATTATTAGTGCAATAGAGTGCAAATCAAGAACGCTTTCCATAAACAGGTGATCCCTATTGTAAGCATGAACAGTGAAAGAGAAGCATCTGCCAGAACCCATAAAGAGGTCTAAATTCACAATCTAAAAGCATGAAGCTTTTAGCATAATTTTCAGATCTTAAGCAGAACTTCACATAGAGAGAGGTTCAAGAAACTGGGCAGAGTTTTAAAGCAGCATAGATTCAGGTAAAGGAACTAAGGGCCAGATGTAGCAAACGTTTGCGACTCGCAAACGGGCCGAATCGCAATATGCGACAGTGCAAAATCGGAAATGGGATGCAAAAAGCCCATTTCCGACTCGCAAAAAGCGATGGGATCCGTTTGCGAGTCGCATCTGTTGCTACCCCATTTTGCGACCCGCAAATTGCGAGTCGCAACCCATATGCAATTGCAACTCGCAAATTGCGACTAGTCGCAAAAAGCCCAGTTTGCATGTCCCATTTACCACTAACTCAGAGCAGATGGTAACCATTACCAAAGTATAAAAGGAGACCCAGAAGCCATCTGGGTTACTCAAGATGGCGGAGATATACCTGATAGCAGTGAGGAGGAGAGTCTACGCAGCCCAGCAGAGGAGGAGGAGGGGCCACAGACAGGAGAAGATATATAGAACCAGGCAGACTCTTTTCCAGCAAACTGAAGAGGAGATCTATGATAAATACCGCCTTAGCAGCGCAGCCATTCTAGAATTAATAGATATACTCAAACCACAGCTAGAACACAAGACTCTGCGTGGCTGCGCCATCCCTACGCATGTGCAAGTACTATGCGCACTGCACCTCTTGGCCTCAGGGAGCTATCAGGGGGTCATTGCCGTGGCAGGTGGGGTATCCCAAAGTGCAGTGTCAAGGTTCCTCAGGGCATTCCTAGATGCCTTAGTCACGCACAGGTCTCACTTCATATACTTACCAAGGAATGAGGCAGGAATTAACAGCACCAAGCTGGACTTTTACCGCATTGCCCACTTTCCCCATGTCATTGGATGTGTAGATGGGACACACATTCAAATATGCCCCCCTGCTAATCTGGAACACATTTTCCGCAACAGAAAGTGTACCCACTCACTCAACATACAGGTTGTTTGTGATGCCCATTACGTCATCACGGACATCGTAGCTAAGTTTCCAGGCAGTACCCATGACTCATACATTTTTAGGCATAGTGGGATACATCAACGTGGGGAATTCGGAGACGGCTACCTCCTAGGTAGAGCCACAGACACTTGCAGACATACACACAGGTCACTGTGCACGACTATCTGGACTTCCTAACAGTGTACTTTTGTGCCCAACAGGTGACAGTGCATATGCTCTAAGGCCTTGGATCATGACTCCGTTTTTAACACCAAGAAATGAATCAGAGAGGCAATACAACAGTGCGCATAAGAGGACCAGGAACCTGATCGAGCGCACCTTCGGACTGCTGAAGGCAAGATTCAGATGCCTCCACCGCAGTGGAGGCGCCCTCCAATACACCCCCATTACCGCTTTCAAAATTGTGGTCGCATGCGCCATCCTCCACAACATAGCCACCCGACGTGGGCTACCTCTCACCCCTGCAGACCCAGATCCTGATGATGAAGAGCAAGAACAACCACATCGCCATCATGGGGATAGGAGTCTAGCTAATCAAGGCAGACTGAGACGGGACCACATTGCAACGCAATATTTTGGACGGTACGTGTCAACTCCCACCATACTCACCTATTAACCATTTGTTAAGTGGAACAAAAATAACTGTTTTATTAATGTCATGAAGAAACTATACACAAGTTGAAATTGTCCATGGGCAGGAAAATGCCAACCAGTCATGTGGCACATTAACGCCATGTGCCACATTAATCTGTCCTGGCTGTTATCTATGATCTCCTGCCCCTCCTGCCAGCCTGGCTGGTCCCTGTTGTGTCCATGGTGCTGTGCCTACCACTCCTCAGCACCCTACTGTCAGTGGCAGAGACACTGCTCACTGTTGAGCCCTCCTCCCAGGTGTATTTGTTAACTTCCTGGCTGTGATGTCATCATCATGTGCCAGGAAGTGTTTCCAGAGTGTTCTGGTATGCTTTCTGGAGTGTTCTGCTGCACCTGCAAGCAATTTTGAAGGTAATCGCAATTTGCGACACCCACTGGCTAATTGCGAGTTCGTTTTTTGCACACTCGCAAACTGCGGACTCGCACACAGCGTTGCGAGTCCGGCTGCGAGTCGCAAAATCGGATCGCTTTTGTTTCTGACATTCCAATTTGCGACTCGCATTTTGCGAGTCGCATCAACTCGCAAAATGCGAGTCGCAATTTTTATTTTTGCTACATCTGGCCCTAAATGGTTTCTCAGAATGAATCTGGGAAGCTTCAGCAAATAGTCTGGGTCAGAATGGATCTTAAGTCAGGTAGCTAGGTAGGTGAAGTCTCTCTAGGAACACGTACTTTTGTTATATTTCATATCGTTTGTTCACTACAATCTGTTGCCATCTCTCTGCAGCTTGTCCAAACCAGCAGTGGTCATCATGGCAACAGGACAGCTTCCATCATCTAAGCTATCTAAACCAAAAGGCTCCTAAACATAATATATAAATGTGCTACGAATTGTAAAATGACTATCAATTTGAGCTTGGTACCCAGCATGGTTCATGATTAGAACACTACATTACTACATGAGATAATCCCCTTTCCCATGCACTTCTATTAAAAAAACCTATAAAGCAGCATTCTATGGAAATTAAACTGTACATTTTAATACATTATTATAAAACTATGAAAGAGGAAGTAGAAGTATAACATTTCTTTTACTCAATCTATTCTCTCAGCACATTTGCATCATTGAAATTTTTATATCTCACATTCCTGACCTAGGTCAGGGTAAAGGAAAGAAAGGAAAATGCATTTGCCAATGTTTTTGGCTAAATGCATGTGGCTATGGAAGCTTACACCTCATGTTGGCGAAATACTGCTTTTCTTTTAAGGCACACTAGTTTATTCTACAAGAAATTGGATTCATTTTTCATTATTTAAAATGCTTCTGCATGTGGCTTCCTTGGTTTCAGGATTAATTCATCTGTGGGAGCTCCCAAGACCCCAGAGCATCATTTTATATGTCAAGCAACGATGGGAACCAAACTTGATGCATACCTCTTATGCATTTTCAATGGGAAACCATTTGGTCATGTTGTTTTCCGGTGGGAAGTTCCTGGATAGCTTCCAGTTTCTCTTTGACTGTAAGTGGTTGTCCTAGGTATCACCTACCCACGTCTGTGAGAAGTTTTCAATAAATGGGTTTCTGTGTTCAGCCCCTGGTATTGGGCGTTGCACGTATAGGCATGTGTAATAATTCAAATTCTCAGCACAAAAGTGCTGCAGAATGCGGCTGCCAGAACCACCTATGATAAGCCTGATGGGTCCTCAGTTAAGAAAGCCATGACCTCCTTACATTGGTTTACTGTGAAGCATAGATTTAAATTCAAAATACTATGTATGACTCACGGGACAATAAATGGGAGTGGTCCTAGTATGATTAGAGCCCTACTGACTGCCTACAATCCAAGTAGAACCTTGAGATCCTCCAACACAGGTCTTCTAACAGTTCCACACATTCAGAAGGCCAAATGTGGTGATTATTTTGCTATCTCTCCCCCAAATTGTGGAATACATTGCCAATCTGTCTGAGAACTGAGTTGAATAAGGACAAATTCAGGAATTTTTCTTAAAACTTGGCTATAATCTAATTAATTATGGCTTAACTCTAGATCAGCAGGTACTGGTTTCTGACTCTTAGTGCCGGGAAGCCTTAGGGTAGCCATGTGCTTTACATATCAAGATAAGATATGATTTGATGTGCCATAATTGTTAGGCCCTTGTTTGTATTTGGCTAGGGACTAGACTAAGGTATTGGTCTCTGTTGGCTAGCCCGTGTAAGAGTCTCCTGACCTTGTCCCACAATTTGTACAGCTGCTATTACATAGTGAGGTGTGTTAGTGTTGCCATGTCAAGTAGTTTCTGCCTGAGTGTCAGCCTCTTTATTTCTAGGGTGTGTCTTGCCTGGTCAGTGGGAGTTTCCATGAAGTTCTCCTCCTCTGCGCATATTTCATGTTCTAAGTCAGTTATGTCCCTGTGTCTACAAACTTCTGCCGCAGTTTCGTGGGATATTATTTGTTTCCCCAGGAATGCCTTCCAGAGTGTGGTGGGTGAATCAACTCTGTCTTTTTTTTGTGGTGAAATAGTCAGAGATTTGCTGTCAAATAAAGTCATTGAATGCAGTGTCCAAGAGCCACCAGGCACTTAGGCTCCAGCTGCAGTCTTCTGGGCAATCTGAGTGAGGGTTATCAGGGCATGCTCAGTCAGTGCACATGGAAGAATTGGGGAATCCACCAACCCAGCTGTGTCTGCTGAGGGCAGGAGAAAGTAATTGATTCAGGAAGAGGATGTGTGGTCAATTGTTTTACATGCCAAGGGGTTACTAGATACAGAAGGTGGTCCATGACTGAATTAGTTAGCACCCAATAATGTCAGGCCTGGAGAGGATTGTAATAGTACTGTTGAGGGAGCCTGCAGTGTGCCACAAGTGTGGGCGGGGTGCATAGACAGATGCAATAAATCAACGTATGCCTTCCATGCCCCTTTCAATGATGATCTTTCTGCAATGCAATTGGCTGTTTTGTTAAGTAACTTATATAGGGAAGCACTTGTGTAGGAGGCTAGCCATCCTTTGTTTAGTGGTGTTGCCAGCGTGATATATTATGGTTGAAGTAAGAAGGGACGATTATTACCAATTAAATCAGTTTCCTTCAATAGTTCCACTGGTGGAGAGTGGTACTTAAGGTATCGAAACACTTCACCCCTCTTAATCTTCTTACTTTTAGGACCATTCATGAGAGTGCAATGATTGATTCTAGTGCTCCCATCATGGGAGTTGGCATAGAATGGGTATGTAAAGGGAATGGACAAGCAGTGCAGCACATAGTATGAGTGAGAATTAACCTAACAAAACACAAATAACAATATAACCAACATAACATAACCAGCCCCAAAAAGCAACATCCTCCCCTACCCCATACTTCCACAGACGAGACCATCTATCACCCTCTCTCGACCAATAACTAGGTGGTAGTTTAGTAACTGGAACAAAAGTCTGACTGAGCCAGATCATGACTAAAAAGATTTATTGGTGCTGACGAAGTTATATGTAGGTGGTCTACTCAGTCATTCAATATTCCAGAGATTCTGACGTAAGCAGGATCCAGGTGGTGATGAGTGCAGTCTGCTTTGCCACGGATCACAGGACAATTGAAGGGCATTGATAAAAATATCTTCTTTGGAGTCCAACAGCACCCAGGCTGAGAGCCCTGGTATTTCCACCTTTTTGATCTTGTGCAGCCCCTTAGATGTCACCCCTTGGTGTCCTCTGTGAGGAGTTTAACTCCCATGGTGGTGCTGGATTACTCACAAGGGGCCGTTTTCATTGCCCAAGTATAAGCTTCTTCAGGTGTCTCAAAGAAGAGGGATTTGAAGTTGTGTAGTACTTTTACACTTCGCTGGGAAGAGGAGCATATATTGGACTCCCTCGGCCCTGAGGGTTTATTTGACCTTTTCGTAGGGCCTCTGCCATTGTTGGAGCCCATATGTGTAATCAAAAAAAAATCATAATCTCTCTTGTCTGGACTCTGAGGTCCCTTACCTTGTGCACTGTGACTATTTTGTCCCTGTAGTTCATGAATTTAGCAATCATAGGTGGATCGGGGGGCTCCTGTAGGGTCTTTCTATGCCAGGGAACGGTGCACCCTTTCCACAGCAAAACAAGCCAAGAGCAGTGATGTGTGCATCCAGATAACAATCCAGGTTTCCAAAAATCAATGGTGTAGAGTCTGTGTGGCTAACTGCCTCTCCTGTTAGTGATAGATCCAGGGAGTGTAGACTACCAGCCAGCTTGTCCCTCAATAGACCTGGTCAGAGGCAGCATGAGCAGCCAGTGCCCTAGGAGACCGGGGAGGGGAGGGTCCTTATTGGTTATTGAAGCAAAGAGGTGGGGGGAACCTGTTAGTAGTGTGCCAGGGGTACCAGGAGGTTATTCCTCTCTAGGCTTTTCTTCTGTGGGGCCATGCAAGAATGACCATGTCCTGTGGCGGGTTTCAGCCAGGGTCCCCGTGGCCTGCCACTCAGATCCACCCCACTTATGTGAAACACTCACCGGGCCAGTCCAGATGGTACACCCAGATCCTTTGAGAGCTCAGCCCAATGCTTCTTCAGTCCATTGCCTCTGGCCAAGCCACACCTCTTGCTGGATGGAAGCCCTCCACCTCTCAGATGGCTGTGCCCTAGGCCATGCAGAGAGAAGAGCAGTTGTAGCTCCCCCCTAGCCCAACCCAGTGCTGTGGCTTCTTCGGTAGTCTCATCAGGTTCATCAGGTTGTGGGCAGTTGAGGGCCCGAGCAAGTTGTCAGCCTGCAGCTGCACCCCAGTTCGGTGGCAGCGCTGCAAAATGAGGTAGGCGTGTGTGCACTCCCCCTAAGAGTGAGGGCCTGCAAGGGTATTAATCAGGGAAGCAGTCTGTGTCAGCACCTATGATGATGGGTGACTCCGATCAATAGCCCGGGAGCTCAGTGAGGCGCGTCCACCATCTTGACCTGCCAGGGCACACCCTACTGGCACTCAATTTCAACGACCCACACTTGCTTTTCATAATCAGACTTGGACCCAGACCAAAATAGGGAAGAGCAAAAAAGGTGACAGAAAGCGTATAAGAGAGAGACATTGACAAATTGGAGGCATAGCAGGAATAATTGAGAACTGTGAAGAGTAAGAAAAAAGACAGGAAGGGTAAAGTGGTGGAAGAAAGAGGCATGAGGTGGAATCAAGTCTACCCAGCTCTGGAACTCTGCAGCCCTGGCATTCAGTAATGCAGGTTAATGGCAACAAAGAAGTACCTTTGGCTACTGCTTGGCTCTAAAACCACTGCCTTTGAGGGGTGGTAATACATTACAGGTCATATTCCTCACTCTAGTGGTATATTTATCTGTTGCTCTCTTTGCCTGCACGCACAATGCTTCCAGATTGACAAGACAGGTGGCAGGCAGTGCAATTTAAATGACTATGGCTCAGCCAAAAAGATAAAGAAGAGCCCCTCCTCTCCACATGTGGTGGGCACAGCCCGATTAAAGCCCCAATTTATTTTCATCATGACAGGAGAAAGCATGTGGCCTTATCCCAGTGCTGGAAAAGGAAACTGTGTATTCTGGAAACTCACGTTGACTGAGGAAGGGATACAGGATATTTTCGGCAGGCCTGAAACGCCACTGTGTGTGGAAACTGATAGCAGCCATGTTATCTCAAGAATAAAAGTTAAGACGTATGGATGATAAATAGCATTTGCCAATATTACGCCTTTTTAGTGCTGAGTGCTGTTTCGATAGGATCATAGACTTGCTTCTGTTTATTCTTAAGTGCTGTGGTCTCACTTGCCTAATCTTTGTGCCCATACATTAGTGTCTCTGTGTCCTATTGTCCGAGTATCTGTAACCTTGTTTAAACTTTAGAGCCTGTGCCAGTGATTGTGTTCCCTTATCCCCAAGTCAAAGAGTCAGTGTTACAGTGTAATTCTCCAAGACTGTGTCAATGACAAAGTCAATTTGTCAATGTCCTTGTATTCGTGTCTAAATATCAATGTGGCGGTATTATATTACGAGTCTCCAGGTCAACGTGTGCCTATTTGCCAGTTCCTCTGACCCTGTGTCATTGCATCAGCGCTAGTATCCTCATTTCATTTTCCGTGTCATTGTCTGATGTGTCACTATTCCAGTGGCACTGTCCACATCTAACTTTGACTGCTTCAATATTGCTGTCTCAGAGCATCTGGGGCTGTGTCCCAGTGGCAGTGCTGTACGTCCAATGACTGTGATAGTCACAGTGTCAGTATTCTTAGCCCTGTGTTCTTGTATAGATGTATTCATATTGGTCCTCCATTTTCAGTATTTCTCCACAGTGTCCTACATCAGTATGCATGAGCAAGTGTTGGTGCCACACTTCCTGTCACCCCTAACAGTTTCCCAGTTATCAGTGCTGGTGCTCTAGTGGTAGCAACCCTGTGTCAGTGTCTCAATGCAGGTTTCCTTGTGTCAGTGTCTCAGTATTTGTGGAATTGTCAGCGTACCTGGGGCAATGTTTCCCTATGTTCTTGCATATGGGATAGTATCCATTTGTTCCCCTTATCAGTTTTCCATTATTATTGTATATGCTTTATTGCCCACCTCCCAGTGTCCCAGATCGTTTCATGATGCCAGCGACCCTGTGTCTGTGCCCCATTTCAGCTCTTCAGCGTCATTGTCCATATCCCAGTGTCTGCATATCAATATAAAAGTGACTATGTCGGTTTCGGTGTCTTTTTGTCAGTATCATTTTCTCTGTGTCTGTGTACTAAGTCATATGTTTCTGTGGCAGTAATCCTTGGCAGTGAAGCAGTGCACAATTTAAATCTTTGTGGCACAGAGTCAATGACTGTGTGTCAGTGGCTTTATGTCCCTATGCCATGCCCCAGGTCAGTGTCCCTATTTCAGTATCCCAGTGCCTGTGACCCATGCTAGTAATGACAGGTCAGTACCACAATGATGTGTCCCCCAGTTAGTATCCTTGGGTTATTGTTTCTGTGTTCTGTGGCTGTCCTGGTGTTGCATCCAAGAGTCAGTATTTTAGTGTCAATGTCCCAGTGTCCCTGTTGCCGTGTTCCATGTCATTGACCCAGCTTCAAAGTATGTGTCCCTTGTCAAATTTCTTGGGTCACTGTTTCAAAGTCTATTGTCCTATGTCAATCTTGGTGCTGCTGTGCCAGTGTTCTGGCATGTAAGTCACAATGTCTGTCTCTCAGTGTCAGTGCCCTTGTGTCAGTGTTGACATGTGATTACTGGTGCTGCTCTGTCGGTATCTTAGAGTTAGTGTTTATTCCAAAATGTCAGTGTCTTAGTGTCAATGTTTGTAACCCAAGTCTATGTTCCAGTTTCACTGTCTCCATGTCAACACCCCTTGTTAGTGGTATTGCCTCGTCCATGTCCCTGGAGTAGTCTCCGATGGCAGTGTCCGGTAGCACTGTCTCCATATCAGTGCTGTTGTCACGATCCACATGCCAGGGCTCTAGTGTCTCGCCCCCGCCACTCCAATCAGTGTCTGTAGGCCATGTTATTTTTCTTGCACTTTGTCTAGCGTTCACAAGATAGTATTGTAGCTCTCTTTCCATGCCCCTTGTTTGACTTAGTGGCATTGCTGATTTGCGTATGCCATTACCGTAGTGACAGTTGCTATTTGCCAGTGCTGCTGTATCAATGTCTCCTTGTTAGTGTCCCAGTGTGAGTGCCCCTCTGTCACTGTGCCCATGTAAACGTCCCCTTGTCCTAGTAGGTGCTCCTGTGGTGGTGTGCCAGTGAGTGCTAGTAGCTCTTTGTCAGTGGCACTGTTATTTTTGGTGCCCCTGTGTCAATTCCCCAGTGTCAGTGAACCAGACTTAGTATCTCACACAATACAATTGTTTGCTTATAAACTCATTATACACCCTAAAGCTACTTTGACACACTGAGGGGATGGGTGAACACTTAGGGTTTACAATAAAAATGAGAGATTTGGCGAACCAAAAATGGATCTTGGGTGGGGAATGTTAATATTTTAGTAAGGTTATCTTAAAAAGAATTGCAAAATAACATTTTCCTAGAAAGTGGGACCCACCTCAAAATAATTAAAAAGTAAAATATGCATTTCATTAATGCATACATTAGTGAATCATGCACCATATTGATTATCCTTCTTGTCACAGTAGTTTGTGTAGCTGGCTATGCAAGAGAACTTTAAGTGGTAATTTGAAACTTAAATAAATAATTTGAATTGTATTTAACAATGCAGTGCAGGTCCTTAATTTTAGCTAGAATGCTGACCATATTCCAGTAATGGAAGAACTAAAGTGACCTAGGTTTTGTTATAAAGGCAATCTCTTGATCATGACCTCATCTCTGTCTGCTGCTAGCTGCATTTAAGGCAGAAAACATTATTTTGGGGTGCCTGGCTCTGCCATGTCCACACTTTGCTACCACCTTGACTTTTATTCTCAGAAACGGATGAGTGAATTGGTCATCACGAGCTTCACCTCACAAAAAGTGCTTTCAGAAACATATTTTTATGTAATGTTCAATGATTTCAAAGAGTGGCAAAGATTCACTGATTTCCTCAAAATGTAAACTTGTATTATGTCATGTTGCTGTCATCATAGTAGTGATCTCTTGTCACGGAACAAAGTAGCTATGGGATATATACAATGGTACTATGCATTAAACAAAGAGTTTTTTTTTTACTTATAGATATTTGCTTTAATTCAATTTGGGTTGAGATATTGAGCAGATGGATTGGGGTGTCACACCATAGTAAAAGTGCCTTAACAGCAAGATGATAGTTTCTGGCTGTAGCGTGGTTGTTGGATCTTCCAGGCTTATTACCTTAAGGCAAGGTGGTATAGTTCAAGTCTTAAGTAAGTATATTTGCAAAACAAAATATTGTAAAACTCACTTGCTGGAATCCAGTAAAGGGTTTACCCACAGTGGTACAGGTTGTTAATTTCAACCCACAGTAACCTCTCATCTACTGCATCGAACTTCCACTATAGTATAAGCTAAATGTGGGCTCTGTCCCTCTCTACTTCCACAGCTAGTACTAAAGTGGTTGTGCTCACTCCTGTGAACATGGGACAATTGGCTTACATCAAATTGGCATAGTTAATTTACTTGTCAGTCCCTAGTCAAGTGGTATAACATATTGCCAGGGCTGGCAAATTAAATGGTACTAGTAGGCCTGAAGCAGTTATTGTGCCAAACTCTTAAACAGCCCAGTATAATCTGTCTCAAGCATGACATAGCAGCCTGCATGTGTTGTTTTAATTCCCATTTGACCCAGCAAAATAAACCGTTTCCTAGTTGCAAAAAAGACAAGTGGGTAGACCAGCAAGCTGTTTTAATAGGAGCGAGGCAGAAGACTTTTAGCATCAACACACACTAACCGCTCCAGAAATATTTCTAAAAGAGTTTGATTTTTGGGGTTATTGCTCTCTTCACTGGAAACAAAAATGGGTCTTTGTTAAAACCCTCACCCACTCTAGTAGTGGTTAATCATCAGATCTCATCCTGGTCCCTAAAAACCCAGGATGGGGCTAGACCATATTTGCTGAAGCACCTTGAATATAAATAGCAGCTGTGGTCTTTTTTTATTATTATAAAAACACCTTGAATAACCAAGGTATTAGCAGTTGCTCAGGTATGATTAAAAACAAAATTTGGGGTTGGGAGGTAATTGGGGATGATGACACTGTTACCCTATCATTCGGTTTACATGTTTCAGCCCATAAAAAAGATGGTTACAAGGAGCCCAGGGCTTTCATCGGGACAAAAAAAGTTCCCCAGAATCTAATTTCCTGTCTACCCTTTAGCTAAGAGGAACAGACATACATGTAAAACTGATTACATGCAATAACTGGCTTCATAGCTCAACCAAATGGAGCGATATTCAATCTTAATTCCTGTTGGGAAAAGCATGCGTGTTCTTAAATTAATATACACACATTACGATGAGCTGATTATCTTTATGAACTCGATAAACCATTATAGTCGTGCAGAAAACATGTGACAATCAAAAGTTGAATCACACCATTTATTCCTCTGGAAAAACATAACAAGTTTAGCCTTCATCGGAGCTGGAGGTGATTTCATGTTGTGGAGGAGCACACCGATGCATTGTTGACAAGTGGCCAAAAAACAGCTGAGCATACTTATAAGCACAGACTAATGTGACGCACATATAGGCACAAGGCAAACAAAACGATCTTACCCTATTTTGGAAACATTGAAGTTAACATGAGGAGGGGCGTGTGCACACTGATAATGAGTAAAATGCAGCCACGTTGAAAGTATGCCGTAAACAAAGTAGTAATCAAAAGAAAATAATTATTCATGGTACAGTAAACTTTGGATAAAGTCTAGAGAAAAATGGCCTCTTATTGTATACTCACGTCATCAATAGTGTCATGCCTCCAGTATACCTAGTGGTTTCCTGCTCCTTCCAGCTCCTATGATGCCAGCGAATCTGAGCGTTTAAGAAGCCATCATCTGTATTGCTTGGCATGCGTAGGGGCCATGGTGATGTGTTGACGTCATTGTGGTTAACATGTAACCCCCGTGGGAGTGTAAACTGGCGGACAGATGGTTAGACTGGCAAATGTATTCTTTGGTTGTTTTCTTTCAGACAATGAAGAACATTAGCCATAGCCCAGCTTAATTGGTAATATTAAATATGCTCATATGATTAAATGTGGAGACGTATACAAAGTTCTGGGACGGTTAACAATTAAGTCCAGATAATTATTTGAAAAAGCGAACAAAAACAGTGTTTATTGTTCTTGTTCGCCCATCTAAAGTAGCACACAATATCCAAAGTTAGAATCCCAAGGTGTTAGTTTCACAGGAATACAAGAGGCAAGTGCTGTGTGGCAAAAAGATGAGGGAGAACTTCTACGTATTGAAAGGGAGTTTTGTTCTAGGCAAAAGGTTTATTTTGCAAAGTCCAATTGGCAGTTTAAAACTGCACACAGGTTGCAACAGCAGGTCTGAGACATATTTGAAAGAATGATTTGAGTGAGTGACACAATAAGTGCTGCAGGCCCACTACAAGCATTTAATTTACCAGCTCTGGGTGTATGGTATACCACTTTATTAGGTGCTTATAAGTAACTTAAATATGCCATCAGGTGTAAGCCAATTTTAACGTAGAGAGTGAGCACAAACACTTCAACACTGGTTAGCAGTGGTAAAGTGCAAACAGTCCTAAGGCCAACAAAAACAAATTCAGCAAAACATGAGGGGGAGAAGGCAAAACATTTGGGGGACAAAATGGGTCTAAAAGTTGGTTAAGCTTGAAGTGCACAGTTTAACGTTTCGGTATGTGGTGAGGATTAAATATGAGCAATTAGCATAGTAAATGCTCTATATCACCAGCACCAATACTACCTACTCTCTGATGAGAGACAGCTAGTCAGGAATGTTTTTGGATAACATAGTTAGAACCTCCATATAGTGGGCTAAGGAAGTAGACTTGGGGAACACACCTTCTACTAGGCCAAATTACAAAAGCAGGGCCAAAAAATGTGTTGTTACTTTGTACATGTAAAGCACTTCAACAACAAATTATTTTTGTCTGACAATTGGCACATGCTTGCATCATTACAGGCTGTCACAGTTCCTAGTGTTTAAAACTGCCACGTTTGCTGATCAACTGGATCTCAAGCTTTATTAGATTACATCTTGGATGTTTCTGATTGGCTAGTCACCATGCACTTTCAAAAGTTATCAGGTTCTGCAGCTGAGCACAGATTACCTTGTGTATGACGGTCATTTGTAGCACATATCTTGAGGATATATGATGTGTAAAAGAGAAGATAAACATTTAATGATAGCAAGGAGAACATTAAGTCCCATGGAGCTCAGCAGGTAAGTGTTAGAAATGGGGTCTTTGGTTGACAGTCAGGTTACCCCCTGTTCAAGCAAGGACCCTCACTCTAGTTAGGATAAAAGAGAATCACCCTCAGCTAACCCCTGCTTACCCCCTTGGTAGCTTGGCAGAGCAGTAGGCTTAACCTCAGAGTGCTGGGCGTAAAGTATTTGTACCAACACACACAGTAACTTAATGAAAACACTACAAAATGACACAACACCAGTTTAGAAAAATAGGAAATATTTATCTAGACAAAACAAGACCAAAACGACAAAAATCCAACATACACAAGTCAAGTTATGATTTTTTTAAAGGTTTAAAATAAAAAGAGTCTTTAGGTAGTTGTAACAACACACTAGCGCTGCTAGCGTGTAAATGTACCTGGTTTGCGTCAAAAATAACCCCGCACGGGCTGTGTGCGTCGAAAACAACTCGGCACGGCGGTGCGCGTTGAAAAAGCCAGCCACACGACGATCCGAAAGTCCCGCGGCGCAGGGTGCGATCTCTCAGCCTCCGTCAGCGATGCTGCGCGTCGTTTCTCCTGCTCCGGGCGTCGGTTTTTCGGTCGCGTTTCCTGCGGCGTCGTTTCTCAGCTGCGGAACCGGCGTCGCGTCGTTTTCTCAGCCGCGATCGGATTCGCGTCGATCTTTTCTCCGCACGGCGCTCGGTGCGTGTATTTTTGTCCTTAGGCTGCCAGCCTCTCCTTTCAGGGTCCCAGGAACTGGAAGGGCACCACAGAGCAGAGTAGGGGTCTCTCCAGAGACTCCAGGTGCTGGCAGGAAGAAGTCTTTGCTATCCCTGAGACTTCAATAACAGGAGGCAAGCTCTACATCAAGCCCTTGGAGATTTCTTCTTCAAGATGGAAGGCACACAAAGTCCAGTCTTTGCCCTCTTACTCTGGCAGAAGCAGCACTGCAGGAAAGCTCCACAAAGCACAGTCACAGGCAGGGCAGCACTTGTTCCTCAGCGATCAGCTCTTCTCCAGGCAGAGGTTCCCCTTGATTCCAGAAGTGTTTCTAAAGTTTGTAAGTTTGGGTGCCCTTCTTATACCCATTTTAGTCTTTGAAGTCACCTTTCTTCAAAGGGGACTCACACCTTCTTGTGAAATCCTGTCTTGCCCAGGCAAGGCCTCAGACACACACCAGGGGGCTGGAGACAGCATTGTCAGAGGCAGGCACAGTCCTTTCAGATGAGAGTGACCACTCCACCCCTCCCTCCTAGCAGAGATGGCTAATCAGGAAATGCAGATCACACCCCAGCTCCCTTTGTGTCACTGTCTGGTGTGAGGTGAAAAACAACCCAACTGTCAAACTGACCCAGACAGGGAATCCACAAACCAGGCAGAGTCACAGAATGGTTTAAGCAAGAAAATGCTCACTTCCTAAAAGTGGCATTTCCAAACGCACAATCTTAAAATCAACTTTACTAAAAGATGTATTTTTAAATTGTGAGTTCAGGGATCCCAAACTCCACATGTCCATCTACTCTCTAGGGGAATCTACACTTTAATCATAGTTAAAGGTAGCCCCCATATTATCCTATGAGAGAGAGACAGACCTTGCAACAGTGAAAACGAAATTGGCAGTATTTCACTGTCAGGACATATAAACCACATTACTATATGTCCTACCTTATCCATACACTGCACCCTGCCCTTGGGGCTACCTAGGGCCTACCTTAGGGGTGCCTTACATGTAAGGAAAGGGAAGGTTTAGGCCTGGCAAGTGGGTACACTTGCCAAGTCGAATTTACAGTGTAAAAATACACATACAGACACTGCAGGGGCAGGTCTGAGACATGATTACAGAGCTACTTATGTGGGTGGCACAACCAGTGCTGCAGGCCCACTAGTAGCATTTGATTTACAGGCCCTGGCACCTCTAGTGCACATTACTAGGGACTTACTAGTAATTCAAATATGCCAATCATGGATGAACCACTTACATACAATTTAAACAGGAGAGCATATGCACTTTAGCACTGGTTAGCAGTGGTAAGGTGCTCAGAGTTGAAAAGCCAACAGCAACATGTCAGAAAAAAATAGGAGGCAGGAGGCGAAAAAAGACTGGGGATGACCCTGCATAAGCAAAAGTCCAACACGACCCCCTACCAGCCTAAAGCCAGGGGAGAACAATCAATACCTTGATGTACTTCCCTGATTGGGGCGATAGAACAGGGACCCAGGCCCACAACAGCAGGGGCATGTTCCAGTTCTACGCCTTCCTGACTCCAGTTGGATCCCTCTGTCCATACTCTCAGGGCCCACTAAGCTAACCCATGGGGAACCCTTCTCCACATCTACAGACACCGTCTGTGCAACACCTAACTTTACTTTGCTCACAGATGTATTGCAATGGGCAGATAGTACCACCAGGGCCAACACAGTGGTGTTGCCCACTCCACCCCCGGGGTGTGACTCTCGTCCACCCCCCCCCAGGGGCAACTCTGTCCACCAGGACAGCAAGCCACAGTGGCCCCAGACAACTGTCAGGGATGAGAGCCCGACCTCAGGCCTCTCTAACCACTGTGACTGTGGAGAGTGGGGGGTGGTAGCCCCAGGTGCCTGGCACCCTTTGACCACTCTCTCTTCCACCAGGTCAGGGATGACAACCTGACCCTGGTCCTCCCCTCTGGGGCTCTGTAACCTCCCTGCAGAAGCGGCACCCCCAGAGTCAAAAACTGTCAGGGTGCTTGTAGAAGCAGTCCTGCACAATTCTTCCACCAGTGCAGGGATGTTAACCTGCAACTGATCCTCCAACCTGGGGTCTGTACCTTCAGGTTGGACCAGGGCCAGGGGTGAGGCTTCCCTCCCCCTGCCCTCTCCTCTGGGGTCCTGAACCACCCAACTAGGAGTGGCCCCCCCAGAAGACAACATGGTAGGGGCACTGTTAGTAGTAGCCCCTTCCTCCAGGTCAGGGGGGACACCCTTAACCTGGCCTCCCAATCCAGGGTCTGTACCCACAGACTGGATCACTGCCTGGCAAACCAGGACTTCCTGGGGGGCATACCTACCCCCTACCAGGTCAGAGTTTACCCTCTGAACCTGGTCATCCAACCCAGGGTCACCACCCTGCGGTTGAACCACTGCCTGGCACACCAGGACTTCCTTGGGAGCACACTTACCCCCCATCAGGTCAGAGTTTACCCCCTGAACCTGATCATTCAACCCAGAGTCACCACCCTGCGGTTGAACCATTGCCTGGCACACCAGGACTTCCAGGGGGGCACACTTACCCCCCTCAAGGGACACACTGTCCCGAAGGGCCACACAAGAGTCTGGCTGGCGCAGGTCTCCTGACCTCTGCCCATCTGACAGAGTCTGGATTCCCCCCAACCCAGAAATGGTCTCACCAAGGTCATTCATGGGGGGCTCTGCTCTCAGAGCTGACCCCTGACCCTCCAGGTTCTCCACTGGGGTCCGCAACCCCCTCTCAACCCTCTGTCTGGACTTCTGCACCCCCTCACTAGGAGTGGTACTGCCAGACACCAGAACTGGTGGGACGCTGGCTACAGCCGCCCCCCCAAGTTCTCCTGACACTGTGGGGTCTCCCTCAACAGATGGCCCTATGGTACAGGCTAGGCTCCCCTCCTGGTGTTCCCGCAGGGAACCCTCCAGGACCTGGGACCGGATCTCGGGCACCTTGGGCCTCAACCCATCCCCATTCCCTCTCCTCGGAGACTGGACATGGGGTCCCTCACCCATCCCACTACACTGGGACCTACCTGGGACACTACAATCCTTCCCTACCTCACCTGGTTGGGAACTACCTAGACCACTCCTCTCAGGAGCACCCCCAAATGCCTCTTCAGACTCTCTGGTACTCACCCAGAAGTCTGCCTCCATTGTAAGCTCCCTGGGGTCAGAGAACTCACACTCCACCTGGTGTTGGCATAGCTCTGGAAAATAAGGACTAGACATATGCTCTCCAGCAATTACATCACTCAGCCCCTCACATGAATTAACCAAAGTACCCTTCACCCAACCATCCAGTGACTCTGCTTTAGAAAAGCACCCCACATCACCCTTCTGAGACTGGTGAGACAGTACCTGACTGTCCCTGACACTCAACCCACACTCTTCTGGGATGTCTTCACACTCCATAACCAGGACTTCTACCTGGGGGGAACCCCTCTCCCTGTCACTCTCACTTAGAGTCAGTAGAGTGTCCCTCCCACCAGTAGGAATATGACTCCCCATGCCAGTTCCCCAATCCACCTCAGGGACCCTGTGCATCACTGGAGCTACCTCATACCCCTGAACCTCCTGGCGTGTGTTAACTCCCTCCTTCAAGTAGGGCACCACCTCTCTGGGCATGTGCACTTCTGCAGCATCACTGGATATACAATTGTTGCTGCCACCATTCCAGCTGGACTCAGCCCTCATGACTTCCAGCTCTTTCAATTTAAGCTCGTAAGCATAAATCATTTTTTTAATCTCTAAGTTCCTCCTCCTTTCTTCCAACTCTTCCAACCCCCAATCGAGCTTTTTCAGCTCCCATTGGTACTCCCTCTCTGCCTGTCTGTCCTGTAACTTTTCAGGAGTCAGACCCTTGGGTGACACCCTGCCACCCCTCCTGGGGACCCTCCCCCCAGGCGTAACAGGTTCCTCCACTACACCACTGTGTATCCTCTGCACTTCCCCCCCCATATTCTCCTCCTCTGTGTGCCTTCCAGCCTTCTTGATTGTCACCCAGGCCCTCTGTGCCTGTTGCAGCTCCCCCTCCCTGGTGGAGCTCTCAGTGGGACAGTCAAGATCTTTAAGGAACTGTTTCAATTGAGCAACTGAGTACTCCTTCAGTTTCTCCATTTCAAACACAGCTCCAGCTGTTGCATCTCCAGATTGAGACATGATGGTCACAAGTGCAAAGTTCCAAAAGGCAGAGAAAAAAAATAATTTCCCAATGAAGTAAAAAGAATCAGTCAAGGGATCAGCAAAATCATGGAAGTAGAATAAAAAGAGTCCTTAAGAGAAAAATCAAAAGATCACCAAACAAGTAGTATGTGGTCACGTAGTGGTCTGAGATCAAAACAGTAGTGTACACTTAATTACTGTATGTCAAGTACAAATACAAGTCCAATCCCGACCGCTGGTCACCAATGTTAGAAATGGGGTCTTTGGTTGACAGTCAGGTTACCCCCTGTTCAAGCAAGGACCCTCACTCTAGTTAGGATAAAAGAGAATCACCCTCAGCTAACCCCTGCTTACCCCCTTGGTAGCTTGGCAGAGCAGTAGGCTTAACCTCAGAGTGCTGGGCGTAAAGTATTTGTACCAACACACACAGTAACTTAATGAAAACACTACAAAATGACACAACACCAGTTTAGAAAAATAGGAAATATTTATCTAGACAAAACAAGACCAAAACGACAAAAATCCAACATACACAAGTCAAGTTATGATTTTTTTA
The DNA here is from genome assembly GCF_031143425.1 of Pleurodeles waltl. Classification (NCBI taxonomy): domain Eukaryota; kingdom Metazoa; phylum Chordata; class Amphibia; order Caudata; family Salamandridae; genus Pleurodeles; species Pleurodeles waltl. Next base: position 765,972,304 of record NC_090449.1, on the reverse strand, counting down.
AAGGTTTAAAATAAAAAGAGTCTTTAGGTAGTTGTAACAACACACTAGCGCTGCTAGCGTGTAAATGTACCTGGTTTGCGTCAAAAATAACCCCGCACGGGCTGTGTGCGTCGAAAACAACTCGGCACGGCGGTGCGCATTGAAAAAGCCAGCCACACGACGATCCGAAAGTCCCGCGGCGCAGGGTGCGATCTCTCAGCCTCCGTCAGCGATGCTGCGCGTCGTTTCTCCTGCTCCGGGCGTCGGTTTTTCGGTCGCGTTTCCTGCGGCGTCGTTTCTCAGCTGCGGAACCGGCGTCGCGTCGTTTTCTCAGCCGCGATCGGATTCGCGTCGATCTTTTCTCCGCACGGCGCTCGGTGCGTGTATTTTTGTCCTTAGGCTGCCAGCCTCTCCTTTCAGGGTCCCAGGAACTGGAAGGGCACCACAGAGCAGAGTAGGGGTCCCTCCAGAGACTCCAGGTGCTGGCAGGAAGAAGTCTTTGCTATCCCTGAGACTTCAATAACAGGAGGCAAGCTCTACATCAAGCCCTTGGAGATTTCTTCTTCAAGATGGAAGGCACACAAAGTCCAGTCTTTGCCCTCTTACTCTGGCAGAAGCAGCACTGCAGGAAAGCTCCACAAAGCACAGTCACAGGCAGGGCAGCACTTGTTCCTCAGCGATCAGCTCTTCTCCAGGCAGAGGTTCCCCTTGATTCCAGAAGTGTTTCTAAAGTTTGTAAGTTTGGGTGCCCTTCTTATACCCATTTTAGTCTTTGAAGTCACCTTTCTTCAAAGGGGACTCACACCTTCTTGTGAAATCCTGTCTTGCCCAGGCAAGGCCTCAGACACACACCAGGGGGCTGGAGACAGCATTGTCAGAGGCAGGCACAGTCCTTTCAGATGAGAGTGACCACTCCACCCCTCCCTCCTAGCAGAGATGGCTAATCAGGAAATGCAGATCACACCCCAGCTCTCTTTGTGTCACTGTCTGGTGTGAGGTGAAAAACAACCCAACTGTCAAACTGACCCAGACAGGGAATCCACAAACCAGGCAGAGTCACAGAATGGTTTAAGCAAGAAAATGCTCACTTCCTAAAAGTGGCATTTCCAAACGCACAATCTTAAAATCAACTTTACTAAAAGATGTATTTTTAAATTGTGAGTTCAGGGATCCCAAACTCCACATGTCCATCTACTCTCTAGGGGAATCTACACTTTAATCATAGTTAAAGGTAGCCCCCATATTATCCTATGAGAGAGAGACAGACCTTGCAACAGTGAAAACGAAATTGGCAGTATTTCACTGTCAGGACATATAAACCACATTACTATATGTCCTACCTTATCCATACACTGCACCCTGCCCTTGGGGCTACCTAGGGCCTACCTTAGGGGTGCCTTACATGTAAGGAAAGGGAAGGTTTAGGCCTGGCAAGTGGGTCCACTTGCCAAGTCGAATTTACAGTGTAAAAATACACATACAGACACTGCAGGGGCAGGTCTGAGACATGATTACAGAGCTACTTATGTGGGTGGCACAACCAGTGCTGCAGGCCCACTAGTAGCATTTGATTTACAGGCCCTGGCACCTCTAGTGCACATTACTAGGGACTTACTAGTAATTCAAATATGCCAATCATGGATGAACCACTTACATACAATTTAAACAGGAGAGCATATGCACTTTAGCACTGGTTAGCAGTGGTAAGGTGCTCAGAGTTGAAAAGCCAACAGCAACATGTCAGAAGAAAATAGGAGGCAGGAGGCGAAAAAAGACTGGGGATGACCCTGCATAAGCAAAAGTCCAACAGTAAGGAATGCATAACTGATTGAAAATCTTGAATGGGGATATTCTGTAAAAGGTTGAATACAAACTGGTATATTTACTTCTGTCTTGTCCTCCTGCCTTGCTTCATGGAATCCTTGCTTGCTGTGGTTGCCTTAATATAGGTTAGGACAGCATATCCTTCTGCACCAAACACTGCATAAAGATAATCTATGGAGGATGCTAGAACCTACTTTACTCCCCACCAGGCTTAAACTCAGCAACAAATGGGTTTTTGCAGGGACTCACAAATGCTCAAGCTAGTACCAGACCAATGTCCACTTTAATAGTTAGGTTGGATAAGGAGGTGTTAGATATAGGGTGCTGGCAGAATTCTGTCAATCTAGAAAGTGTTTTTAGAAAGGGGCATTACTTGTGTGTTTGTGAAAGTGAGTGTTGAACTGAACGCTTTGGAGAGAGAAATTAGTATGGAATGTAGTGTGTTACAAGTTTCTTCAGCATGTCAGTGTTTTTTACATATTTCATTGGGCATGGGAAATCTAGGGAACCATAATAGCCATTGCTCGTATCAGTACAGTGCTAGGTAAAGGAAAAATTGCAAAAATGTTAAAACATAGTGGAATATCAATTGTTGTGTAAGATATAATGATTTAATGTGAGTAATGTCCAGCAAGCAAATGACATGATGAATGAGATACACCAATGCTGTTCACCACCATCCTGAAATCTACTCGAACTTGAAAGTGTCCTAGGAGCGATGGTTACCTCCTTGGTTTTCAAAGTACAATAGTCGTCTTTCTGGATCTATTCATAATTTTGCAACTCATTTGGTTGTTTGAGAGGTGGAGGTTTTTTTTTTTCCATCAGATGAATAGTTCTGAATCACTTTCCAACCTTTTGAGCAATCCTTTGAGGACTTTGACTTCAAGTTCCAATGTGAACTATTCGGAATATTTGAATATGGAGGAATGTTTATACATTTAGGTTAGATTAAAGAGTCTTTCATTGTTGGTGTTGGATGGTTTTGCGGGGAGAGTTAGATTGTGGTGGTTGTTTGGTGGTTGTTAATTAATTTATGGCACCAGTATTGTGTAGGATAAAATTACAACTGTAAAAGCTCACCTATATGGTGCCCATTTTCGAGCCCGACAAGCTCTGCCCCTCAGCTGTATGCTCTTTTATGTTTTTCTGCACAAACGTATTAAATTAAGTGTATTCATGTGAAGTATTCTGTTGTGTGTAGTTTGACCACTTAACCTGGCATTTTCAGCTCTGAAATGATCTTCATTTGGACAATGCAACCAATCTTTGCCATTATTTGTAGCATGAAATGCCACTTTTATCAAAGTCTTGACAGTGTGAACATTCAAACTTTGATTGTAGACTGATTCCTTTCAATGGAAATGTGTAATTGGACAAGAATGAATGATAGATGATCCTCTTACCATGGTATATTTTGTGAGGATGAGGGAGGAGTAATAGTCAAATGATGGTAATTAATCTTGAGTAGGATACAGTGGCCTCCCAAACCAAGAATAGCTTATAATAATTATAATCCTTCGGTATGAAACCATTGTAAAAAAGTGGGAAATATTCCAAACTCTTGGAGGGGTGCCATACTTCATCTGATATTTAAAGGAGGTAGCAAATTTCATCCCAAAAATTATCGACTAATTACGCTAACAGACGTAGAGGCAAAACACTGTGCCGTCTACTACTGGAGCATCTTTGCACTAGGGTTACCGAAAACAATATAATTCCTCCTAATCAAACCGGCTTTGCAAAGGGCCCCGGAACGGCTACAAACATCTTAACTCTTTCCACTGTTATTGACAAAAGCAAACAAAAACATCAACCTCTGTATCTGTGTTTTGTAGACTTCAAATCAGCCTTTGACTTGGTACAGCGAAGTCTTCTACGGGAAAAGCTAGCTGCTTGGGGCATACCAGAGAAACTTTTAAAGGCTATTCAGCAGCTATATACAGATACATGGATTAGATTTAAAATAGGGGCGGTTCCTTCCTTTCAAGAAAAATTTAAACAAACAAGGACTGAACAGTGGTGCGTACTGGCCCCGTACCTTTTTAATCTCTTGTTTTATCAGATTTAACCCTTTAGCTAAATAAGGTAAACGTGCATTCACCAAAGGTTGGTGATATGTCTATTTGTAATTTGGTAACACTGATGATGTAGTACTCTTAAGCCAAACTAATGTAGGTTTACTTCGGCTTATTGCAAATGTAATTGAATATGCAGAGAAAAATGAGATGGAAATTAATCGGAAAAAAAACAAAGTAATGGAAGTCAGTAGAAAAACTTTTAGAGCTGATAAATGGTACACACAAAGGGGAGTATTAGAACAAGTAAACCATTACAGATACCTGGGTGGACTATTTGATAAACGGGGTTCCTTTCTCCCTCAGATGCAGGATCTAAATAGGAAAGGAAACTCTCTACTGCTTGCCTTTGGCACTTTGAAAAAGTCACTAAATGGGCCAGCTATCGCCCCCCTATTACAAGTTATTGTGGCAAAACTAAATTCATCTATACGGTACGGTAGTGAAGCACTGTGAGGACAAGATGCAGCTATCCTAAATGGAATAATTGGAAAAGTATTTAGGTCTCTATTCCAACTACCAGGATACGCTGCACAAGCTCAAATTAGGCTGGAGTTTGGGTATTTAAACCAAAATAGCTAGGAAATGCAGCTACATTAAAACATGGAAACCTCTACAACTAACAAAGGAAAATCATCTCTGCCAGGCTCTCTGGAAGGAGATCAGCTCGAATCCAATAGCCAAATCTCGACAGTATTTAAATCAGGCTCTGAAGATTTGGAGGTATGGGAACTATGGGATTCAAAGCTTTCCTATTGCACCTTTAAAAAGATCCTAAACAAAATAGCGAAGAAAAGATCAGTACTTATGGATAAGAGCCTGCTAGCAACTAGGTCGCACTCTTGGATGATTATCAGTGAGTATAACATTTTGAAATGCCAGCCAAATCTGAAGGCCGGGTGATCAAAAGCTAATAAGGATCTTTTCATCAAACACCGTTTTGGACTTATTCCTGGAGGAGCTCACTTACTCCCATGGGAACGTACAGCAGCAAACTTACAATGTAGACTCTGCGGTTATGTAGTGGAAGACATTACACATTTGATCTGTATTTGTAATGGTCTGCTGAATGAGCGGAAGACTTTACTAAAAACAGCTTTTATTCAGAGGGGAATATGGTCCTGCAGAGAAGCGGTGATAGCTTGTTTTAAACCTTCCGACTATACCCTGAACACCAGATTTATAAAGTTTATGCGTTTGATAGCTAAAAAATTGTCAAATATCAATCAATCATTATAACCATAGTATATGTTGCTTGCCTATAAGATGATCATGCCGTCCTAAAGTTCCTATGTTTCAGAATCTATGGAGGTGTTTTTGCTTTCGGAGTACCAACTTTTTATATATAATTTTCCAACTTTAATATGCTAAAATATATTTTTTTTTTCTTTTTTTTTTTTAGTGTTTTTTAAGGTATTTTATAATACATGTGGAGTTGAATACAAGATGAGAGGAGTGGGAACGCAATGCACAAACTGGAATACTCAAGAATTCTCAGATAGTTTTTATGGAAATTATATGTTTAAATTTAATAATTGGTGAGAGCATGTGTAATGTAATGGTTTTAATTAACCATGCATTTAAAAAATAAACTTGATCTTGAACTTCGGTATGAAAGGGGCATACCACTTCCCTGGCTACTTGCAAGGATATGTGCCAATGCTTTCTCTCTGTTATTAAACACTTTTGTGATTCAAATACCCAAAAGGATGTTGTAGCCATTCATATGTGGTAGATGTATTTAAGGGACAGTTTCTACTAACCAAACATGGGCTGCAGACATCATGGGAGAAGACCGCTGCATGCTTCCTGCAATGTCCCTTCACATTATGACATTTTTTTCATATTGTATACCCTCTTTGTTTGAGGCAGATACAGCAACAGTGGTCTGCTGTTTATTACAAGCCTCAGTTAATGGATTACCTTAAATTCTGAAAGACTTGCAAAGGGTACTCTGTCTTACTAGCATAGATGAGGCAGGATTTCTGTGAACCCCTACAATTGGTGGTTTTGCACTGATTTACGACCCTATGCCTTGTATATTAGGCTTTTTACATTACCTTTAACTCTGCCAGGAGGCTCCCTGAATGCCATCTTGGTGATAGAATTGATGTGCTGTACACTTTTTCATGGTTTTAACCATGCGTCCAAGCTTGCAAATGATCTCATCTACAAGTGAAGCAGGCTGTAAAGACAAGGTCAATGGTTTATAGTACTTGAGCTCAGCTTTACTTTGGTCTTGTATTAACCCAAGGATATAGGGCTCTGTCCTATATCGTTCTTATTTCTGATCACATTTTGGAGGACCTGGACTTGTTTCTTGCATCATCTTCTCCTCATGTCAAGCAAATCAGTTCTCAGTCCTGTGCAGTTAATATCTCGGATCGGAAATATTGCATCCTAAATTACTTCTTTTCTCTTGACCCATTATATTCTTTGTAGGTAAAGTATACAACATAGTGGAGATTCATAGACTGTGCCGCATACTAAGGCTTACTGGATTCTGTAGTGCTGTGGTCATGGTAACTATTATCCAGGGCTGTTTTAGAAAATGGAATTTCAAATCCCATTTACACTTTGAAGGACGGAGTGCCTGGAATTGTTTGTATTTGCCTGCAGCTTACTTTGAGGAATCCACTAATATGTAAATTTTCCGACTCTCAAACAACAATAATACCTCTGGTTCCCTTTTTGCCATTCACATTATCTTGCATGATTATGATAAGGAAACCTCTTTGTAGATAGAAAACTGGTATCTCTGCTAACCAAGTGACTTAGGGCCTCATTTGTATGTTGGTGGTATGTATACTCAGTCGCAACTGTGATGAAGCATACATACTGCCAACATGAAGACCTTCCTAATTAAAATGCAGGCAGAACTTTGGTTTGCTGACAGCAGTGACTAAGCAATCATCGCCAAAGCAAAGCCTCTCTGATGAGCCAGTGGAGTAAGGGCTGTCAGTGTTATGGTTACATGTCCGCCCATCAAGTTAGGATGGGCGGACATGTAGACATTTTTGTTTTACTGTCTGTCATTGCCAGGCAAACCATGGTGGTGAGGGAAAGTAAAAGCAAATAATCCTCCCTCCACCATGCAAGATAACTCCCATGGTGAGGGGCACGTTACTTCTTTTTTTTCTCTTCTCCAAAAGAAAATCCCATTTGGGGATTGAGTTTTTGAAAATAAAAAGGTATAACATTTTCTGCATGGTTGTGTCATGGTGATGGAGCCCTGCACCAAACGCTAAACCATCAGGGAGAGTAAGAAGTGCAGAGCTTCACTACAATTCCAACCTATCTCATATCCAAATACAAGAGAGAGAACTTGTAAAATGTTAATCCTGCATTATATCCCTGATCAAAGAAGGGATTCCCCTATTTTTTATTTGTAAAAGAACCCTCATCCACTAGTTATACTAGTGGTATGCTTCATCATAGGGTTCCCACCCAGTATACCTAATGTACCTGGTTGTACTTGAATGCTTGAGTTTTAGCAGAGAGCATTGTTACCTAGGGACCTAATGGTTTAAAATTACCCGCAGGTAGTCCTTCTTTGATTTAAATTTTTATTAGAGGGACCCTTTGGTAAGGTTAAACACAGCAAGGTTTGATGTAAATGGTGCTATTATGAGCTCTGACATCAGTACCTTGATCTACATGTTTCAGCCATATCGTGGGTGCCAGTTAAAGTCAAAGGGTTTCTTCAGGACCAGCAATTCATCAAGATCCCTATCATATATTGTATTATTATATCATATATTATTATATCTGGCGTAAAACACAATTTTGTGCTCCCGTGATCAATTCACATTTCATCATGAAATTTTTCTTATTTCTTACTTTCTCGCTTCCCTCATCACAAGATAATTTCCTGTTAGAAAGTCTTCAAAAATTAGAAGGAGAAAGATGGTTATTTGTAATTTTAATATTTCTGGAACTCTGTTCCCCGGTCACTCATGCTCCGCAATACACACCACCCTGTAAATAAGCACAGCACTCATTTCATGCAGCATTTTAAGGTGTAGATAAAGAGGTGCTGCTTGAGGTTCCTCGTGATTAGGTGTGACCAAGACATCAATCTGTGATGCACATGCTATACATGCAAAACGCAGAAGCCTCAGTTTTTCAAAATGTACTTGTTTTGTAGTGGTCTATCTAAACATAGAGCCTTAGAGTCAGGTGGACCCCATTGTCACACTCTGAGAAAGGAGAACAAAGATATGATTACTATAGGATTTTATGTCCCAATTGTTAATCTGGCATAGTCCCGTAATCCCTCCCTCCCACTTACTTTGCCAAGGTGGCTCACCCACGGGCGACCTAAACACAGTCCTCTAAGCTCTGTATATTGCTGTGAAGCTGTGAAAGATGCTAGATAAGGAGGGATATCCTCATGGTTATGTTAAGGGAAGGGATAACAGATGTTCCCTTTGTTTTTAGGTGAATACGGTATACTTAATGTCACATATGACATGATGATGTTATTGTGTACAGCTTTCAAGCAACAAAAGGATATCCTCATTGTTACGTAAAGGGAAAAGTTGGCAAATATTCCTGGTGATTTCAGGTGAAGCCATGAAGAACTTTTTAAGAAAACACTGGGATCCTAGTGGTTCCTTTAATGTATGACCAAATATGTTTTGAATCAATATTCATGTTACTAAAGGGAAATGCGTGCAAGTATGTACGAGTAACCCCAGGTGTAAAATACAATGCCTTTTTAATATTGCTGCATATATAACATAAGTGTATAATACCCAAGTTATCTTTTTCTGTCTGATGTCAGTTGAACTGCCAGCTGACTCATTTAATTTAAAAAATAATATTCCAGGATATATGGTGATTTCAAACCCTCCTTATGGGTATACAAATGGTAAATCCACTGTTCCTTTTCAAATAGGACTTTTTTAAGGTTCCTGATACCACTGTCCAGTTGTTCTGTTATTACCCATTTCAGGTCTTTTATTATATGTTCAGTAGATAGAACGTATTCAGACATCTTGGTTGTCGTTTTTTTGCAATGTATGTCGCTACGATGTTCCCAGATCCTAGTTTTAATCTTTATTCCCATTGTTGCGATATATCATAACCCACAAGGATATGTGATCAGGTACACAAGTTGTGTGGAATTACAATTAGTGTGTTTTCTGATTGTCCATACCATCACTAGCCCGAAGTCCACAGTTTTGTAGTGGTCATTAGATACTCCAATTACCACATGGGTAATGTCCTACTCCATGAGGAAGGCCCCAATGATTAAGGACTTGCATCTTCTAGGACTGGTGAAAACCAGTGTATCCTTCTGGCCAGTTTCAAATAGAATGTTCATTTTTCTTGTTTATGAAGACTTGTGTTTGAAATATGGCAATTCCTACTAACCATCTTTTCGCTATGGTTGGACACACTATAAAAGTTGTAACACAGGTGAAGCGTTGTTGTCAGTGTGTTTTTTGGTTGCTCCCCAATAGTGCCTTCCCATTTGTATTTCTTGCTCTCCTCATAGTTCTCTGAAGGATCCTTTCTCTGTAATCTCATACCCTTACTTTTTTAGAGAGGGTTTTTGCTTGTAGTTTAAAGTCGGCAATCCTTACTGCAATTTCTCCTTAGCTGTAATAACTGTCCATGGAGGAGATTGTCTTTCAAAGGATTCGGATGAAAGCTATTAAATTTCAAGAGAGTGTTCTTCTCAGTTGGTTTTCAATAAGGATTTTTGTGTAAGACCACGTCTTCTCCAAATATCACGCATCCAGAAATGTCAGAATTTTATTATTTATAGTATGTGTAAATTTGAGATTCGGATCACATCTGTTCAACCATGGGAAGGTTGGGAGAGTAGAATGTATATCCCTAGCTCATATTACTAGGGTATCATCTACATATCTTCTTCACGTTAGTCTGTTGTCTCTGAAGGGGGTAGGTGGAATCAGAATTCATTTTCTTTCACAATTATGGACATACAGTACTACCACAACTGAGGTGTAGGTACTGCCCATGGATGCTCCATGTAGTTCTAACTATAGAGTACCTTCAAAGACATTTTTTGTAAGTGCCAGTCTTGGGCATTATAAAGCAAACCTTTGTGGTGTCAGATATCCCCAGGTCTCGCTCTCTATGGTTTCCTGCATTACATGTAAAATGTCTTCCTGTGGTAAACTAGTGTAAAGGCTTTCAATATCCAGATCAATTAACAAACTCTCTTCGAGATTAAATTCTATCTCTTTCAGTTGATTTGAGAAATCTTTGGTGTCCTTGAGATATGTGGGAGTTTTTTGTACTAGAGGTTTTAGGAAAGGAATAAAAGTTCCAACAAAGAACCAATGCCCAACACAGTAGGGTGTCCTGGAGGTGGGAACCTGTCTTTGTGTATTTTTGGAAGAGTGTAGAAAGTGTCATTGGATTGTATTTTTTTTAGGAATTCCTATATTTTGAATATCAAATGTTCTGTTTCTGCCTCTTCTATTAGTCTGTTGATTTCCAAACTCAGCTATGCTGTAGGGTCTACTTCTACAATTTTATAATTTTTCCGATCCTGCAAGAGGCGTCTGCACTACTTCCTGCATTCTGTTACTGTTTGTAGTACTATTCCTCACCCTTTCTGAGCCAGTTTTATGATGATGTATGTGTTTGATTTCAGTTCTTCTAAGGATTTTCTTTCTTCTGTCATATTTTGAAAAACGCTAATGCTGGTTTAATCAAGGGCGTCAACCTTATTAAAAACTTCAAAGGGGATGGCTGTTATGGGAGAGAAAAAAAGGGAATTCTTCATGAGGCCCATGTCTCCTTTGCCTCCTAAGTCTGGTGCTCGTTCAAAAAATGCGTTTAGTTGTAACTTCCTGAAAGATTTCTGCCAATTCACAATGAACGTTTCAGAATTTTGTTTTGACAATGAAAAGTATACTGTTTTGTGAAGGGTCGTGCCAATCTTCTCTGCTCCACCAGTACGGTCTCAGATACTTGCATGTTAGCAATCTTGTTTGTATGATGTCCTTTTGCTCTAATTTGCACTCTCCCGTGTTTTTAATACATTCCATAAAGCAAAGCCAATTCTCTGGACTTCCTTCTCAACCTAACGTTTTTTAACCGAACTTCACTTACAGCAATGAAAGGCTTATGCTTGGGAACATAAACTTATCATACACGAACTACCGAAGATAATGGGGTGGGTTTGATGTAGATTTTTAAATACCTTACAGGCAAAGCTCTTCCTGATTAGCTCTAGGGAATGGAAACCGGGCCACGGGGATATTGAAATGGAATCCAGAAACATTTGAGTAGAAGTCGGAATCAAGAACACTGAAAGTAAGACATGGGAATGGCCTACTAATGCACATCTTCAGCATCGGAGGATAGAATAAAGGAAATCAGTCTGTTTAGAAGAACGATTCGTTCAAGTGATTGGAAGTCATTTTTTAATAACAAAAACAAAATAAGACATTTTTCAAATAAACAGCCACACATTTGTGAGAAATAGGCACTGCAACATCATTGTGTGGCTCTGTTAGTGGCACACAAACCCCGAATCCCTGTCTGCACAAGTGGTGGGATGGAGGGGCCTGAGAGGATCAAAATTTATAAACCAACATTTCTCAGCTGGCCATCCCTGTGTGCTTGGAGTATGCTCTAGAAAGTATTGGGTCTCATAAATCACTTGGTTAGGGGCCCATTAATGTCAGGCAGCTTCTATCACTTTGTATCAATCTACAGCAATAGTAATAATATTGACATGTTTCAGCCTGTAAAGCCGCAAACATGTCAGTGCTACGAATTGCGCGTGATTCTGTACTCTACTGCTCTCGAGTTACAAGAGCAGTAGAGAGCATAGGGCTTTCAGTGCTGGAAAGGGGCGTTTCTATTCCCCGGAAAAAAATGCACATCGCTCAGCAGCCGTTCACCATCTCTGTGCTAAGGCAGATTGACATAGGGTAAAGAGATACTCCTACCCGGGCACGTTTTGAGCAAGCACATATTTATTTGACACATTTGTGGCTGTATATAACCTCTTCTTTCTGAATCCCCCCTTTATTTCATGTCTGAATACATAACCCTACACTCTCTCTCACTTAGAAGTCCATAAACAATTGACTGTCAACTCTATTCAATCTTTTAGAAACCATTCCAAATAGTACTGAAAGGTATATTCATTTACTTTGTTTTAGCTGTGGAAAATTCAGAGCAGCTTTAACCTCTTGTTCTATTTTTTCCAATGCCTGAAGGAGAGTGTGCAGTCACGCTGTCTCCACTAATCTATTCTATTTGTGGCCTGCATTTTATTAATCCCTTGTTTCACAGCTCACGGGCTGAGACTGCAAATGCTGAACAACGCGTAGTTCAATGTACAACTGTCGACAAAAATGAAAACCAAGGCGCGCCCTTCAGATTTAATCTGAACAGAGAGCGAAGCAGGAGCTAGCAGACTGCGCAGCTCATCCCTTTCCCTTTGAATATTTATGGACCAGGGTAAACGGGTGCAAGTAATATTTGTAATAATAGTGTGCAGTGATGAGGTGTTTAGCTCGCTCGGATTAGCTGGCGGTTTAGATTTTTCACTGCTTGTGCACAACATCCTGGATGAACTTTGCACTGAAATTCTAAACGCGCTACATGATAGTGGCTGCTAGGCATTTTGCCTGGATCGCTGGGAGCCACGGGGTGACCGTTTTACCTCTCCTTGAGAGCATCACATCACATCATGCCATATCACATCACATCTTCATCTCTGCATCTTTTAGTATCCGCAGAGAAGTGCCCGACAAGAACGGTCAGCAGCAGAACAGGCTGCTTAAGAAGCGCTTCTCCCATAGAGAAATTGGAGAAATTGGAGAAAGGGGCAAACCAAGCACAAATTAATGTGGAAATCTAGAATCATATTGTTTCAGTGTTCTTTCTGACATCACCAAAAATATGCATACTAAAAAGAAAGAGACAAATCTGATCGGTGATGAAAATTAGAGAAATTCGACAAGTTCTGATTCAATCTTCCATGAGCTTATTTTGCATAAATCAAACATTCCAAGAAGATTCTCTAATTTTGTTTGTGGGGTAAGTGTGAATACCAGCCAGGAAAAAGTTGTAATCTTCCTCTATTTTAGAAAGCTTCAGCATGCATGCATAGCGTTTGTGTGAGGTTGTGTTTGTAATGTACACACAGCATATGTAAATTACACCGTGATGCGTGTCACAATGGTGTATTGCACTCAGCTGCATTTATATAGTGCATTATATCACTGATAATATACTGATAGAGCGGTCCGTACTAGTATTTTACCGGTACTTTGGACGCTCTTTAGGCCGATGAATTTTTTTAACTAAGTGGGACTCTCTGTACCCTATATCGATCAATTGCATCAAATCAATAATCAATAACGAACATAAGCAATACCTTGATCAACATAACACTTAACAATTAATTCAGAATACATTTTCGGCGAACCCTGACCTTTCAGTCAGGAATAACCACACCAGTTTATTCAAAGTTAGTGAATTTATTTCCCTATATTAACAAAGCTAGCACAATATAGATGTGTCTCAACACCAAATGATAAACATAAATGAACATTAACAGCTGTCCATAACGTCGAAACAAGTGCAATCTATGTAGCATTTGAATCACAAGGCATTCGATAATAGCAATGCAAATCACTAATACGATAATCTGTAATGAACTAATTGCATACATTTAGTCAGCATAACAAGATCTCAAATTGCGTGCGACATAAGGAATCCTTGTCTAACCTCAAATTAGCATCGGCATGTGGGACTTCATGCAAAAACAATTTAGCAACATTAATTTAGAAAAACTCCTAACTAGGGCTCTTATCAAAATCAGCAGTTGGTTACCTAAAAGAAACACAATGCAATTTTACAATTTCCTTTCATATTTACCAATTACGATCAGCATTCAAGGAAGTCTTCGTCTCACAGGTACCGTTTCTCGATCAGCATGGGTACCGTTTCGATCAGCATAGGACGGGGCAAAGGGGCAGGGGTGGACGGGGCAATTGCCTCACGGCGGCAAGGTAGAACTACTACTTCATGCAAAGGGACAAATCAAAGTTAAAGTCTCTAGGGCAAGAATCATTTAAAGTCTCTTTCTCTCGATTAGAGAAAGCATCAAAGTCTCTCAAAATGGCGTCGCAGCAAAGTGGGCCATAATAGCTACGAAGTCTGCAAAATGGCGGGTATCGAGCTGGTAATGGCTGTAATGATCTAATTTCTTCTCGTGCACCTGGTTTTTATAGACAACAGTTTGAATCCAGTAGGGTCTTCCATTGGAGGGTTCATAGGTTAGCTTCAAATTGTCCAATCAAAAACGACAGTTCTCAAGCTTTTACTTAAGCATACATTATCCTTGGAGATGGGTACGCAAGTTGCAACATTTTATGCCAATTAACTCACTTTCAGAGCTTCCATTGTCCGCACCTGCAGATCGACCTTGGAGTAAAGAGAAAATATGCCAGGCTGGCACGAAACCTTAAGATAAGCATGTGAACGATCTCAGTGGAAAAGTACAGCTTCAAGCAAAAATACACGTTTATTAGCACATTGGAAAAATACGAGCATCTAAACCGTGAGACCGGGCAACTAGGCCGAAGCCTCCACTAAAGTAATGCTAAGCTAAAACATTTCAAACAAGCAAATCGTAGCACACGTTTATGATTATGTCGGATTAGTGCAATTCTAGTACACCACGTTATATAAAGCACGCGTATAAATGTTGGCAAACTACTCTGAGGGCACATTTTGTCCCCGTACAATCTTTATTAGTTCGGTTAAAGTCACACATGATTATTTCACACTACGTTTACGCTCTAATAAATGTAAAACCTTCATTTTCTGCTTCATCAATACTAAAGTGCATTGTCAGACGGATGACAAGCTACACTGTAAGGTGGACTTGTGCGGAGGAACGTTGCTCTGTGGGCTGGATTGTTAGGACGTGCTGATGATCAGAAAGGTGCTCCCAATTAAGAATTCCATAACTGTGCTTCCTGCATTGGACAGAGGTCATGCTAACCTGTGAGTGTCTTTCAAGATTGCTAGAGCGAAAGATGGTTCCTATTCATATGCAAGTCACTCTGCATTGTCAATGTGAAATGCATCCTGCCTTAAAGGAGGAGTTTCAGGCCAAACGTTGCAAGTGAAGAGTGGAAGGATGGTGTGATGTGGTTGCACAGGTGGTGTACTACACAGCTAACATGGACTAAATATCATGTTACGAAAATATTGTGGCCAAAATATGTACCTTGACTATAAATATGTTCATGGTATGTAGATGTAGTGTTAAGTATATTAACTCCATTCTTCCCTATAAATACTTACCTTAACAATATTTTGGTTCTTGATATTTAGGCCACAATGTTTTTGTATAGCTATATTTTTGTCATATGTCCTATGGTACAACCCATACAGACATAAGGTAGGGATGTATTACTGCTGGATTTTCATTTCAAGTCATCATACTAGGAATAAATGATCTCCTAAGTATTGTCCATTAGCATAGTCTAAGTGATAAAGGACGTGAGATAGTATCATGTAGCTTTGGTGGGGGAAATACAGACATGGACAGATGAATCAAGGAGTTCTCGTGTTAAGGAAATCAGTTCTTGTGATTTTAATTATCTGGGGAATATTTCAAAGGAAAGAATCCTTGATCACCACTGGCTCACTTACTTCCATCGATGATGTGAGTAGGAAGGCACCCTTTTCTCTAGAGTTTCTGGAGTAATTTTTCACTTCAGTCAATCAATCAGAATTTATAAAGCATGGCTAATCACCCGATAGAGTATCCAGGAGCTTGCAGGTCTTGGAGGCTTATTCGAACAGCAAGGTCTTGAGGGCCATGTGGAATTCTGGAAGTGAGGTGATAGTCCGGAGGTTCCAGGTTGCTGCGGTGTGAGAGAAGGAACATCCTCCACTTCTGCTTCGGCAGATGCAGAGAGTATCCAGCTCATCCCAGGCCGTTCCACTGTGGGAGCATTGGGGCAGACCATGTTGTGTTTGCTTTATAGGTCAGCTACAAAGTTGACCATGATGTATGTCTTCTCTTCAGTGAAGCTCCCATTTGTTTTGAGTAGGGTGGTCTGCATTTTTCAGATATAGACAGATCAGCGTACAGCACAAGTGGCCAAGGCCAAAAGAGTTGGATGCATTTATATGCTTCTGATTGTGACTGCTTCTACTTTGTGTGAATGTGGTCGGGTGTGACTGTTTACCTATTTTCCCCATTCAGAAAGACATGGAGCTTAGAGGTATGCTGCATATTATTATCCCTAGTCCTGCAGTGTGGATAACTGTAGGTATTCTGGCCGCGCTGATAAGCAAAACATATGTACTAGTAAGGAAGAATAGAAAGAAAGCCCTATAAAAGAAGATGACATTAACAAATCCTCAATAAAGTATCTTAGGGTCTTACAACAACTTGTATGAATAGCTTGACCATCATATTATGGACTTGTTTAAACCTCCTGAGCAGTCTTGTTGAGATCCCTATGTAATGAATGTTTCCAGAGACTCATCTGGAGAGGACACAAGATCCCAGTGCAAGAGTCTCTAAGTGCCAAGAATGGGAGGTATAATTGCCTTACATTCTTATATGATGGGAAGAAGAGGAGGCCATAGAGACCATCTATGCCCCCAGAGGTAGCTCTTTTTTAAAATTCAAACTAAGGTGTTTGATCTTGGGGAAAGGAAAATGAGAAGTTCTACCCTGTTGGAACAAAAAGCATGGTTACACTAGTTGATTTGCACTTTTGTTGGTATTGAGCTTTAACTGATTGCTACTCATCCAGGAGTAAATGGCAGGCAAGTAGAACTGGAGAGTGTGCTGATGCTTCGATAGCGGGTGATTGAAGTGCAGAACAAGGTAGGTGTCTTTCACATAGGAGATTGATTCCCACATGGAAAAATTCTCTAATGTCATCCAGTTAGAGATCTGTTATAATATGTTTCTGAGATTGGCTTTGGGACTCCTCCAATGCTTTGAGGCTTGCAGGCAGCATAGAAGAGTTGCTTTGTGGCTCAAGGTGTCTGTGAATGAAATACAGTCAGCTTGTCCCTACAGCTGAACATACGTCAGATGGCCTGGCATAGGCATTGTGGAGAAAACAATGTCATAGATCCTAAGGTGAGTGATGGCAGTGTTTGCTTTGAAAGTAGAATGTTGCAACTTATTTTGCCCACAGTATTAAAGTAGCCAGAATAGGACTTTAGCTAGAAGCAGGAAGACATAGTACTAGGAAGTGAAGTAATTACTGTCTGTATCCTAGATATGACAAGTGGTGGGTGATTGCACAGATCAATATTGAATATTTGAAACTCAGAGTTTAAATCGGGCAAATCAAGAATTTTCAATTGTTTGTATACTGTTTAAGTAGATCTCTTTGCAATGATTTCCACATTAAGCATCCACCTTGTGTTTCACCATCCTGTGTCTCTTTAGCTTTGCAGTGGAGGATCTGTGTCTGATCTAGCAAAAGGACTTCTGAAGAGAGGTGAACGAATGAATGAAGGAATAATTTCCTACATTTTACATGAAGCTCTGATGGTAAGATGATATAAAAATAACACCATAAACTACAGAATATTTATAATGTTTGTGTTAAATACAGCAGAAAAGAAATGATGAAGAAATTTCACACTATATTCAATTAGTTGAACAACCTTGTTCTGCTGACAGAGCCACCGTTCCAATATTCAAAAATTTAAATGAAAACATCATTAACAGTAGAACAAATTAAATCTGCTAGATAAAAGCTGCTGGGAAATATAATAGAAAACACAGGGTGCATATTTGAGGGTATTAAAAGTGTTTTATTATTCTGAAAAAATAGCACATACTTTTAATTTTGACAAAAAACACCTGATACACACTAAACAATCTATGTTCAGTTTTGCGCAAATTCAGATGTGTTTATTCATTCTTAATAACAAACTCATTGCACTTCATTACACACTATTTTTCCATTACAAAATAGTCACAATTTTATGTAAAACATTGAAACTAAGTCTCTGCCAATGAAAAGAACTTGACAAATTGTAGATTCAAAATGGCATCATTAAGATTAAACAAATAAATACATGTGCAACAAGTCCGACGTGCGAATGTTCATCATAGCACGGGGTTGTTTTAACAAATCTTTTCTCTCTTTAATGCTATATTACACAAAATTTATGCATTATAGCTTATAGCCTGCAGCTTAGGGCTATACCAGTTGTTAAAAGCCCTAAACCTGAGTTATAAGACCAAGCCACAGGCAAGAGTGTATACCCAGGGTGAGTGCTTTTACCAACTGGTGTACCCCAAGACAGAAGGGCTATGAGGCTATTGGAACGTTTCACCCACTAAGCGTATATTGTTCTAAATTAAAAGGGAGAAACAGAATGACAAACATTGGAATGTTGGAGCAGAAGGCCTACACTAGCCTTTATAAGCCCAGAGCCACTCTATTGTCTTCAGTAGAGTTCTCAACAATCCAATGTTCTAATATGGGATATAGTAAATTGTCAGGAGACTGCCAAAGCAATATGCCGTATGTTTTTGGTTCATACATTTTGAGTGCCATGTCAAAGTAAAATTGCCTGTGCAAAGAAGTATAATTGTTTAGAATCATCCAAGCATGTGTCAGTTTTGCCAGGACATTTTTGTCCTGGTTATAAGATAATTTCTGCATGCTTATGTTGAGAAGTGTTTTAAAATCTCTTAAAGTGATTGTCGAATTCCAAAGTTCACTTATTTGTAGATTAGTTAGTAAGTCCTCCAAATCCAATTTAGCAGAAGATTTGACACCACTACCGTTGATATCAGTCCAGAGAAGCTGATTTAGTGATTGATCTCTTGTTATGAGCCTGTGAAAGCATTTTTTTTTTTTTTTTAAAAGCCCTTGCTTTGGGATAACATCTATTATAATTATTCCAAATTTAATTAGACTTGCACTGGGTGTGCGGATCTCAGAAGGCCCTATTGTTGTTAACAAGTATTATGTAATGATTTTGTCCAGTGTTAAATATTCTCTTCTGCCCAGCGCTTTGCAGCCATAGCTGATAGTAGGCAGCAACATGACCTTGATAACTTTCAACATGGGTCAAAATGTGGGGTTTTGCAAAAAGTGGTGAAAACTGGCATTAAGCCACTGGCTTTAGTGGAATTAGAAAACCTTTGTAGAAGAAATTATCCTGTACAATCAATCACTCTCAAATATTTGTATTTTGAGTCCTCCTGAACTTGGCCATCTTATAAATACCATGTTGCCTTTTTTATCTTTTTATCTGTGACCATTATTTTGGTTTTGCTGAGATTAATGTATAATTTATTGTAAATGGTACAGGTATGAAACCTGTCAAAAAGCCACTGCAGACCTATTTGGGTTTTATTTGCAAGCACTACATCATCCTCATTTAGCAGATTCAATATTAGTTGTCCGCTGAGCTTTGGGGGATGCACATTTATTGACTCTAATTCAACTGAGAGGTCAGCTATATATAAAGTATATAGTTGCAGTACAAGCACTCAACCCTGCTTCAGTCCGACGGTTGTAGAGGCCTTCTGTGAGACATGGATTCTAACACAGATCTTGACTCGCGTCCAGATGTTATTGTACAATAGTTGCATGACCCTAAGCAACCTGACTGGTATTCCTCAAAGAGACACTTTTCCCATGACTTATTGAAGTAATCATTCAGTGCAGGCTGAAGAAAATAAGGTAATGTATTTCTTTTCAATGTAAGAACACCCTGAGCTGCTGTCACACTGAAACACAGCTGTCCGCTTGTTTCCAGCTGCCAATTTCAAATCTGCATTCTATTTGGAACATTATCTTCACATTGTTTCGAGACAGTGTGACTAGGAATACTACATGGGTCTTTTCCTTCACTAACTATATATATATATCTATAATAAACTAATCCAGAAATAAAGCTAAAAGAAATACAAAAGCAAAACAGATTATGATAAAAACATGTCCTCATTTTTAAGCTTAGTAAAACGATAACACCCCACACCCCATGTAGCCTGATATCATAACCTGAGAACACCTATAAATGTAATAAAGTACAGCAGTATGACATTCGAGAAATAGCCAGTCATATGTGATCACTGGAATGGCATAACAAAAGATTATTCTGTTTATAGCAGACAAAACCAGATGCATCTGTCTCTGGCAGGTACCCTTCATTCCCTCAAACTCCTGTGTACAGGGTGAGAAACTCCCACCTTGTTTTCCACCTGACCAGAAGAGTTTCCTTGAAGACCCTGTAACCTGGTGTATAGGTTTTGTCGTTTAACTGGTTCTGGGGAGACCTGGACTATTTTGTTTAAATACCACCAGTGACGTCCACCAACATGCGCAGCATTACCATAAACATTATCAATCAGAACTGCATCAGAGAACTTATAACCCCCCCTTTCTGACATAAGAACATTGTTTATGCATACCTAATCCCCCACAACAGGCTGAACATGCACACTATACTTACAATCATAATATTCCTTCTGTTTATATTGTGCATCAGTGATATTCTTCCCTGCAATAGGGTCAATGTTTTCAACAGATACATACTGTTTTAGCCCCTTTAACATCCATGCAGGGTGAAACTGAGTATTGGGCTTCCTTCCCCTGAGCAACTCAAATGGTGAAACATTGGTGGATGATTGATGTGTAGTCCTATGAAACCACAACACACTTTGGACCGTAATATTTATATCACATCTCTTGTACAAGGCCCATCACACACATTCACACAGGACACAGTTAAACTGTTCAACCAGACCAAGAGAGCTCTTTAGGTCCACTATACTGCTCTTCTTTAATCATTCTTCTACGTCAGATGAGGTAAACTGAGCACCATTATCAGACACAAACATTTCTGGAAAGCCTTCTCTCAAGAAAACATCCTCAAAAGAATTCAAAGCCACTTTGGAATCTGATACCCCAACAAACCTTATTTCAGGCCAGTAATGTAATCCACTAAGACTATAGCATACCACAACTGAACAGGGAGGGAATTGATGGTCCTACCATGTCAATTCCTAGCTTTATCCAAGGCCCAGTGGGACACTCAATAGGGAATAATGGGCGGTGGAAGTTTTGAGAGTCTTACAACACAACTCTTAACCAAATGATTTAATTATTTGTCCATCTGCAGCCACCAAAATGCAGACCGAACTCCGCGTTTTGTGAACATAGCACCTAAATGTCCCTCGTGAGCACTTTCCAATATGCATTACCTGAGTCTTTCTGGAGGTACTAATTGACCCACACATACAATCAAACCATCTTCCAAAAATAACTCATCAGCCACTTATGTTTGAATACCTGACTCCAACTCTTTCTCATGCGGCCAGCCCTCCTTGGTATATGCAGCAACCAACTGTAACATTTCACCTTCGTTGGTGGCTGTCTTTTCTAAGAGGTGCATGTAGCAAGTCACCACAGCCTCAGCCTTTGCAAGATGCCCCCAAAGTTGGCTTCCAAGCACCCTGAATCAACCATTAAGACAAGTATGAATAACTGACTCAGCAAAAGCTTCCTCTGGACCTCGTGAGATCCTCCACAAATGTTCTTGGAATGTTGATGGCTTCCTTGATAAGTTTACAGATCAGGATACATTGAATAATTCACTTTCCTTTCAAATAATTATGCTGTAGGAAACATGGGCAGAAGCAGCTCCGATGATTCCAGGGTGCATCTGTTATTCTGTTCCTGCTTCACAAAGGGTTCATCATGGCCGTCCAAGTTGTGGCCTTGCAAACTATATCCACACCGCTATCCAGGGGTCTCATAAAAAACATTTGACAACTTGGAATAGCCTATCAACAGCGTTTCTCTCCCAGACGTGGGGCTCCAGAAGGCTCAATCTTACCGTCATTAACATTTACATTCTGCAGAAGAAGGAGTTTAAATTGGCAGCTACTGAACATCTGTCTAAGGAGGTTGTTGAGCTACAGTATGGCCCCTTCCCCTCTGAAATAATCCTCTCTGGGGAATCAATATGAATTTGCTGGGTGCAGTTCCTGATGATGAGGTCCTGGTGGCTCAGAACTCCTTCTGGCAGATCCCGGAGCAAGTTCAAAGCAGTTTTTAGAGCTAATAAACTTGGTACATCCCTTATTGCCCAACTGGAATTTATTAATCCGAGTGCCGTTTACGGAGGTTTTCCAACAGATTGTCCACTGTCTTTTTCCTTTTACAAAGGCAAAGCATGCACTAATTGACTTGGCAGTCCTCTTGTGCCACCTATTTCACCTAGTCTACAGTTTTCAGATCAGCGTGTGAAGTAAGAGCGACCACTTACTGCTAGAATTACTCTACACCCTGGCGATAAATCATCATGAGTCAACTGATGCTCTACAAAGTGTAACCCATACAATAAATGGAAAAGAAAACCTCAAATGGTCAGCAGGTACAATAGCTGACTTATCAGAGAAGGCACAATATATGTGAGTTTGCAACTCAACATAGCACTAGCTCTGTGCAAGCGGCCTGGGAGCAATTCATGAAAGAGCTTGTGAAATGCAGCTCACCTCAGGTAATCAAACCGAGGCACTATAGTGGACCCCCCCTGGGCTACTAAAAAGCTGGGAGACTAAGTCATTCAAATGGGGCCTGAATTGTGCCCTATGACAATACCAATGAAACCCTACTGATGTCATGCTTAGGAAGCACCTAGTCATGGCTAGGGCAGCACCCAGGAAACACCTGTGGAACTGAAAAGAGAAGCTGCAGCTAATCTATCGATCAAGCTCCTAAGTGACCTCAAGGGAAACAGACATGCAAGGTTTTGGAAGGTAGTGAACAGCTTAAACAACGTACCCCAATCAAGTGCCACAGTTAGCATCTCTGAAGAGTCCTGGTCTCAGTTTCTAATCCAACACCTTGTTTTTTTGTTGTTTTTTTCTAAAATCTTTTTATTGGTTTTTGATATGCAATAAAGAATTCGATATACAAAACATTTCCTCCCAGGGAGGGCATTTAGAGTCCATGATGGTGAATTACAGCAGTTGAAGGTGGTGTATCTAATCGTTAGATGTTCTAGTCATCATCCGGAGTGACAATCGCAACTGTCATGAAATCTTACACTGTACATTAATTTTCAGTTAAGGTAAGGCCAGTGACGAGTAATAGCATATAAAGCCTTTCGCCTGCTGCTATAGTGTATTCCACTCCCCAAGGGAATCATACCTCCCCCTATCTTTCCCAATTGCCGCTCGAGTGCCGGGTGAGTGCTGATTATCAGTAAATGTCTAGGAGACTGTAGCTCCTTGTGGGGTGACAGGTTATATGTTCCGTTCATGTATATGGGCAGTATGTCCCTGTCTGAGTGTATTATTGCTTCCTTGCAAAGTGTGAGGTGTTGTGGGGGTTGCGCTGCCAGGTCAGTAGTCGTTCAAAGCAGTCAGGCATCCAGTGCTTCCTCTCCGTGCTGTACCAATTCATTCACCAGAGTACTCCAAGCCCTGGCCCGTTCCATGGGGCCATGGCCCTTCTGCGCTTCCCTGTGCCTAATTGTCTCTTCGGCTTTAGCCCACTTAAGGACTTCCCTTCTCCATGTTTGTATGTGTGGTCCTGCTGCTGCTTTCCACGTCATTGCAATCTCTCTTTTGGCCAAAACTAGTGCTAAATCTTGGAACTGATTAGTTCTAATCCAACACCTTGGACGCTCAAGCCCTGTATCAACTCAAAATATGATCTTCACTGTTTGTAAGGCTAAGGAGAGTCACAACTCAGTAATAACCCTAAACACACCATTCATTCGAGCAGAGGTCATCGCATGGCACATATCTAGAAGCTGGAGGGACGGAGCTCTTGGACCCAACTGCATTCCAGCAGCCCTTTCTAAAGAGGACACAACACTTTGGTCCACCTGTCTGGAAATTCTATGAAAGCATAATATTATCCAACTCCATCCCTCGCTCTTGGACAGGCTCAATCCTCACTCCAATATGCAAAGGGGACACAGAGAATGATCCAGCCAGCTACTGGTTAATAGCCCTTTTGGATGTAGAGTCAGAATTATTTGCGGGTTCCCTCTTGGAGGAATTGGAAACCTGGACATATCTAAGAAGCTAATCCCATTTAACCAAACAGGGTTTTCAAAAGGTGTGGGTACATCAGCCAATCTACTGGCGATATCGCTATTGTTTGATTACAGTAGGACCACAAAGCACCTCTCCACTTGTCATTCATTGAATGTAAAGCTGCCTTCGATCAAGTAGCTAGGCAAGCTGTGGTCCAAATTATCCAGCTCGGGCATTCCTAGCCATCTTGTGAAAGCAATAATTCTTCTTCACACATGTACGTGGGTGAGGATCAAGCTTGGGAACAGTTTCTGTATCTCGAGAGAAATTCCAACTTATCAAGGTTTACAACAGGGCTGTGTGCTTGCCCCAACTCTCTTTCAATCTCTTTCTGTGTGATCTGCCATCCACCTTAGCACAAGTTAATTACCATGCACCAAAATTGGGGAACACCCTGTTGCTATGTCTGATGTATGCAGAGGACTTGAGCCTCCAGAGTCGAACGAAACTGGGCATTCAGCAGCTTTTGAACATGTCAGCTAAGTACTCCATTGCTAATGCATTGACCATCAATCTGAAAAAATTAAAGACCATGGCCTTCAGAAAGTCACCACAGCAGTCATACTCTTGGTCCTTGGGGCAGACAAAATGGAAGATGTGCAGGAATACAAGTACCTGGTCTCGACAGTAAGGGAACTTACAAACCAAATTTGGAGCAGTTACAATGAAAATCTCTTTCCCTTGCCTTTGCATTCAAGCGTAATAAAGCTGCTACTTGTTCATCAACCTACCTGCCCTTGCTGAAAATAATCCAGGCAAAGTTAATTCTCACCATCACCTATAGCAGCAAAACCCTGAGAGGTAGAGATGGCAACTACTTGGAGAAAGGCATCAGAAGGTTGCCGTCATTTGGCTTTCCAGCTAATACCTCACCTGCACAGGTACGCCTTGAATTCAGTTTGATTAAGCAATCAATAGCGAGAGAGCATGCATTTATAAAATTGTGGTAGAAAGTAAAAAAAGCAAATACAGCTATATTAGGGTCTCCTCTCTGGACTGAAATGAACGGGTAGACCAATTCTCCAGCTAGGGCCTTTCTGAAAACCTGACTTAAGTCCCTAGGTAATCTGGACCAATGGAATTCTTTTAGTTCTTATCAACAAACTAAAGCAACAGTCAACAACGATGGAACATTCTGCTCACAGCTAGCAGATAAGGAGCTGTTTGCCAAGAGACAGCACGCCTGGCTCACCGTCTAGTCTTACACAGAACTAGCCCCTCCACCATACTTAGGCATAGCTATTAAGATTTTATGAAATTCAGAATGGGCCATCTGCCATCTTATTAGTATCTTTCCCAATGGAAGAGTCCAAGTATGTCAGGTCTATGCCAACTCTGTGGTCAAGCCCCTGAAACCCTGATTCATGAGATTTGCATTTGCAATGTCAATATGGAAATTTGAAAAACCATTCTCCGACCCATTGGGAATCAGAAAGGCTTAAGTAAGTGCAAGCCAGCAATCTTATGCCTGCTTTAATGGGACTGACAAGCAGATTAGCTGAAGTCTTGTGAAGTATCTAGACCGAAAGGTCTTAAGCATTTCTGGGCCCTAGGAAATCTAACACTATGCATCTATAACACGGCCACTATGTTATTCCAGGTACATCATCTAACACATGCCATAGGTTGGGGAGAAAGAGACCTGACGGGTTTCTCCATTTTCAGATTAGTTCTAGCATTGCAAGCCAGTATTTTCCTTTTATATAATATTATTTTTAAAATATGGTATTGTTATGATTCTAATACTTTTAAATTTGAGTAATTTAACAATTGTTTATGGAGTGCTCACTTTTGCTGCTAAGTACTGATTCAGTTAGCTGTATTCAGTTCCAAAACAAGCTTTGCTGCTAACCAACATTTGATATATCACTTTATAGTGTTTTATGATTTGATGTTCTTATTGCACTCTTGAACTGATGGCATGTTAAATGCCTTTTAATTGTAAAGGTTTTACCTAACCAATCAATCATTTCTTCTTTTTCATCTTCTGGTGGTTGTGTTCCACTCCGATTCTGAAAAGGAACAAACTTGCCCTAATTCAATGGCGGCAACAAAACACCTCTCGTCTTCAATGTCATCAGCAAAACTTTCAGATGCACACCCTTCTTCAACAACACTAGAAGTGCCAGGAAACCATGATAAATAGTCTGCCCTAATGTTCTTTCCTCTATATTAAAACTGATGGAGCCATGTTGTAAATCTTGCT
This sequence comes from Pleurodeles waltl, assembly GCF_031143425.1. Lineage (NCBI taxonomy): Eukaryota > Metazoa > Chordata > Amphibia > Caudata > Salamandridae > Pleurodeles > Pleurodeles waltl. The sequence goes on along the minus strand of NC_090449.1, from coordinate 765,946,146 downwards.
ATCCTGGAAGTGTTATTTGAATAATTGTTTGCACCATGAATGGACACTAGCGGTTTGTGGTTTGTTTGAAGGAGAAAACATTTTTCCCACAAGTAGCTCTGAAACTTTTCCCCAGCCTACCAGCATGAAAATAATTCCTTTTCAAAGACTGAATAGTGTAACTCAACATTACTAAGTACCCTGGATGCAAAACCAATAGTTTGCTCATCTTTTCCTGCTTCTTTGTGTTAGAATCGTCCCCAGCCCATACTTGCTGGCATCAACTATCAACACACATTCAAGAATAGGATAATATTCTTTGAGCGCTTGAACATGCGACATCTGAAATTTCACCCCATCTGATGCTTTCTTGCAATCTTCATCCCATTTGAATTCAGCATTGGGGTCTCACATTAGAGGCAAAATCAGGAATGAATCTTGAATAAAAGTCACTCAACTCTAAGAAGGATTTGACTCCTGCTTTGCAGAAGGAGGAGGCACTTCTAAAATTGCACCCAATACTTAATAATCCTGTTTTTGGTTTGATTACAGAGCTTGAAATTACATGGCCAAGATGTCCAACAGTATTTTTCTTTAAAATTCACACTTATCTCTCTTTAAGACCACACTGTACAGTTGACAATTAGTCAACAATTTCATGCATGCATTGATCCTGAGCATAAACCAAAATATCACCCTGAAAGACTGCAACATTTTAACATCTTTGAGCAGTGTACTCATAACCCTCTGAAACAGTGACACAGCCGACGCCGCCAAGCCAAATGTCATTTAATAATACTGAAATATACCCCAAGGGGAAACAAGTACAGTTAAATGATGAGATCAGGTTCCAGCTCAACTTGATGACATGCTTAAGCCAAGTCAAGTTTCAAAAAGATCTTGGCTCCAGCAATTAATGTTAACATTTCACTAATTTTAGGTAGGGGGTGACAGTCTCCCTAGATCTCTTTCTTGAGGGCTCAGAGATCAACACATACTCTAAACTTGCCATTTTTATTCAGGCTACAACCAAAGGAGAGAGCCAAAGCAACAATTCAACAGGTTCAATGATGCGCCGCTCAGCCAAACCTTCTAATTATTTTTTGTAAGTCATCCCTCACACTGAATGGCACCCCCTCAGTTTGTGTTTTATGGGAATGGCACCATCTTTTACCTTTATTTTGTGTTTGTACCCTTTGATTGTACCAAGCTCACCAGAAAATACATCAGAATGGAGATTAAGGATATCTTCCACCGCAGATGTGTTCCTCATTACCAATACTTGTTCTTTTGCCCCAGGCCTTAGAACTACGCCAAACAGCCCCTGATTAAACCATTCGAGGATGTTTAACCCTTTGACTGCAACATAGACTTTACCATGGATGCGCCTCACTTTAAAACACAAGGCCTCTTCAAAAAAATCCTAAAAGTTCTATTCTTCATCCCTCTTATGTTATAGGTGGAAGGTCAGGAGGCAATAATGGCTTATCATTCCATGTAGTTTGCAACAACTCCTAGGTGATAATAGTGCTCCTTTCTCCAGAATCAACTAGCAGTCTTAACATTTTATCTCCAACTTGAATATCCAGATAAGGATCTGCACATTCACACAGATCCTCGTTTCTCACCATCGTCTGCTACAACCATCACCATCTCTTGCATTTCATCTACTAGTTTGTCAGTATCACTGCCTCTTTCATCAGGCAAAACTGTGACTTTAACTTTCTCAGGTTTTGGACATGACACACTCTTGCAAAATGCCCAATTTTTTAACATAGTCTACATGACACATTCCTGGCTGGACATGGTCTCCCGTTCTTGGTGTGACAAGAATTCCCACATCTGAAACACATGTTTGTTTGGAAAAGGGGATTAACTGATTTGAAGGTCGAGACTGTGGATGTTTCTTTCCCTTCTCACCCTCTTCCTTCTCTCATAGTGGTACCACCTGTTCTCTGACTCTATTCTGCAATTCTCCTGGCAACTTAAATTAAGTTTCAATACTTTTAGCAATGCTAATGATGTCTACTAACGGATGATTTCCTAATGTTAGTAATTTTGGGCATTTATTCTTGTCTGCACAGTGGCTAAAGAACCGGTTGCGTATCACTGAAATTCTCAAATTGGCACTCAACAAGCCAGTTTGTGCAGGAGTGAAATATAGGAGTCAACGTCTTCATTAGGTTTCTGTACTCTTCTGAAAAACGTATGTCTAGAAACAACTTAACTGGGCAAGTCAAACCTGTTTTGCAACCCTTTTTACTATTTCTTGATATTTATCCACATCCTCGCGTTCTGGCAAATGTTTTAAAATGGATCTGCTTTGAGATCCGATGGAATGCAGTAATAACAGTTTTTTCTGCTCAGGTCTTAACCTTGATGCTCCTATGACTTTAAAATACATTTCAAATGCATTCAACCTTGTCAACAATGTATGGGCTGTTTTTCTGTGTCTAAAAACGCTAAAGTGGTTTCAGACTTGTAGCCAAAGTTGATGTAGTAATCACTCAGTGCAGGCAGAGGAAAATAAGGTAAGGTAATTATTTTCAATGTAAGAAACCACCCTGAGGTGCTGTTAAACAGACTCTGGCAGCTCGTTTCTGCCATTTCAAACCCACCATTCCATTTTGAACATTAACTTCACACTGTCCCCAGATGCATGTGTCTCGAGACAGTGTGAGTAAGAATGCTACACTTATTTCTAAGAACATGATCAAATATGGACTTAAAGTCCACAAATCATACAAATGTATGTGTAATCCGGGTTTTTTCAATGATTAAAGATAGTTCCATTAAACTTGTTGTTGTACCTGTAGCTTGGAAAAATCCTGTTTAGCCACTTTCTAATTCGGGATTGCATAATTATAAAACAAGATCAATTTTGCAGACCAGAACTCAGGGTTAAACATAAATAGGGCTAGAGGAAAGCTGTTCAGTTAAGATGCATCATCTTTGTGGTTTTTGATAATTAAAATTTGTATTTGTGCTGGTTCATAGACTGATTTTTTTTGGTGTCATTTTTATGGATCAGCATGTGTGTTTTGAATCAGAAAAACACAAAATGGCAACTGTTTGAGGGAATTATTGATGGCAATAACCATCATTACTGGTATTGTCCCAGATTGTTTTGCCTACAATATACTATTTTTGCAGAACCCATTTTTGTTGGCCATATGACCTTTACTCCCAACAACCAGTGGTAACATGAATGTATTCTCCCTTACAAACATGCTCAAATTTGGATACACCTAACTGGCTCATTGAACTTCACTTATGAGTCCCTAGTAAATGATATTACCTGCACCTGGGGCCTGTAATTTAAGTGCTACAAGTGGGATGCAGCACACGTTGTGCCGCTCACCAATGTAGAGCTCTAAGACACATCTCGGGCCTGTCGCTGCAGTCTGAAGTGCAATTTAAAACTACCTTCTTGACCTGGTAAAATAAAACTTTTGCTGGCCCTGAGCCTTCCTTTTAACTACTTATGTCACTCCTAAAGTAAGAGGCTCTTAGAGTAGGATGTAAAGTATTTAAAAACCAGGACATGTGTACTTAAGTTTTACATGACCTGGCAGTGAAAAACTACCAAAGCATATTTCAAATCATGTTCCTGCCTAAATCAAATGTGCGTTTCTTTCAGTGTCCAGGGTCACATGCCTAGTAATGGCTTTCCTGTAGTGTGATGTGTATTCCTTCCTGACAGGGGACAAAAGGGCCTTGATGTGGGGATATCTGAGCCTCTCCTGAGCAGAATGGTCTGGGGTTGTACTTAACCCTTCTTGAGCTTCAAAGGCTAGCCTGAGGAATGTACCCATCTTCTTCCTGGAAAAGTTCCTGCACTGTCACTGAGAAATCCAGCCCATACCTGGGCCTGTCTGCCCATTGTCTCTCTAGGTAGACTGGACCTAAACCCAGTGAAAAGCGAAGACCTGACCAGAACTAGTTTAGGTTTAGACAAAGAGAGTGACCGCCCACGTACATAGTGACGATGGATATAAAAGTGGCACCCTTAGAACCTCTCACCAGAACACACTGGACTTGTGGAGACTTCCTTGATGTCTGAAGCCTGAAAGAATTCTAGATCCGCTTGTCATGTACCCAGGACCCAAAAAGTAACTCCAAGGGGCAGTTAACTGAACTCCTCTGTCAGCTACATGGGCACAACAATGTTCCAGAGGCCTTTTGTGCAACTGCCTAGTTGACCAGTACCTAACGAACCTGCCTGAACCCTCATGCTGGCTTCTGCTGGAGTAAATCCTCAACCCCTAAGAGGAGACCCTCAGGATCCTGGATTGTGTTAGAGTGTACTCCGCCAACCCCCAACACTGGAAGAAGTAGACTGCAGGTGAAAAACGAGAGGTTCTGGGCTCTCCGTGCCAAAAAGAACCATACTTGGTCTCCTTACAAATGCAAGCAGACTTCATCTAGGACAGCGCAAAACCTGCATCCAACACCCAACGTGATCTTCCCGGGTACAGGCCCCAGATTTCACCAAATGGAATCGGAGATCTTCTCTTCAGCAACAACTGTCCCTCATTTCGTACCAACATGAAGTTCCAATCATCGACTAGCTCTTCACCACACCGATGACCACACTGCCAACGGGAACTTCTGACCAAGTCTTGAGACTTCAGCATCATGTCATCAATGGTCCCCTCTCCGAAACCAGCTTGCGGCCGGACACCATCAATGAGAGCCTCTTGCATGGAAACTGTACTAAGAGGGAAAACTTTGACTCACAACAAAACTGGCTCCTTTATCTGACCCACACACCCCTGTGGTCAACCTAAACTTTAGACTTTGACCTAGTCAGCGCATCCAGATAACCATGATTTGTACTGCATTCTTCTACTTCTTTAACTATTTTAAGTAAAACATATAAAAAAGCCATAACTCCAGTTCTACTGGATGGATTGTCATTGTACTGGTGTAACTTTATTCATTAAAATGTACTCCACTTTTCAAAAGCAGCACAAACTTACAAAATATAATTGTATTTTGTAAGTTTGCGCCGCTTTTGCATCAAAAAATGAGGAAAATGCGGCACTAAAAAAGTATAAATATAGGCCTAAGAGTGTACCAAGGAGGGAAAGGGGGTGGGGAAAATAAAAATTACGCAAATGCTTTGCTAAAAAGTATAAATATGGGCCTTAATCTCTACCTGGGGGAGGAGAGGTCTAGGAAGGGCATTGGGATTTGGGCATCTTTCTGCTCCCATGAAGACTGGTAATCACTTTCGTACGAATCCTAACACTATCTCACCAGTGCTTAATTTGTATATAAAAAGGTGGCGGTGCTCAAAGCCCTCCTGTTAGACTTTTCATCCTTGGCGTGGTCTCCCTTAACTTTTTGCCTCTGTTCCCCAGGTTGTTGATGTGTGCTGGACTCTGATTTTGCTGTTTTTGTTTCTCTGGGCACTTTACCACTGCTAACCAGTGCTAAAGTGCAAGTGCTCCTGTACAGAATGTGTGTGTATTTAGCTTATCCATGATTGGCATATTTGGCTCACTAGTAAGTCCCCAGGAAGGTGCACTAGTGGTGTCAGGGCCTGTAAATCAAATGCTACTAGTGGGCCTGCAGCACTGGTTGTGCCACCCACATAAGTAGCTCTGTAATCATGTCTCAGACCTGCCACTGCAGTGTCTGTGTGTGCAGTTTTAGCTGTAAATTTGACTTGGCAAGTGTACCCACTTGTCAGGCCTAAACCTTCCCTTTTTCTTACATGTCAGACACCCCTAAGGTGGGCCCTAGGTAGCCCCAAGGGCAGGGTGCAGTGTATGGTTAAGGTAGGACATATTGTAATGTGTTTTATATGTCCTGACAGTGAAATATTGCTAAATTCGTTTTTCACTGTTGCAAGACATGTCCCTCTCATAGGTTAAAATGGGGGCTACCTTTAAATCTGATTAAAGTGTAGATTCCCTTTGGGAGAGGATGGACAAGGGATCTCTGAGCTCACAATTTAAAAATACATCTTTTAGTAAAGTTGATTTTGAGATTGTGTGTTTGAAAATGCCACTTTTAGAAAGTGAGCATTTTCTTGCTTTTACCATTTATGTGACTCTGCCTGTTTGTGGATTCCCTGTCTGGGTCAGTTTGACATTTGGGCTAGTTGCTCCTCACAGTAGACTGTGACACAAAGGGAGCTGAGGTGTAGCCTGCATATCCTGATGAGCCATCTGTGTTAGGAGGCAGGGGAGGAGTGGTCACTCACACCTGAAAGGGCTGTGCCTGCCCTCACACAATGCAGTCTCCAACCCCCTGGTAAGTGTATGGGGCCTGGCCTGGGCAAGGCAGGATTTCACATTCAAGAGAGACTTTACTTTGAAGTAGGCCTACTTCAAAGTAGAAATTGGGTATAAGAAGAGCACCCAAAACCACAGACTTGTGAAAACCCTACTCTGCAGCTGAAAATCGACTCTCGCCGGAAACACGTCCAAAGAATCATCGCATGGAGCAGGAGAACCGATGCGCAGCATCGCTGACGGAGGCTGGGAGATCGCAACCCACGCTGCGTGTTTTTTGGATCATCGTGTGGCTGGATTTCCTACTCAAGTACTGCTGGGCGTGTAAAAACAACGCAAGGCCTGCCTGGATCCGAGAGTGCTGACGGGATCGACGCATCACTCTCCTGCAGAGAGAAGAAACGCCGCACCCCGACATGGCGATAGGGGAAACGACACAAGGTCCCGCTCATGAGTGGAGTCAACGCATCGCAAGCCCTTTTTGACGCGCACTCCCCCTTGCAGGGTTATTTTGTGACGCACCCAAGGCACATTTTCATGCTAACAGTGTTAGTGTGTGTTTAAAACTACTTAACGACTCTTTTTGAGTTGTAATTGATAACTTGTGTATTGTGGATTTTTGTCGTTTTGGTCTTGTTTTGTTTAGATAAATATTTCCTATTTTTCTAAACCTGTGTTGTCATTTTGTAGTGTTTTCATTAAGTTATTGTGTGTGTTGGTACAAATACTTTACACCTAGCACTCTGAAGTTAAGTCTACTACTCTGCCAAGCTACCAAGGGGGTAAGCAGAGGTTAGCTGAGTGTGATTCTCTTTTACCCTGACTAGAGTGAGGGTCCTTGCTTGAACGGGGGTAATCTGACTGTCAACCAAAGACCCCATTTCTAACACCTCCTCAAACACGCGGCTGCTGCAATTAAATGTGTGAACACAGAATACTCAGGAAGCATAATCCTGAAGCCATCTCGGGCCTCTTCAATCCATAAAAAGCCACTCCCCTGCCTCTTCAGCTCACCCTTGCAGCTTTCTACCTTCTCCCTTTGTGACACTTTTTTGTTTTTCCCTTCATCTGTCTTTCCCATATGTGTCTTTTGCTCACAGCAAATACGTGAGGCAGATGAATAAGCCCGGCCCTCAAAAATAAGTGCTGGTGCTCAGCACCGTAAACAACAAGCACAAATTAACCCCTTCGCTGCCAGGCCTTTTTTTGGCTATTTGGGGCAGTTCGCGCTTAGGCCCTCATAACTTTTTGTCCACATAAGTTAGCCAAGCCAAATTTGCATCCTTTTTTCCAACATCCTAGGGATTCTAGAGGTACCCAGACTTTGTGGGTTCCCCTGAAGGAGGCCAAGAAATTAGCCAAAATACAGTGAACATTTCGTTTTATTTTTTTTTTAAATGGGAAAAAGTGGCTGCAGAAGAAGGCTTGTGTTTTTTTCCCTGAAAATGGCATCAACAAAGGGTTTGCTGTGCTTATATTACTAGCTTCCCAGATTTCAGGAACAGGCAGACTTGAATCAGAAAACCCAATTTTTCAACACAAATTTGGCATTTAACTGGGACATACCCCATTTTTACGATTTGTTGTGCTTTCTCCCTCCTTCCAGTCATTGACAGAAATGGGTGTGAAACCACTGCTGGATCCCAGAAACCTAAACATTTCTGAAAAGTAGACAGAATTCTGAATTCAGCAAGGGGTAATTTGTGTAGATCCTACAAGGGTTTCCTACAGAAAATAACAGGAAAACAAAATAACGTAATTGAGGTGAAAAAAACAGCAATTCTTCTCTACGTTTTACTCTGCAATGTCAGATTTTTTAAAGCAATATACCGTTACGTCTGCTGGCTCCTCTGGTTGCGGGGATATATAGGGCTTGTAGGTTCATCAAGAACCCTAGGTACCCAGAGCCAATAAATGAGTTGCACCCTGCAGTGGGTTTTCATTCTATACCGGGTATACAGCAATTCATTTGCTGAAATATAAAGAGTGAAAAATAGCTATCAAGAAAACCTTTGTATTTACAAAATGGGCACAAGATAAGGTGTTGAGGAGCAGTAGTTATTTGCACATCTCTGAATTCCGGGGTGCCTATACTAGCATGTGAATTACAGGGCATTTCTCAAATAGAAGTCTTTTTTACACATTCTCTTATATTTGGAAGGAAAAAATGTAGAGAAAGACAAGGGGCAATAACACTTTTTTTGCGATTCTATGTTTCCCCAAGTCTCCCGATAAAAATGATACTTCACTTGTGTGGGTAGGCCTAGCGCCCGCAACAGGAAAGGCCCCAAAACACAACGTGGACACATCACAATTTTACACAGAAAACAGAGTTGTTTTTTGCAAAGTGCCTACCTGTAGATTTAGGCCTCCAGCTCAGCCGGCACCTAGGGAAACCTACCAAACCTGTGCATTTTTTAAAACTAGAGACCTAGGGGAATCCAAGATGGGGTGACTTGTGGGGCTCTGACCAGGTTCTGTTACCCAGAATCCTTTGCAAACCTCAAAATTTGGCTAAAAAAACACGTTTTCCTCACATTTCAGTGACAGAAAGTTCTGGAATCTGAGAGGAGCCACAAAGTTCCTTCCACCCAGCGTTTCCCCAAGTCTCCCAATAAAAATGATACCTCACTTGTGTGGGTAGGCCTAGCGCCCACAAAATGAAATGGCCCAAAACACAACGTGGACACATCACATTTTTTCACAGAAAACAGAGGTGTTTTTTTACAAAGTGCCTACCTCTGGATTTTGGCCTCTAGCTCAGCCGGCCCCAGGGGGGGCAGAAATGGCCTAAAATAAATATGCACCCCCAGCCCCCCCCCAGGAGCGATCGTTGCCTACGGGGCCGCTCCCCTTGCGTGACATTGCCGCAAAAAAAAAATCCCCGGTGCCTAGTGGTTTCTGCCCCCTTGGGGGCAGATTGATCTAAAATCGGCCGATCTGGGGGCAGAAATGGTCTAAATACAATTTGCCCCCCAGGGGAGCGACCCTTGCCTAAAAAACAAACAAACAAAAAAAAAAAAAAAGAATTTTGCCCTGGCGCTAGAGGTTTCTGCCCCCCCTGGGGCCTAATAACAATAGGCCAATTGGGGGGGCAGAAATGGCCTAAAATAGATTTGCCCCCAGGGGAGAGACCCTTGCCTAAGGGGTCGCTCCCTTTGCGTGAAATTCACATAAAAAAAATAATCTCCCTGGTGTCTGGTGGTTTCTGTCCCCCTTGGGGGCAGATTGGCCTCACAAAAATAGGTCAATCTGCCCCCAAGGGGGGCAGAAATGGCCTAAATATAATTTGCCCCCTAGAGGAGCGAACCTTGCCTAAGGGGTCGCTCCCCACCTGTAAAAAAAACAAACAAAAAAAAAAGATCCCTGGTGCCTAGAGGTTTCTGCCCCCGGGGGGGGCAGAAAAGGCCTTCCCAAAAAAATCCCCCCCCCCCGGGAGCGACCCTTGCCCAAGGAGTCGCTCCCTTATGCCAGTTTCTAATTAAAAAAAAATATCCCTGGTATCTAGTGGTCGTTTCAAAAGCCGGATTGCTTGCAATCCGGCTTTTGAAACGCTCAGAGAGACTTCAAAGGGAAGGAAATTCCTTTCCCTCCCCTTTGAAGCCTCACTGGCCTCCTCCACGTGATCGAAAGAGAAATGCTTTGATGGAGGAGGCCCTCTGTGATTGTCTGCGCGTGACCTTCCATCCACCACCGGGGGAAGGAGGGGAGCGCTAGCGATCCCCCCCCAGTTCCAGGGTGCAGGACGAGGTGACCTCATCCAAGGCACCCGGGTACCGGTGCCTTGGACGAGATCACCTTGTCCAAGGCACCGTAGGGGTTAAGCACTGTGTCTCACCAGTCTGTGGTGTGTTTTGTGAAGTACTCCAGTACGGCACTGAATAGTTTGATGAGGGAAGTAAAGTGGGTAATTATAATGAGCTGTGCAATTTTTTTTAAATGCACATATTAAGTATTGTTTTCTGGAGCTGCACCAACACCTAGTAGATTTCATGCTCACTATCCCCCATAGGGCTTGCCAAGGAAGTGGGCCTCTGGCTCAGGACCAGGGTCCACAAGAAGGCACTGGGAGTAAGGGGTCACAGTCACCAGAAGGACAGAAGCGTGGCCAGGGTTTCCAGCAGGAGAAAAAGGGAAAAACCTAAAGAATCCTTAACATTGTCCAGGGAAGGATTCCCATTCTAATCCTAAGCGAAAGAAGGGTATGTTTAATGGAAAGAAGACCCTGGGTTACTTCAGGCCCAATCAAACTGAGTGTTACCAATATGGGTACTTTAAGGAGTGGGGGGGCTGGTCTCTTATGTCAGCACAGGAAGCAGCCCCCCACTGGAGAGCCTACTCCAGGAATGGCTAGTGTAATGCTGAGGGAAGATGTTGTCCCAGTTAGTGTTGAAGGGGGTGCAGCAGGTACTCTAGTGTCTGGCTGACAAACAGATAGTACCCAATGCTCAAAAACCTGACGATACCAAGAAATATAGGTGTGGGTGCTAGAGCAGGTGTTCTAATGAAAATTAATAATGAATATTCACGTATTCTGATCTATGGATGCGAGTAGAAAATCTACTGATATAGAGAAAAATAGTGCACGCACGCAGTGTTTTCAAAGTGTACTTATTAATGGCTTATTAATATGAAATATGGAGCTTACGTTTGATGTAGTATTATGTCATATTAAGGGTTATGCATTATGTATTAGCTTTATTAAATTGTAGGCCTTAACTTAGCGGAGATCTTGGCCTAGTTTCATGGCCTTATGTCAAGCTGTATTTCTAAACCGATTAATAAAATGTTTTGTGGGAGAATTAAATTGTGATCTTCCACTGTGCTGACCAAATGTGCTTGTAGCTAAAAGTCTTTCTCATGAGAACTTGCTAGAAGATGCTGTTCTTGTAAAATGTACCGTTATAAGTGTAATATGTGTACGGCTGACTTTCTCAGGAGGAGAACAATAGAGACACTGACTGGAGTACAAGCTGCAACAATAGTGTTATCTGACGAGCCAGGTGATGAGGATATTACAAGAGAAGCCAATCAGCGACATGTGAACCGTGTACTAGTAGAAACTGTAAATTTGTTATTTTAGTTTTATTGGACAAAGTGTGAACATGCGATCCCTTGACCAAAAGGGACGTGGGAAGTAGTTTTAGGAAATCTAACTTAGCTGGACTGCACCAAGAGTAGATACGCCATTCTCCCCATTCTTCTTGGGGGTTTACTTCTATTCTTTCGAAATGCTTAAAGACTTTGCGTTTCCTGAACTTTGATGCTGAATCCTGATGCCTTGCTGACCAAACGGATGTCGTGTTGATGAAGGCTATCTTAGCTTGCCGATCCAATTGAGGAGAGGTATACTCTTACGTATGTGTTTTGCTGTGCCTATTTGCCTTTCTTTATTAGATAACAACTGCAGTATTTTGATAGAGACATATGGCCAGATGTATCAAACATTTTTGCGATCGCAAAAATACATTTTGGTATGTAACAAATCCAATTAGGACTGCATCCCGATTCGGTATTAGGAAGGGGCGTGTCAAGGGTGTCCCTTACAAATACCGAATCGCACAGGTATGTATGATTGTTTTGTGACCGTGAAGGCTGTCGCAAAACAAACACAGTTGCCACCAATTTCAAATTGGTGGTAACCCATTCGCAAAGAGGAAGGGGTCCCAAAGGGACCCCTTCCCCTTTCTGAATGCATGCGAAAACGTTTTTTAAGAGCAGGCAATGGTCCCACTGACCACTGCCTGCTCTTAAAAAATGAAAAGGAAACTTTTCATTTTTCATTTCTAAAAGCATCCCGTTTTCCTTTAAGGAAAACGGGCTGCATAAAAAATAAAACATTTTTTTAAAAAAGATTGCTTTATTAAAAAGCAATCCCCGACATGGTGGTCTGCTGAGCCCAGCAGGCCACCATCCCTGCGATTGTAGCCATTCGCAATGGCTCGCAAATTGCGACCTTCCTCATTAATATTAATGAGGTATGTCCATTTGCGAGCCCTTGCAAATCGCAGTATGAAACTCCTGGAGTTTCATACATTCCAATAGTGATTACTTAATTGTGATTCGCTAAAAATTGCAATTAGGTAATCACTATTGTGAAGAATGATGCATCTGGCCCTCAGATGTTTTTCTAAATCTGTGTTGACTAAATTGTTTTGCATGAAGCCCAACATGCTAATGCTAATCTGGTGTTAGATAAGGATTCTCATTAATGAAAGTTCGCTATGTGGAGTAACATTCTATGTCTTTCCTTTGCTGAATATAAATGTATGTGATATTGTTTGTGTAATTGTTCTTGTTATTAATTGACACAGTGACCTTAGAATGTATATTTGTTCAAGCTTTGATTATATTACGTTTCTTTCACCGCTGTGGGAGCATCTTAAGTGTGAGTCAAAAAGTTCATCGACCTATTCGCATCCCCTTGTAAGTTTACTTATTAAGGGCAGATACGCAAACATAGGTCACCATCAATGGGCAGCAGGTGGAGGCTGTGAGACACACAGGAGCTAGTAAGGCTAATCTTGGGTGTCAACTGGTGTCGTCAGAGCAGGCAGTCCCTGTTGTATTCTACCAGGTTATGACTGCAGACAAACAGGTGAACCACTGTCCAGTAGTTCTATTTCCCTTTGAATTGTCGGGGGATCTCATTGTTCCTTAAAGGTCAATCAATCAGTCTTTTTTAAAGCACATCACTATGGGGGTCATTCTGAGCTTGGCGGTCGGCGGGAGCCGTCCGGCAAGCGGGAACCGCCAGAATACCGCTGCGCGGTCAAAAGACCGCCGCGGTTATTCTGAGTTTCCCGCTGGGCGGGCGGGCGACCGCCAGAAGGCCGCCCGCCCGCCCAGCGGGAAACCCCTTCCCACGAGGATGCCGGCTCCGAATGGAGCCGGCGGAGTGAGAAGGGTGCGACGGGTGCAGTTGCACCCGTTGCGATTTTCAGTGTCTGCTATGCAGACACTGAAAATCTTAGTGGGGCCCTGTTAGGGGGCCCCTGCAGTGCCCATGCCATTGGCATGGGCACTGCAGGGGCCTCCAGGGGCCCCACGACACCCGTTACCGCCATCCTGTTCCTGGCGGTGAAAACCACCAGGAACAGGATGGCGGTAAGGGGGTCGGAATCCCCATGGCGGCGCTGCTTGCAGCGCCGCCGTGGAGGATTCCCCAGGGCAGCGGGAAACCGGCGGGACACCCGTTTCCCGTTTCTGACCGCGGCTGTACCGCCACGGTCAGAATGCCCATGGGAGCACCGCCAGGGTTAGAATGACCCCCTATGACCTATAAGGGTAACTAGGCCCTGAGGTTGCTGCATCTCTGTCGAAAGGCCAGTTCTTGAGTTGGTTTCTGAAGTCTTCTAGGAAGGGTGCCATTTGGAGGTAGAGATCATTACAGCCTTTAGTGGTGATGCAGGAGATAGCGCGGCGCCTCGCTGTGGGTGTGAAGCATGTGGGGGGCATGTGCAAGGGTAAGTGAGGTGGAGCGCAGGTGTCTAGAGGGAAGATGGAAGCTCAGCCGGTGGTTGACTGCCCAGGATTATGCAGAGGTTGCAAGCATGATTCATCGGTGTGGGGTTGGATCTGAGTTTTTACGACCACCCACTATGGTCCCATGTCGAGGTGTTCCTTCTGAAGATCTGTATCTCTGTTTTGTCACAGTTCATTTTGAGACAGCTGCCTCACTTCCAGTCGGCTACATTAGTCATGGCATTGCGGAAGTTGGTTTTGGTGTTAGTGGGGTTTTGGTGAGCAAGAGGATGAGCTGAGTGTCATTGGCATAGGAGATGATGTTCAGTCCATGGGATCTGACGATGCCCGGAAAGGGTGGGGGTCATGTAGATGTTGAACAGGGTGGGGCTGAGGGATGATCCTTCGGGTATGGCACATAAGATACTCTTGGGAGTGGAAGTGAAAGGAGGTAGACGGAAGCTCTGGGTGCATCCTGGGGAGAAGAAGATGATCCAATTGAGGACGTGTTGTTCAATGCCGATGTTGTGGAGTCTGTTGATGAGAATGTGGTGGGCAACAGTGTGGAATGCTGCAGACAGGTCGAGGAGAAACAAAACCACTGTTTTTCCTTGGTCAAGGAGGCTTTTAATGTCACCTGTTGCGGTGATGAACAGGGTCTCTGTGCTATGGTTGGCCCTGAAACTTTATTGTGATGCGTCAAGTAGGTGGTTTCATTCTAGGTAGTCGGTGAGCTGTGGGCTGATGGCGTTTTCAAGTACTATGGCTGGGTAAGAGAGCAGGGAGATCATTCAGTAATTCTTGAGGTTGCTGGGGTCAGCTGAGGGCTTCTTTAGGAGGGGTCTGATGTCTGCATGCTTCAATCCATCTGGGAAGGATGTTGTGGAGATGAAGGGATTGAGGAGTTCGGTGAGTTCAGTGCTGATTATGTTGGATCTGAGTTTGAAGAGATGGTTGGGGCAGGGGGTTGCTGGGTGCCCCTGAGTGGATGGAGGCGATGATGGTTGTAGTGGTCTGGACGTCGAGTGAGGGCCAGGCGGTTATGCCTGGGCTGGGGTTTTCTGGTTGGAAGAGGCTGTCTAGGCTGAGCAAAGTGGGTTGAGGGTTAAAGTTTTTTGTAGATGCTTGCAATCTTGCTGTGGAAGTAGTCAGATAGTAAGTCGTAGAGTTGTTAGGCGGGGTGTACTGTGTTTTCAGTGTCAATCAAGTTGGAGAATTCCTTGCTGATTTTGAAGAGTTCCTTGGTGTGGTTGGCTGCAGCGTCGATGCAGTTCGTGATGGCCGCTCTTTTGGCCTTCTTGATGTGCTGATCATCATGTAGTGGAGGGAGTTCATGGTGACGGAGACAATGATGGTGCTGATGGCATTGCAGAATGCTGGCCGAGGTCCCTAGTGGTCTGTATGGGAGGGTGTCCTGGCATCGATGTGTAGTAGGAAATAAGCCGCTCCATGACAGGCATTGGGCCGTCGTTCGTGGTGGTGCATTGGATGTTTTCCTTGAATATTATAGTGATTCCGCCACTGTGTTTGTTGGGCCATTCCTGGTGTATCATCATTTATCTGTCGGGGATGGGGGTAGTGATGTTTCGGCTGGAGGCGGGGTTGAGCCATGTTTAGGTGATAAAGGTGACATCTGGGGGTTGAGGGTGGTGATGGTGTTCCTGATTTCCGTGTGTGTTTACTGAAGGAGCTGGCATTGAGCAGGATGCAGTGAAGCAGTTACGGTTGGTGGTGGTCTTCTGGGAGGCAGTGGTGTTGGGTCCTGTATGGGTAGGTGGTTCTGTGAGGCAGGAGAAGCAGCAGTGGTGACAGGTGAAAGGTCCATTGGTGAAATGCGGAGAGGATATGCAGCAGTTGGAGTCTTGGCGTCTGGTGTCGAGGACCAGGGGCTTGTCTTTGGAGTAGCAGTTGATGGTGGGAGGACCAGGGGTCCTGGTGCTGGGCACAGTCTAAGCCCAACAGCAGCAGGTGTGCTTGCTTTTGGGAGTGCGAGTGGTGCCACTTCACTGCAGCCAGAATGGGGGGCCAGGGAGGGGAGTGGAACAGACGGGAAGGCAGGAAATGGTGAGGAGGCAGCCCTTGGGTCCCTGGGGACAAGGCGGTCCCAGGGTCAGGAGCCTGGCAGTGGCCAGCAGGAGCAAGGCTGGCCATGAGGCTGGCAGGCATCGGGGGAGCAAGAAGATCTGCTCACTTAGGCCATGCTGTGGCCGGCTTTAAGTATGTCTGAAAGGGTCATAGGCGAGGCAGTCCGCATGGGAGGCAGGAAGGTGGGAAACAGTGAGGAGGCAGTCTTTGGGTCCTTGGGGAATAGGCAGCCCTGGGGTCAGGAGCCTGGCAGTGGGCAGCAGGATCAAGGCTGGCCGTGAGTTTGGCAGGCAGTGGGGGAGCAGGAAAATCTGCTTACTGAGGCAACGCTGTGGCTGGCATTAAGTATGCCTGGCAGGGGTAGGGACGTGGGGGAGGCAGGAAGGTAACTGTGAGCCTGGCCATGCATGTTGACTGCTTGGTAGGTAATAACCTAGAGCACACTGCCAGGTAAGATGTCTCAAGTCTCACCTGGAGATGTTGGGATTGCCTCACCGGGAATGCCCGAGCACACAGTCTAATGCAGCCCAGCTAGCGAGTCTAAAGGACTTGGAGCCTGGAAAGATGGCACAGATACCTGCCAAAAAGAAGAAGGGCAATTCTAATCCAGAAGTTCTCACAGTGGGGGAGGAGAATAACCCTGTTGGTGATGCCATGGAATCGACAGAGGAAGACATTGCTTCCCTGGGGGAGGGGCATACCTAAGTTGGGTGGGTGGCTAACTGAAAGGGAGCCCATCCCAGATACAGTTCTGTAAACCTCAAAAGTAATTCCCTAGTCTTGAGGGACTACAGCAGCAGGCCGAGGCCCATGGAGCTCTTGACACCTCTGGTGATCACCTCATCTATAGGAAGAATGGCCTCCTAAGAACCCTGAGCCCGGGGAAACCTGTGTCAGTGATTCCCCAGTGCTACAGGGCCATCCTACATGAGTTGACCCATAACATTCCCCCAGCAGGACACCTGAGGTAGGCAAAGCCTTTGACTAACTGGTCACCCACTTTTATTAGCCCAAGATGAGATTGCAGTCTAATACCTTCTATAAGTCCTATGTAACAAGCTAGGCCTGTGGGAAGTCGGGAGAAGCACAAGCTCCCCGTCTTCTATTGCCCGTAGTGGGAACACCCTTTAAGAGGTTGGGCATAGTCATTGTTAGGCCTCTGAACTCCAATCTAGTGCTAACGTGCTTGTTCTTTCTCCTTAAACTATGGTAGAATTGGCTTACCCTCAATTGGCACATTTAATTTCCCTGTAAAGGTGTACTGCCTGTACCGACGGCCTGTAAATTAGAATGCTAATAGTGGGCCTTCAGCACTGATTGTGCCTCCCACTTTAAGAAGCTCTTTAAACATGTCTCAGACCTGCCATTGCAGCCTATGTGCACAGTTTTAAACTACCATTTCAATCTATCAAAATTAACCTTTTGCTAGGCCCTGACCTTCATTTTTAATACATGTGTCACTCCTAGAGTAGGCCTTGAACAGCCAAGAGGGCAGGAAAGACTTTAAAAAGTAGGACATGTACTTTCAGGTTTTACATGTCCTGGTAGTGAAAAACTCCTTAAGTTGTTTTTCACTACTGCAGGGCTTTTGTCTCCCACAGGATAACATTTAAATTATCTTATTGCATTTAATAGGCTGTATCTTCAATTTGGGACCTGATGGACAGGTCAAGTGTGGTATCAAAAGAATCCTAGTTAAAAGCCCTCTCTAATGGTGAAGTTGGATGTTTAATCACAATTCTGAAAATGCCACTTTTAGGAAGATGACATTTTCCTATCCTAACCATTTGGTGTCTGCTACCTATAACCTGAGTCACATGATTAGGTGTAGTTGGCAGTTGGTCTTTGTGTATTGGTCCCAGACAGTGAGACAAAGGGAAGCTAGTTATTGGTAGGATGGATCACTCTGAGTTAATGAAGGGAAGGAGCTATCACCTACCACACTGCACATCACAAAGTTCCTGCCTGAGCACTCTCACAAAGGGATTCAACACTAGTCTATTGTGGCCTCAAACAAACTGGTGCCAGGACAGGGAAGAAGGAAATTCGAAACATCTCAGAGGGGTTGAGTCCTCTGGAATCTTCTTGACTTCAAAGTGGGCACCAGGTATAGATATCTGACCTCAGATACCTCATCTTCAGTACACTACTGAACCTATGGACTCTGACAAGAAGAGAGACTGCTATGCTGCTGAAAGGACTGCCAGTCTGTTGTACTTATGCTCTGAAACACTGCTGCCCTGCTGTGCTGACCTACTGCCCTCTTGGCTGGGTGAGAAGGACTGAACCTACATCTGTTGAACCCTAGACACCAGAGTGATTCCAAGGTCTACTTGACTGGCCTCCTGACTGGAGCCTTCCAACAACCTTGAACCCATCTCCTGGACTCTGCCCTCTGGGAGTTCTACCCTGCCAAATGAGCCTTTTCAGTCCAAGACCCCAGGAAGTGGGCCTGAAGGTGCTCTGTCAGCCTATCTGTGATTTCAGCAGAACCAACACATCTCTTCTGCTGTGTACCTGAACCTCAGCAGAGAAGACTCATTGCCCCGGCTGTGTGGATTGCCTCCAAAGCAAGTACTTTGCATCATTCCAGAAGCTGCGGCTGCACGATGTATCTTAGACACAGGTCTTCACATCGCAAGCCCCTTGTCGATGGCATCCTCTATGATGCAGGACCTCGCAAGGGGCTTCGCAGATCCTAGGAATCGTAGCTGAATGACACATCCTTGACGGGGGACTCCGCAATGCTCAACAACCAGGATTTAAGGTATTCTTGTTTAGTTTGCCTAAATTGGTCCCTGTAGCAGGCCTGTGCTCCATCATGGTCGGCCTGACCTTCTGACTTTGTCCCAGTGTAGCATGACTAATGAGCTACAGTTAGCACTTAGTGCTTTTTGGTGCTATTTTTCACTTAAACCTTTAACATTGCTAATCTCCTGTTCTGCTGATTGGAAATTTGTTGTTTTTGTCTTTATTTTTTCAAATTTGCCCTATTTTTCTAAATTGGCATGAGATTTTCATTGTTTCATGTGGCTTTCCCTAAGAACATTGTGTCTCACTGGACTCCAACTTTGTGTGCCTACATGAGTCTGTATGGAAGGAGTGTAAACTAACCTATATGGTCTCCACACCACAACTCTCCCCCCCCCGACCAAGGGGTTTGTTAAAAGATTCAACAAAGGGCTGAAGGGCATGATTATGGTCCTACCAGAACCCAAGAGGTGTTAGTGGGATGTCCTCTTGCGATGCCCTCTCTTTGTGTATTGCGAAGTGCCTCAGAAAGGAGCGGGCGGGGTTTGGTCTGCAGAAAGTGAATGTATTTGTACTGTGTTTAATTGCAAGTATAGTTCTTGGCAATTTCAAATGTATTTAGGGGCATATTTACATAGAAGTGGCACCTTGCCAAAATTGGCAGAGCCGCGCTTCATCACTTCTGCAATGCAGGGATGTGGCGTATTTGCTCAAATGTGGTGCATCCCAGTGTTTCCCCTCGCGCTGGCACTAAACGTAGCTGCCAACGTCAACACAGGCATCCTTGCACCATAGTGTCCCTTCCTGCACATAAACAATCAGTAATGGCAATTTGTTACTTCTATGTGTGCTGCAGAAGGCACCACGCATAGATGTAGCAAATCGTCATTACTGAATGATTGTTTATGTGCAGGAAGCAGAATGCAGCACACATTGAAAAAGCAAAAACGAGGAGAAATTAAAGTATTTCTCCTCATTGAGGAGAAATTAAAGTATTTCTCCTCATTGAACTTTGCTAACGCTATCCGTAGGGGGGTGTTAGTTTTTGACGCTGCTACAGACTTACCAATTCTTGTAAATCTGGGGCAGCATCAAGAGCAATGGGTGTTGCGGTGTAACTCCCACAGCAAAACCCATTGCACGCCCCTCTGCCTCAGTAAACTGCATCAGAGGGGCCCATATTTACAAGGCGGCATTAATCCACAAAAAATGGCTTAGCGCCACCTTGTAAATATGGCGTAGTGCATAGTGCCACCAGAACGTCACATGCTAGGGGCATGTAAATACGCCCTTTAGTATTTTATATCCAATGACACTAATAAACAAAGTGCAACACTAAATGAGTACGGAGAAGGAAAACAAAGGTTGAGTTCTGCCCTGACTGCAATCTCCCTTAAGTTATAAATATTTTTAGCTTAAACAATATGAATATCATCAAAGTTGCTTTATCTAACCAATTAGAAGTTAGTTTGTTCCATAGTCCATGCAATTCATTGTTTACATAAAAATATGTAAGAAGTGCAAAAAAGATAATTCCTTTTAATGTGATGATTTATTTATGTGTCCCTTTACTTGCACATTTTTAGGGGCTTCAGCATTTGCATAACCACAAAACGATTCATCGTGATGTAAAAGGGAATAACATCCTTTTGACTACAGAAGGAGGAGTAAAACTGGTGGATTTTGGTAGGATGCTCTTGGCTATATACATTGTTAACATGAAATGATGGTAATATCGTTTATCGAAAAACCTGCAATGAAAACAGAATATGAATTTAAAAAAATAATATTATAATATGTTTATATAGAATTTTGTGTGAAAACGTTAGTATGATTTTCCTATTAAAAATAGTTAAAAGTGATACTGTAGTGATGGAGCATATTCTGAGATATTTTCAAACCATTTTACACTGCTCATTTTCATCTTCTTAACTCTTAGATTACCATTTTCGAAACTGCCTTCCTCCGTCTTGTTGTGCATGAAGCGTAAGACCATTCTTCTCTATTAACTGTTTGCCTTACTCTCCAGCTGTTTAGATTTGAGGCCAACCTAAACTTGCGAACAACGTGTGTCACAAAGTATGATTTGTTATTTAATTTTTATTTAGAGGGGAGGAGACAGGATTACAGTCATTGGAAATAGGGATCCGAATATCAATAAGGTGTTGAGAAGGCAAAAAAATGAGCTGAACAGGTGAAACACACTTTTTTTTCAAAACCTTATGCAGTTACCTGATGCCTTGATAGAATGCTCTGAAATTTCCCGTGGAGGGGGATTTCTATATGGAAGAAACAATCCTAAACAAATTTCTGTTTAACTCGGCAGGCAGCAATTTAATTTTCAGACGTAAGATTCAAGGGGTCTTATCTGCTTACAGGTTATGGAGGTTTTAGCTTTTGCTGTCTACTGGGAGACCTACTTTTTTCCATAGAAGGTACCTACAGTAAGGTTTGAGTGAGCCCTTTGCTCATCAATGACTAGCTGTGTTCTCTATCTCAGTTCTCTGCTCTTGATTTAGTGGCTTTCCTGCCTCTTCTAGTGTGTGTGTCCCACCCAGCGGTATTTCGGTGTCAGTGTTCTGAAGGGATGGACTGTATCCTTACACAGCAGACTTAAGGGGACTCTTTTATTTTACAATGATCACTCACCGTTTCTTCTTCCTTGTCTACTAGCTCTGCTGTTAGCTTTGCCCTCCTACTTTGCATGAGTAAACATAGTCACAGAGCTCGAGACCAGACAGCTCTAACCTGATTTTCAACAAATAGACGTCTTTAT
Source organism: Pleurodeles waltl (assembly GCF_031143425.1). Classification (NCBI taxonomy): domain Eukaryota; kingdom Metazoa; phylum Chordata; class Amphibia; order Caudata; family Salamandridae; genus Pleurodeles; species Pleurodeles waltl. Next base: position 765,924,846 of record NC_090449.1, on the reverse strand, counting down.
GCAAAACTTGTTAAGCAAATAGCAAAATCCATCTTTAAAGTTTCAATCGTTTGGTATTCAGTCAACATGACATGTTCACAGTGTCTCCCAAAGCACATTTTTCCATCATTGCCTTCATTGTAGTGTAATGGGAAAGGCCACTAAGGGCTGTCTTCAAGTGTTCTTGATTCCTGGTTCCAAAGCAGTAATATAAGTGGCCATTGAAAGAACCGGAGGGCACTGTTAAAAAAACAATAGCTGCACTAGAAAAATGCTGTTGATTCTTTGCATAAATAGTGTTATGGCTTTCCTTTTTTACGTAACCTTTTTGCCTGCGACTAGCAGAAGCAAATTATTAACTAAGTTTATTTATTATCCTAAAATGTGTCAAGAACAACCCAGATCGTGCTAATAAATTGTTAAATCACAATTCCCAATTTTAATAATTTTACTAAACCCTAATCAGATGGTTGTAATCACATCTTTGGTGGTGTTATTTTATTGTACACACCACATTCTGAAAATGTCACTTTTTGTATATCTTGCATTTTAACCATTGGGACACCTGGAATATTATTTAGGATCTAATTTCATTTAATAGGTTAGCAACAATGACTATTCAATGAGACATGCTTGACTTCAGTGGACCTCACTTGAATTGAAAGAATGGAATATCATTGAGGTACAACAAAATGCTAAATATGAAATCATGCAGAGGTAAAAAGTTGTTTATGAACATATTAAAATAGGCAGCTCATATCCTCACCAGACACCAAGTAATGACTCTGAGTTCCCTAATGTATCTATTTGTAAAAAAAAAAAAAAGCACGTTCATCTTTAAAAGTTTCCTTGGAGCTGCTGACATTATTGATACCCTACTCTGTGGAAACTGGGGGTGCAGAAGATCCTAAATTTCTAAAACCGCCAAAATTCTTATGACGCATTACAATTGTTGACCTTGGAAATGAGCTGGTTAACTGAAACTGCAACTACTTAGAAATCAATTATTTTAATTTCTGTGACATTTCAATCTCAGGAGTCAATACTGAGAGTTGAGATTAATTTTTTTAAAGGTCTTAGTAATAATCAGTTTTAGATCTTTTTCTTAATTAATCAAACATAAGTTATGGAACCTAGCAAAAAGCGTGTCCCATAAATCTATCCTTGGTTTATATTTCTAAGTTAGGAAAGAACATTGAAGTTGAGTAGCTCCTAAAGAGCATTCAAGGCTCAGTATTAGAAATCATCTCATTTGTAGAGTATCAAGTAATGTAATATAACATAGCAAAAAGGAGCACGCGTCTGAGAGAGTCTGTCTAGCCAGTAAAGCTATTAGGACTCATAAAATGTAAATGTGCCAGCCTCTACAGAGAGAGAGAGAAATGATCTGAGGGTTCTCAAAGCCCTAATCTCTAAGGTTCCCACAGATCTATCCCTGTGACACTTTTATACAAAGTACAATGATACAAAATTTTAACAATTCTTCAGATAAGTTGTGCAACTTCCAATAAGAATGCAAGAACATCGTGAAACAGGAACAGTTTTAATCGAGATAGGAAATTTTAACAGAGTGCTCTAAATACACAATACAGTGTAGACATTTCAGCTACAGTATGACATAGCAATTCTTTCCAAGCTGCCTGGGTTTTTGAAAGAAAAAAACATTTGTTTAACTTTTAGGCATGATCACATTAAGCCATCTCCTTTTGCAAACATCTTCACACTAGAAGGTCTATTCATTAGCTTAGCCAGTTTAAGGTTCCAATGCAGGTCAAGCGGTTAAAATGAATAGAAAATATAGCCTTCATTGTTAACATGGTATGTTTGTGTCATGAGAGGTCATGCAAAACCTATGATAGAAACATTTCGGTTGAGTTGAAGCAGTTTGGAATTTGTTAACAGTAGCAAATCAAACTAGTGCTGATCATGCAGACATTAGAAAGGAAAATGCTTGTTTAAGAAGCAGCATTTAGTTAGGCCTTCCCAAAACTCATACAATATTATTAATTAAACAATTTTTTTTTTTATTAAAATCTCTCGCAAAACCATTTTACATAGTTTGAAAAGGTGAAATGTTGAGTGGACTGCCATTGACCAAATTATTAAACCAAGGCTTCTGGAGCTGGATGTATTAGAGACACTGAGGCCCCAGACTGACAACACATGAATCGCCCTAATGGGTGACAAAATGCACTGTATTCAATCATTCATTCTTTCAGTGTTTTATTTCTGTGTTGTCATTGAAGTTATATGGAATGTGGGAATGTTGACAGGGCATTGAATACCTCCAGTATAAGAAACCTAGCAATCCTGTACACATGCAAAATATACACAAGTAACAGACTGACATACAAAGACCCAACATTAAACCTAATTTCTCTGTAACTTGGACAACTATGAGAACCCCCCACCTATTGTGGTTATACTGGTTCAATGAAGGCAACATTTTACAACACTGCTTCATTTACCTTATGCCAGCATGGCAGCCAAGTAACTTATGTGCCTGGATGTGGTGTCCTGGTTACACTGCTTCTCTAATAGAATTTCGCCACTGCAACCTGTAACCCCAAAAAACAGTGCAAGTACCAACAGGCATGACTCACTCACAAGTAAGGGGCTCAACTCTGGTTAACCCTGATCAGGCCATTCAGGACAGGAGTATGCTAGTGGAACCAACTTTTAGTGAGAGAAGCTTCTGAAACCTGGTGACACCACTGGTATCACTGCTCAGTTTAATGTTTTAACAACAAACCGACCCACCAGACCAGTCCTCCATGGTCCCATCTAAGAAGTGGTAACTGGAAAATACAGGATCCCAACCAGCAAGGGAGATGATTTGGAAACAACCTTATGGTCTGTTTATGGGTGCTGCTCATCTTTAATGAGAACCAAGCATCACTGAGTCACATTATGATGAGATCTCTGCATTTGTGTCACTGTAATTTGCTTCTTCACACCTGGTCACAGTCCCTACTCAGTCCCTCTCAGAATCCACCCACATAGACCGGCAAGCACCATGTCCAGGCCTTCCTCGTCATGGTGCATTCAAGATACCGTGGTCAATGTCATATTGCAATTGCACACATGCATATAAAGGACACACAAGTAGTAGTAGAAAACAATTAAAACACCATAAAAAGGTGTAATATTTAAAAGATCTTTAATATTGATGGAGTTAGATTTTTGCCTGGACAAAGCTTCTGATGAAATAACAATCAATTCCTTCAACCAAAACGGCACATTTCCCCCAGAAGAAACTGGGAATGGTATATTACTTTGTCAACTGGCACTCTCATTACAGACACTTCTTTAACTGTCACTTTCCTTCCTGCCAGTCCAACTATTATCACTGATATTAATACCTCTACCTGTCACTCCCTTTACTCTCAGTTCCCAAACTGCCACTTTCACTAATCTTACTTTCCGGACTGTCAGTCACGGTACTGGTAATTCCCTTGCAGTCACTCTCATTCCTGCTGCTTCTCTTACTTTCTCCTCCATTGACATCACTCTTATTGATATAATTCCAGTCTGTATTGCTCCTACTAGTGTCACACCCTTTACTGTCACAAGCATTTACTTCTGATGCTGTCACTTTCATTATCATTTTGAATTTTGTCATTTGCATTGCTCTCAATCCCACATCTGTGACTTCACTTAATGCTAACCCCATACTATGCCTTCCACTACTTCCCCAACCACTACTGTTAAGCTTGTTTACATCTGTACCCTCTCAGACCCCATTCTGTCACTCCATTACTCTCACTGCCATTGCTGTCGCTGCAGTTATTTTCACTTCCCTTACTATTATATCCACCATTTTAACTGACACTTTTCTTCCTCTTACTTTAAATCCTGTTCCTCACATTATTATCAATAGCATTTGTCACTTGCATTGCTATCACTTACAGTGCTCTCACCCCATTTCTATCACTGCCTCTTCAGTTACTCCTATTGCTATCAGTCCTATTTCTGTAACTTCCATTTCTGTAACTACTATTACTGCAACTACTGCTACTGTCACTTTGGATAGTGTCCCTTCCCTTACTTCCTCTGTCCCTACTATAACTGCTGTTAATTTATCTTCCCTTGATTTCATATCCAGTATTGTTACATCCTTTACAGTCTGTTTGCTTTCACTCCAAATGAGGTAAACCCATTGCTGTGATTTCTTTACTGTCACTAAATTACTACCACTCTAGTTACTTATTACAGCCACTCCGATTTCTGTCACTCATATTGCTGTCCCTTAAATTAATGTAATTTGTCTTGCTGTCTCTTCCCTTACTGTCACTTCCTGTGCTGCCACTTTCCTTACCATTGCTTCCAAACTGCCAATTCCATTCCTGTCACTGACATTACTACTGCTCACAGGTGCCATTCCCCTGACTCTCATGTCCCTTATGGATGCTTCCTTTACTCTCATTTACCTTGCATTCACTTCCAGGACAGAGAATATGCTGGTGTTTAGGCAAAGGAGCGCAATGGACTTAAATAGACATACATTTAGGTTCTTCTCCGGGGGGGAGGGGGTGGCACCCTCCTCAGGGGGCTTTCACTGCTGATGTGTGCAAGGAGCAATGCACAGAGCATGATGCAAGTACACCAAAAGCTCCCCCAGTCAAAAGCATTGGCTAACACAAAATGCCTGCTTGCATGTGATAACTTTTGCAAAAAGCTTCCGTGGCAAAAGCTTGTGCTACACCTATGAGCTTCAAAAATGGTTCATCACACCTCTGTGGTGCATGTGTTTCCTTCTCTCTCCTCCATGTCCCTCCGTACCCCTTCCGGGCGTTCTCTTATCACTCTCCAGCCATGCACCCCAATGCTTCGTGTTGAACTGCACGTTTTTAATGTTTTTTTTTTCATTTATTTTTTACAAAGACCCATCAGCTGCTACGTTCTACTGGGCTGCTCAATTCCATTTATTTGCTCAGTGTGTATTTTGGTTTTCAGTTATTTACTTGTAATTTATTGTTCTAAATGGCTGTCCATTACAGTGCATGCACACACAGGCATCAAAAAGCACACAAGCACATGCATCATGAAGCATTTGTGTGTAATTGTACATGTATACACATCAACCACCATCTTAGAATGGGTTTTCTTTAATCGAAAACACATTACAATATTGTGGGATGTACATTAGCCTACATGCGCATGCATAATGACTCATGTATTTGTGTGCAAATGCCAATGAAAAAAACATTGGTTAAGGAAATAGCTTAGCTCTTTTAGCTGAGATATGGTGGATGGTGCAAATGGTTGTAGTTAGAGTATCATAGGTCGTTTCTATGCACTGCTAGGCAGACAAGACATGTGTTTAGAAGTGAGATATTCCATAACACTGTAGAGAATTAAAGGCAGTGATTGTTAACTGATATTAGTAATATGCATTGTGGCGAACCTGGCAATGCATTGTTAAATTTGCATATATGTGCAGAGTAAAGCAATAATGATGTCTTCATTTTCCAGTAAACATAACCACTGATGCTTTGTTAGACCATGTGGGCCCTTTACTTCCTTGTTAACAAGTAGTGGGGAATGATACTTTTGTGATAATTAAAACCAGTTTCTTTCAAATGTTCTAATTGTTTGCCTTAAATTATGTAATTTTTTCATTACGCCATTCATTTCCATTCACTTTATGTACTTTAACAGAAAAATATTTTTACTGATATTTTCCAAGTTGAAAAAATATTCTTCCTTTTCCCTATACTTTACTGTAGAGGGATCTCCTCTCCGAATGCAGAATCACTTTACAGTAAAGTACAGGGAAAGGGAAAAATCTCTATACTTTGCCTTTGTGAAATCTATTCCACTGGTAAAGGTATACTTTACTATAGGGGGTTCGCCACCCCCATGGCATAGATCTCAGTATGGTAAAATATAAGGGAAATATAAAAAGTTAATCAAACATAGAAAAAAATAGTAAAAATGTTTTGTTAAATATTAATGTAAATTATTTTAAATACTTATTTTAAATGTGGTATAAATAAACAAAATACTACAGCATTGTTAATTTTGAATTAAAAACGAAATTTAAATATTAATTTAAAAACTTTCTGTAGTTCAAATGAAAACAAATCTTACTAAAAGTAAAGTTATATATTTTATTGTGTATTAATAGTAACATCATTAATTACAAATAATTTAAAAATATTTTAATGAATACTACATTACATTTTATTTTCATAAAAGGTTATTCAAAGATAGTACAATTAAAAATGATTTTGATATTTTCTAACATTAAAATATATTTGTTTACTATTTTAACTGTTTTAATAATTTAATTAACATTAAAAGGTCCTTCCACCATTATTTATTATGGGAGGTTTGCAGTATCAGTATTTTGGTCATGTGTGGTAATATACTTCCACTGATCTTTCTTGCCAGTAATTACTTTGCACTTGTAAATTTGGCTACTTCTGTTTTTTCATGATGTTGGGGAATGGGTAAGGCTATACGTTGTAGCAACTTTGCATGCAGATTTTGTGGATAGCCCAAAGTAGTAAAGTTACTACAAATGTGTTGGTAAAGAAGGGACCCTGTAGCAACTGTGTTCCCTCCTTGCCAATGTAGTGGTCCCCACAAGCAATTTATATGTGGGTGGACCATACGTTTAATCATGGCAGAGACCACTCTACCTCCACCATTATTAACCCCTCTGACAGCCCTGTGGAAAAAGGGTCATTGAAGTCAAGCCTGTAATTCCACCCACCTGAATTAGATGTGCTGAATTAGATGTCAGTTTTCACTGCCAGCACCCCCAGGAATGTCTGGTGGTGAGGGGCAGCAAAAACTGCTAAATGCTCCCTTCACCATGGGAGAGGACTCACACAGCGAGGGAAGCCTTTTCTTTTTTATTTTCAGAAATAAAATCCTGCCTTGGGATTGTCTTTTTGAAAATTAAAAAGAAAACAGTTTGGTTCCAGGCTCAGTCACGTTAATAGAGCCCTGCACCAAACTGCAAATAGCATTGACAGGAACTGCCATGACATTGGTTCCTGCCAATACCTTATGACCATCAGCTTGGCAGCCATTTCTAGATTAGGAAGGCAGTATCTCTGTCAGGGTGATGGAGTAATTTACTCCATCGCCCTGGCAGAAAAACTGGACACCTGTTCACATTTAAATTAGGCCCTTTGTATTTGCATATCCCTCATAGTGATCTCCTTAATCTTCCCTTTTTACCACCCCTTTATTGTAGATATTCTTGCTAATCTAACCCCTTCCCTCTACTACTCTCAAGTTTACATTTAAGATGCAGAACTGTATGTATCTAGTCTTAGTATTGATGTATATTTACGACTTTACTTATGTTATTACATATATGATAATTGTTATGTGAAAAAGTACTACAAAGCACTACTATACGTACTCATGAATGCCTTTGTGGTGTAATAAGAATTTGAGCATAGTTTTAAGAATGAAATTCAGATAGATAATTCTATGGGCTGAAGTATCTGCTGTTGTAGATTTACTCATATGCCTGTGTAGGAATGTTTACCTAATATTGTCCACCACCTGCTTATGGAATAACAAAAGTGAGGCTCCAAAACAGCACGGATCAGTTTTCACTCAATGTGTTTATGTAGTGTAACCACCATGTAATGCGTTTGGGCTGTATTATCTGCCTTCTCACACAGAGCACCACTTTGCTACCTTCATTTATACTGTGAAGTATTACTCAAAGACATAGAAGAAATACTTTGCGTGGCTTTACACCTCTCGAATTTATCGTTATCAGTCCTACATGCTAGAAGTAGCACAAATTCAAATTAAATTGTACCCGTGTTTGCAAATAACAAAAGCATAATATTGCATGAATTACATATTGCACAAAAAATACATATTGGCAAAATAATGTCCACATAAGTAATTCAAAGTGACTTATAAATTAACTCAAACTGAATTAAAATAGTGCTTGATAAATGCAGAAGGAATGTAATCAACATGACTTGAACAAATTTGTTTGTAACAATGTATGCTTTCTACAATCTCAACTGCATCTAATTTTACTTTACATAAAGCCCAAGTGGGCTATATCTGACCATTCAAAACCAATGTTAAAACATGCTATAATTTGTCATGCAGACGTGAAGCCCCAGTGGGCGTTGTCTAATTGCACTCCTCTACAACAGCTATTGAGCACCAATTACCAGTTCATTATAGGGTAAAACATCTTAATGCAGACTTGGAGCACTCTACCCCTCCCCCATGCACTTAAGAGTTAATTCTTACATAATGGACCTTGAAATTCCAGAATTGATTGGCATGTACTATACAAAATCATCTACCCTAATGAGTAATTCAAGAAAATGTAGAAAATGATAAAAGGCAGTCCCTTCCACTAGTGATGCTTCATCAAGCTGTACCTAAATGCAACTCCAGGCACAGATTTATGCCTACTAATACAAATGTGCATTCTTACATGAGATGTGAACATACAACTTAAAGTGTGACCAAAACAATTAGTTACTTTAGGTGCATGTTTTAGGTATAAATCTACCAAATGTAGTTTTACTTGCATAGATGGAGAATTTCTGCCTATGCAGTTTAGAACTACAAATTTGAAAGATTAGTGAAATGGGTATCACCTGAGGAAAATACTAGACACCTGACAAGCATTATTACTGTGAGTAAATGAATAGAGCCCACACCCTGGACTCTGCACTTTTTACCTCGTGTGGCGAGATATTGTGGAGCCAGATATCAGCTAGGGTCATGTTGTGTCATGGCGTGGGTTTGTGTGTGGGGGCATGCAGTGTGTTATGTTGTCTTGCAATGATTGTTGAGTAGTGCTTGATGTGGGATCATTGATATGTTTTTAAAAAAAAGTAATTATTTACATATTTGTAATATTCAATAATCAGCACCTGTACGAGTTACATTTCTACAATGTGATCTGTATAGATGTATACAGTTTTTAGTCATATGACCATTTTGTAAATTAATTTTGATTTTGCTGTATTTATTGTTTGTAACATGTTTTCATTGATTTTATTTGGATGTATGCATGTCAACGTTATATACCATTTTTCCTTTTATTTCTTTTTTCGTGTTTATCTTTTTGCTGTTAGTGTTATTCCCTGTCTGATTTCTGTGCAAGGTATTTGTAGTACCTGAGAGCAGTCAGTGGTGTAGAGGAGTATATGTGTACAACTTATGTTAATTGCAACTAGCTTATCCTCTTGTAGGTGTCTTTTTTATATTTTCCTGTCGCACCCTTTGCTCCTTCTTAATGTTCTTTTTCTACCTCCAGCTTTGCCTTAGGTATTCCCCACTTTACAGCCACCTCCTCTTGCCACTCTCATATTGACACCTAAAATACAGAATTAGGTCTGCCCATTTCTATCTAAAAGCTATGTCTCTCCGATGAGCTCTAATAAAAGTGAAACATATGTTACAGGGATTGGTTTTAACTAAGTTGCGTTGGGTGAACAGGAGATAGTAGAACAGCATCACGTCTTCTAAGATGTGGTGCTGTTCTGCTCTCTGATTACTCAGGCACATTTTTCAGTCATGCACCAACACAAACAGCCATGCCCCATAGTGCAAAAGTGTGGTAAGCAAAATTTTTGTTCAGCACGGGGTCCCTTACAGTACAAAAACTATGATTTAAGGTGTTTCCCACTTAGTACGGTTGCTGCAAAATGCGGTACACAAACTCAAAGAAGGAAATCAAGGAGAAAACATTTCTCCTCTTTAAGCCTGTCTCAAGGAGACACATGATTTTAGCTCAAATTCCTGTCTTCAATTCCTTGTAGAAAGGGATTTTCATCCAAATCCATGGGTGGTTGCTTGGGAATGCCATGGAATGCCCTTTGATGCAAAGTAACGCAAGGCAGCGCATTGCCTTGCCTTGCAATGCAGATTTGCATTACTTCTGGTTACAAATCAACATAAATCGCAGTTTACATTGGATTGTAAATATCATCACTACACTTTGTGTCAGGTTTGCATTTAAAAGGTAGTGCAAACCCAAAGAAAATTGTTTGTAGATATGGTGTCTTATAGTTTTGTTTTGATCTGAATCTGGATTGTGCTTTCAATAATAGGTCATTGTTTTAAAATATGATCAGCTGCTGTCTGGAATTTTTTTCAATTGTTTTACTTAAGAAGGGTAATTTGATAACCTGCATGAACTTTTGGAGATTTTCCAGGTCAAGGTTTGGCTTCTTGTGTAAGCGAGTTTCTTGGTTGGACTTGAGTCCTCATAAAAGTGCTTACATATTTGAGTAGAAGAGGAGAGGTGTCATCTGCTCAGGTTTGGACAAGTGATGAAGTGTTCTTCAATGTCACTTGATTAATTGGTGGTTGTGATGATCTATCTGACTCATTCAGTGTGCAACTGTTGGAAGGAAAACCTTGTGTTAGCTGATCTAACTGGAGGATTTTTGGGAGAAGTCAGAGTCTCAGTTGATCTTTTCAATGTTCACTGAGAGAAATTTGAGGTTCCCACTTGATCAATTGATGATATTTAAGTTAAATGTTATGTTTGAAAGAGGATTTTTGGATGAATTGTTGTTTCACTGATTTAGGCTGTCACTTTGAGTTTGGCGGTCATGACACTGCCAAACTTGTGGTGCCGGTCACACCTCAATGGCTTTGGCAGTCTGACCGCCAAATTACAACTTTGGTGGTCAGACTACCAAAGGACCACCATCCCCGCTGGAAACATGGTTCATTATGGCAGTCGGGCTTGCAACCAGTCATGGCTTTTGTCAATCCATTTTGGTTTGCTCGGGTACAGGATTTTAGCTTAGCCTTGGCTTGCAGGCCTGTGCCCTGTTTACCCAGATAAACATGCTCTGTTTTACTATCCACCTTTTATTCATTTTTAAGAGTACTTGCAATTCTTGCAATTTATAAGAAATGTTTTTATGTTGTAATCAGTTGCCATTCCGTAAATGCGTCAATATCAGTAATATACGTATTGAATTGTCATCATGTCCCTCTGTTTCCCAGAATATGGACATGTCAGGCATTTTTGTTATGGTATTAAGGATCCAAGTTTGTTCACACAATTAGGTACAAACCCACGTCATGATGTCTGCACGAACAATAACATGGGCCTTATATAAACACTCTGTAAGACCAAGGTCATTAGAGGAGGTTCTACCCAGGATCTTCCATCTACAATGCACGTTGTTTTGCAGCAGACCTCAGCCTTTGTGTCTCTACATCGCTTGATTTGTGGACCAGAGGCTGAACTTTTCCGAGGTAACAGGGACAGGGGTGCTTCTCAAGGACATGGTTTGAGTAGATTAGGTTTATCATACCTTGCTCTCTTTAGGGTAGACAATACGCTTCTAGGGAGGAGTTTTTGTATTCCTGTTTATTTCCAAATGTTAGGATTATTCATATTCACATTGCTTATTTTCACAATCCTGATTTTGTCTCTTGTCATCATCCTAATCATTGCACCTCATGTATTTTACAGTATATTGCAGTCTTTTCAATAAATACATTGAAAACTTTCCTGCATCTTCTTCTTCACCTGTGTGTAAAGACTCATTTCTAACAAGAGAAAAGGGTAAAACTTGTTGCACCGTGAATCCCTGAGAGGATTTCAGAATCCATGTGCTAGGCTTCCAGAAATCATCTTTTCTGTTCATTATTTTTAGGTGAGGTGCTAGCTAGCCAAAAGAGTTGCACCCACAGTTGCCAACTGTTGTGGGAGTGACTCAGTCACTTACAATCAAAGGTGCTGCCACCCCTAATCCAGCAGTCTTGTAGAGATACAAGGGTCCTTACGAAATGGTTGATTACAACCCCTCTTTTTGCCAACCTTCTCATGGAGGGAAGCCCCACATGAAAAAGCTGGGGCCACATGGGGGCAACTGAACTACCCACAACCATGTTGTGGGCAGTTCAGGGCCTCCTTCTCCCCAGCACCCTTGGAATGCGCACTATCTGCTTTGCAGACAGTGTGCATTCCGAGGGTGCTGGAGGGTTAGGATACTGGCCTCCGCTTCCTTAAGGGAGCTGAGTCCAATATCCTAAGACTGTTCCCGCCTGGCAGGAACTTGTATTACAGTGTTTACACCGGTCAGCCGGGCGGGTACATTGTAATACGCTCGGGGGAAGCGATACTGCTATGGCGTTGGCCTCCTCATTGTGAGTTTGGCAGTCCCATTGTGGGACTGCCAAACTTGTAATGAGGCCCTTAGTATTTGAGATGGTTGCCTTTGTTTCATATGGGCTAGGCACTCTTTATATGAACTTGTTTTTCTCAAAATATTATCCGGTTCATTAGCTGTTGCCTTACCTGGTTAAGGTCCTTTGAGTATATGAGGTGTGTGGATGGATGCAATAATGTTGATGATTTTCGTAGTTGTCTCTATATAGAAATTTGTCAAAGTGTCACTTGTGTTAAGGATGTTGTTTTGTGTAATGGCTCTAAGTTCTGCTGCAAGAAAGCTTATCCATAGTTTGATACATTTGGGTTCAAATAGTAGGAAAGGGGGCCCTTCATTTGGTTGGATGGGTGTCTACCACAGTGAATAATGTCACAAACTTGTCAAGATCAAACACAGTTTCAACAATTTATGCCTGATATCAACCTCCTGATAGGTATGGCGCAGAGCAGACAGTTGTGACTTAGGGAAATGTGTAAGTTATTTAGCTGTAACAAAATACTTAAAAAGTCAAACAACAACACAATATAAATCCCACTACCAATTCAGAAAATTAAGAAAACCCTAATAAGTAACATGACACCAAGACAACATAAATCAAGTAAGAAGAACTGGCAATATGATTTTTAAAGGCTTAAGGCTAAAAGAGCCAAGAAAAAATCGCACTAGTCACTGTGTGCTGTTGGCTGGGACCTGGGACCTGGGTATGATTTGAGGCCTACTGCTGTGGAACGGGGAGCTTGGACAAATTAAGCGGGGTCATATTGGTTTAAGATTTTACCTTCTGACCTCGTCCCACAAAAGGAAGAAGAAATCGTCCTGAGTGGCAAGGTTGTAGGCTTTGTGTGCTGAAGTCCTCTCAAAGCCGAATTCCCCCTGGATAATTTACCACTTCGTTTTGGGAGAAATTTAAACTATGCTGGTGTAAATTCAAGATTTGTGTGTTACATTTGTTAAACAAAATTCCCAAACCTACACCATTATGCAGAGAAAATCTCCATTTGCAATAAAAATTGACTGTAACTGAATGGCAAACAGAAAGAGAGCAGCCATTGTGCGAGGCGCTTTTGTTTTGTTGCACCTCATATCATGTTGACAAAAGAATGCATTTTGTACTACAATAAAACACAAAATTAATGAGTTGCATTGTAAAGATATGTGTAGGTTCGCTGAAAATGTGCTTAATTACATGAAAGCAAATTACATGAATTTCACTCACTCCTAGTCCAGCAAAGTCCACACATCAGTGGATACTTAGGCGTGTTTGCCCATACATGATTTCTACCTTTGGACTGAGGGCCAGATTTATCCTTGGACTATGTTGCCCTTGCATCACACATGGTGTCACAAGGGCAACGCAATAATTAAATCCGATTTACCAAGCAATGCAAGACCATCTTGTTTGGCTTCTGTTGCTTTGTAAATCTGGAGTAATGCAAGGCAGCACAAGTTGCTGCCTTGCTTTACTCTGCCTTAGGAAAATGTTCCATGAGTGCAGTGTGGGTGTTTCCATGCATCCACCCATGGGTTTTGGCTCATTCCCATAATGACCAAGACTTGTAGACCTGGGAATGAGTCAAGGCCTTCCCGATACAAGCAAAACAAGAAGAAATATCTTTATTTCTCCTTGTTGTTTCCTCTTTCTAAGTGTGCTGCATTCTGAAGCACACATTGAAAGAAGTAACAGCCTCTAAGGATTATTTTGCTGGAAGAAGGTGTCCCTTTCTGCACAAAAACAATCCTCATTCCAATGCAGACACACGTTCACTGTGACGCAAGAGTGCCTGCTTTAGCTCTAGGCTGTACTGAGTGTGCCAGCACAAGGGGAGAGCAGGAATGCACAATATGTTGATAGATATGGAGAATTCCTGTCCTCCCCATTTGACACACTCACAAGTTGTCTTGCTTCATTGCGCTGCTTGAAAGTTTGATAAATCTAGGCCTTAGTCTTTTGTATGGAACTCAACATCCTCCAGCAGGTCTGTCACTGTAACCAGCAAATGTCTTTAGCAATGGGAGACCTTTGCCATGAAGTCTAGCTGATTCTTTGTAGATCTTTGAAATTTGAAATGTTCTAAGTCCCCACTTTTTGGGGTTCTGGAGCAACTCACTCCAGCAGAGGCCGTCAGTAGGGCCCAGTTTAGGTCCCATTACTACTGGTCACCTAGGAAGTTCAGGGAAAAGGCTGCTTTCAGTTTGTTGTGTCTCAGTAGCTACACATGGGATCAGCCAATTGAGCCTTGGAGTCCTCGTTTTAATACTGGGTACAAGAGGGAGCAGGTCCAAACCCTCAGGTCTCCACAAAGGTCTAAAACAACCAGCAAAGTCAAATTCTGTTCTTCAGATCTAGATAATGGTCTGATGAGCTAGGGGTGAGGTGCCACGTTTGTAGAGTTCACTAGCCAGTGGATGGGGTGACTCCTTAACCAATGAGGAAAATGTTCCCAAAGGCAAACCTTTTGACTTCTGCAGCTAATCCTATCTGCATTACTTTAAACTATCCCACAGTGCACTATTCTAATGCAAATGGAATGTGGTAGAGTCTTTATGCCCCTGAAGGGCATTTGTGTGCTGTCCAGGGATGTGTTTAGGGAAATGAGCGGGCCCCTCTTCCTCAGCTACACCAAACTTGTTTTGGGACCAGCTCCCACTCCCAGTGGGCTGGGTTCAAACTGACTCCAGAGGGGCTATGGAACAAAAATCATCTAATCCCTAGGTCTCCTTTTAAACATAACTATGAATGGGCAGGCCTCATGCTAGTCCTTTTCAGTTTAATGAAGTTCCTGGACCCTCCGCTGCTATGCTTCCTGAACTGACATCTGTCATATATCTCACACCTTGGTCATCCTGTGTAAAGGCCTATGTAGTTGTTTCTGCTCCTGGAGTATTTTTCACACCTCATCAAGGAGAAGCATTGGCAGGGCCTACTGGAGGCTCAGGGAGGTACAGCCTAACGTTCTAAAAATCCACTTTTCCTCAATAGTAAAAATATGACCACACAATAATAGTTATTTACTAAATCTTAAAAATAGTGGTGTAATTGCCTCTATAGCTTATGATTATTCTAACACTGTACAATATTTGCATAATTTGCTTTTGTATAATTACTCAGAATTTTGAAAAAATTACACAATATTACACAAAATGCATAACTAGCATTGGGCACTATATTTTAGCACAAAATCCATTCTCAAGTCCTCTTTGGACATGATGACTCATTTTGTGCTAACAAAAGAATGCAAAACCCAAAAGCACCGTGATCAGCAGCTGCTAATGCTTGCTGTTCTAAGGTCCACCAACACACTTACATAGCACACAACACAGCAACAGGCCTCATAACAACACCACACCTCAAACCCAATAGGAGTCACACCATATTACATCCCATGACATCATATTAGACGTCAACATACTCCATCATTCCCTGACCCTCTCACCCCATATTTGATCCTAACACAAATCTTCTCCAACAATCTAGACTAGTTCTACAAATCCACATAGCACGAAAAGAAGCACAAGATACTATGTACATGCAGGAACTGTAAGGAGGAGAATCATCAGGCTTCCATCACAAATCATGATAGGAATACAGGCACAATGGGAGAAAGTGAAGGAAAAAGCAGAACCATAGCTATCGGGGAGAGTGACAGAAGGTCATTTGTCAAATCTAACCCAATCATTGACTTTAGCACAGCTAACTTTATACATATTGCTACCCCAGTGCATTTGGCCAATGTTGTAAAAACTGCACCATGTCAATAATAATGATTATTGTTGGGGCAAGTTGCCCTTTTTCTCAAACAGAATCGTAAAGCTCATTTGAATATATGGCATTTATACATATGCCTTTGTGACAAATGATGCTTCCCTGCCAGTCCCATTACTTCCGATAGCCAACAAAATGGAGTTTATTAGCTGTAAACTGGAGCAATTGGTGACAATAGCATCCAAAATCTGATCTAATATGTTTCACAAGGTGAGAAGTAGGCATAAGTTAATGCCCTGCTTCTAATGAGATTCCAACTATATTATTAATAATGAATAAACGCAAACTGAGAGAGAATAGCTTTTAGTTTACTGCTGCGATATCAGGTTATATACCCAGACCAGCAAAGAATGAATCCTTTGTTTCAGCCTGGCAATCAAATACATAGAAAGCTACTATAATCATGCAAGAACTTTAAAGCAAACAAAAATCATATGGACATTTGACCTGTCACAATCAGTAAAGGCTACTGAAAATTATATGAAAAATCTTTGCCTTCATATTATAACATTTTATAAGTACATCTTTAATAAAATAGGATGTAAACCAAGGCCCTCATATATTTCAGCAAAATAGTTTATTTTATTTCAAATAAACCTAGCAGGTGAGCAATCTCCATGTCTCTGGAACTGATATTCATTTAGAGGCAGAAGTTATTTTTTTCAATAAATATTTATTCCAAGCACAAAAGCAAGCATACAGTACAGCCAGAAAACAACTTGACGAGCACACGCAGTAGAAAACATCTCCATTCCTTTCCCAGGTCCGGCACCCCTTTGCACTTTGTCTCCCCAATGCTGCCCTCCGCACCCTTTCCTCATGTCCCTTTTCTGAGGTCAGAGTTCCAGCTAAAGTCTGATCAAGCATTACGGTTTGTCGCAAAACATCAAGTCCATGGCCTTCCTCCCCATATTTAGCTAGCTTTTTCAGGCATCCCTTGCTTCCAAACATCACTATTTCTGCCTCCTTGCACATAGTCATTCCCACCCTCCACTTTGCTAATGTCAGAACTTGTTGCTTCCCCTACATCCTGGCCTGGTCCCTCTTGGCCACCATACACCTCAACATGCAGAATCCTGGAGGCCTATGTGGGATGTCTACATTATTTGTAATCACCAAAATTATCAACTGGGGTGTTCTTGGAATCTGCATTTCCATAATGGCCTCAAGGTCCTGTATCACTTTCCTTCAAAACCCCCTTCTCTTGGGACACCCTCATATTCCCCGCTGGTACATCTCAGCCAATGGGACCTTGGTGCACTACAGATTTTGATTAATTTGCTGCGGTTGCACTAAATTCAGTGAAATATTTTTTACTGTACTGGTCTCAGATGAGAAAATATAGCCACCTCCCTCAAGTGCATAATGGCTGCCTCCTAGTCTTAATCCTCTATGTACCCAATATCTGCTTCCCACCTGTCCCTTCCGCCTTGAAGACCATTCAGGGAATGGTTGATCAAAGTTCGGTAGAGTTGGAGACCACTGTCTGTGCAAATGCTCCCTGTAGCACCCAATTATCCTGGGGAGAGTACTCCGAGACATCCCCCAATCTGTTCTTTCTGAATTGCGTGTTAGAAATTGAGTTTTTGATCGGCTAGGGTATGCACCTCAGCCAGGCAGAACCTACCACCCTAGTCAGGGCAAGTAAGTTATACACCAAAGGTAACCTGTTCTCTCACCCTCCGGTAGCTTGGCACAGAGCAGTCAGGCTTATCCCCAGAGGCAATGTGTAAAGCGTTTGTACAACACATTTGTGACACAAAAAATAACCACAAAAGAGACTCCACACATGATTAGATAAAAATTTACTTTCTATAATATATATATATATATATATATATATATATATATATATATATATATATATAAAACGCTCAACCAGAATGACATAAGTACAATACATGCTTTGTAAGATATGCACTTTTCAAAAGTGTACTCCTTATATGGAGGTACACAAAAGCCCTAGTAACAGAAATCACATATATAGTTGGAAAGATATCACTGTAAATGCATGACGGTCCCAAATGACATAATTCTAGTATGATTGTGCAAGTAAGGTAGGCTTGTCCATGACAAGCACATATGGCAAAATAACAGAATTATACAACCAGTACACATTCTGCAGGTCAATATCTTATCTGGCCAAACCGTATGAATCTGGTTAAAACGACATGCAGTATATAATTAGTACATGTAATGCCAATGACAAGCTCATAGGGTGAAATACAAGGTCAGCCTAATGCTAATCACATAAGTATTCCCCAGGCTCCAGGGCACCAGCAGACCTATTAGTTGTATTATAGTATTCCTTAGCGAAACCCCCACAGCGCCTTTCTGAATGTGGCGAGGGTCTGAAATGTGATTGGGACCTCCTTCGAGGTCTCCTCCCATTACACAGCAGAGATGGATGCGCCCCTCCCCGAGGTATGCCAGCACGGGTGATGGCAGACACGCAACTTAGGACTTCGGGGAACTCGTCTCGGGCCCCCGCGTGCATGCCTTCCTAAGCACCATGCTGCTGCCAAGGAAGAGCACAGTACGTGATGTTCGAACAAACGGTTGATAACCCACCAGGCCAGGGTCAATCTCTCTGGTGGCAATACTGTAGGCCTCTGCCTTAGGGGTCATACAAATCAGCTGGGCCGGAGGAGCTGCGATGCTGCCCTGCAACGGCACAGCTGCTTCCCTCCCACTGCCCATGCAAGCGGAAAGGGGTTATGATCCCTGCACTTCAGGACCAGTCCTCCTTCCCCATTGCTTGGGGGATGCCTCAGTGAGCTGTGCTGAGAGTGCAGCGGTTATTGGCAAAGACTTTGATCCTGCACACAAGCCGAGGAACACCTGCCCCATGCCCCTCAGAGCTAAATATTGTGCTCTTCACACTCTAGGGAACAAAATGAAGAAAAAGGAAAGAGAATAAAGTTCTCCACACGTGCTAGGAGCAAATAAAGCAATCACTATGTACTACCAGATAATGAAGGACTGGGAAGACCGTACTGAGGGTCCCATGGCCGAATTGGGGCAAACACCAGTCCTAGGTGAACACTTGGGATACCTAGGCCGCTGTAAACAGGCAAACCAGCACAATAAAACAAGAAGTTCCAATGGCAATCTTCTCCTGGCCTTCACAGGTGCCTCAGTAGAGCAGTGTCCGGGATCAGCTGGCAACAGAGCAACAAACAGAAAAGCAATCCAGTGAGTCATTTGGCTACCCAGCAAGTAGCAGGCAGCAATGCATGCAGAAGAGCAGTCCAAATGAGTCATTTCAGCAGTGCAGAAGTCCTTCTGACAGAGATGCAATCTTAGTTCCAAACATTCTCTGAAAGCATGGGGTCAGAGCCCCTATACTTATACTCAAAAAAGTATTTGATGTAGGGAGGGACTTTAAGGGAACTCTTTCAAGTGCACAACAAACCTCCTTTCAACCCAGCTCTGGCTTCAAACATCAGTAGGCGGTAAATCATTCCTTCATGTAAGGGCATGACACAACCTATTTATATGTGAGGTGTGAACAATCTCTCCTTCTCCCAGCCCAGAAAAACTATCAGTGTGCAGATGAATGCAGATGTATCTCCTGTCACACCCAGCCCTTTCTGTGGCTGTCTGTAAAGTATGCTCAAAGTGCAACTCTCACTCAGAGCTAGACGTTGACTGGAGTCAGGCTGAAGAGCACTTAGAGTTATAAGCACAGAGAAATGCCCACTTTCTCAAGGTGGCATTTCTGAACTAGTAATGGAATATCCAACTACAACAGTAAGCAGGATTTTTCACTACCATTTGAAACATACCAAACATGTCAACACTACTCCTTTCAGATCGCAAAACTACTACTTAAAAGTATTTAAGAGAATTCTCAATGCTAACCTTTGAGAGGAGCAGCCCTCACAACAGTGAAGAATGAAATAGGCTGTTTGTCATTACTAGGATATGAAAACCATAAGGGCATATGTTCTACCTTTTACATACACAGCACCCTGCCCATAGGGCTACCTAGAGCCTAATTAGGGGTGACCTAGGTGTACGAAAAGGGGAAGTTAGGCCTTGGCAAATAGTTTAAGATGCTAAGTCAAGGTAACAGTAAACTATACACACAGGCACTAGAATGGCAGGCCTGAGACCGGTTTGAAAGGCTACTTCTGTGGATGGCACAGTCAGAGACGTAGGCCCACTAGTAGGATTTAACCTACAGGCCCTGGGTATATGGGATTCCACTCTGTAAGAGATTTACAGGTAAATTAAATATGGCAAAGAGGTGTAAGCCAATCATACCATGTTTTAGAGGAGAGAGCACGTGCACTTTAGAACTGAATAGCAGTGTTAAAGCACCCAAAGTCCTAAAGCCTACAAAAAGGAGGTCAGAAAAAATAGGAGGATGAAGGCAAAAGGTTTGGGGATACCCCTGCAGAAAGGGTCATTTACAACAGCGTGTGTCAGCTGCTGATATTTATACTTCTGGGAGGGTGCCAACTGATAATCATACTACAGTTGTTCAAGTGAATTCTCCCTGGTAAAGGATGTCACCCAGGGTCTTGATGTCAACCAAATTCCATTTCCTAAAACCTATGAGCTTATGGACTTCTTTGAAGACTGCAGCCCTCCACTGTAGGTTGGTCATCATTATCTTCCCTTGCCTTCTGGGCATCATCCCACACCTTCAAGGTCACTTTCATCTGCATGGGCAAACACTTCCTCCCCTATTTGCCATATATGTAGTAAATATACATGTCTGGCTCCATGCATGCTCTCTCGGCACGCGTCGCCGGCACACTGAGGAGGGGTGAACCCCCAATTAATGATGACCCATAGCTGCGTCACCCTATAATAGGACCTAATGTCTGTCAAAGCATTTCCTCCGCTATACCAGGACCTATATAAGGTCTGAAGGGCTGTCCTTGGGGTGGCTCCGCCCCATAGGAACCATCTCAATATATTGTCAAGTTTTAGGAAGTAGATCTCTGGTATCTCAAAAGGTGTGTTCTGCAACACATAGTAGTTTCTGCAGGCTTACCATAATTTATATAGTGACACTCTTCCCGGGATCTTTAAAGGCAGTGTGCCCCATCTTTGTATGTCTACCCTAAATTCATCCAGAACTCTCCCTAGGTTTCTCTCCAGGAACCTATCTTTATCAGTGGACATTACTGTGCCCAGGTATTTAAACTCCTCCCTCGAGGTTCAATTCCATCCAAACTCCCCCATCTCAGCCCCCCAATCTCCCATTTGACATAGGTTTGATTTATTTCAGTTGATTCTGAAACTGGAGTATCACTTAAAGTTGTCATATCAATAGGACTGCTGCCATCACCATTGCCAGGTCCATCAGATAAAGTAAAATTACATTTGTGTACAGTGACATTTTTTCAGGGATCCCTCGTCAGTTCCGAAACCCCTATACATCTGCTTGACATCACACCCAACTAGCCAGTGGCTCTAGGCATAACACAAACAGAAGCGGGGAGAGTGGTACCCCAGTCTTGTTCACCCTTCCAGCTAAAATTACTCAGACAGCACCTCATTCACTCTCATGGACAGCATAGGGGCTCAGTAGAATAGAGTGAGCCATTCACAGAACTTCGGGCCAAAGTGCAAGCACATCACGTAGACATAGGACCAGTCTATAGAATCAAAGGTGTTTCTGCATCTAAATAAAGTATGGCTATGGACACAGGCAGCAGTTATAAGAGATGTTTGCCATTGGGTCTCCAACACAGTGAGGATATGGTGGATTATTTCAAGCAAAACTAAGTTGGTAACTCTGAACTACAAAAAAGAACAAAAGACCTGATTTCTAAATGCATATCTGTTACCAGTCCAATTTTACTATGCTGTCTATGTACTAGTAAGTTGCATCATGAAACCTCCAGTGCCTGAGGCCTACCTAATAAATATTGGTTAGGCAGATCACTATTTTCAACCTTCTGTAATTAGCTACAAACACAGCGATTATGGCTTGAATGGATTCAGCATCAACCTACCATACTGTGTTTACATTCACAATGAAAAAACATTTTTTTAAACATTCAGTGTTCATGAAAGGAACCAATACTGCCTAAAAAAAGGTTCCTGTTTGCGAAACCACTAGGGGGACCAGAAGATTGTCGTCTACAGCTACCTCCTAAAGCTGCACTCAGGGAAGATGGAGCTCCTGTGCAGTTTCTCGTTTCATTGCCAAAGAACACTAGCAATAAACTGTTAGACAGTTCTATTTTCTACCAAGTCTGATTTGTACGAGGCAGGAGGGCTTTGAAATACTAATCATAGCATGTAGTTTTTCAGTATTCAAAGACCACAAGAGTTTCAGTTCTCGGTTTTGTTAACACTAGGGATACTGGAATTGGTGGAGTTTCTTTCCATGGAATTCTGTGGAATTACATTAAAATTCCACAAGATTCTGTGGAATTCCATGAAGGGGCGGAGTGGGCACTGCAATGTGCAGTGCATGCACCTCAGTACCCATAAATAAGTATGGAAGGTCACTAAGGGTTATCCACTCCAGTGCATAACACTCAGCACTCTGACATACTTATGTACGGGCAACAACAGGTAAGCACTGCACTTTAATGGTCCTTCACATGTTACATCAGACAACACCTTTTTACGTCAGAAATGCTCAAATGCTTCATGAGTTTAGTGGATTCCATAGTTGTGAATTGAACGCTAAGCAATTTTTCCAATTTACTCACTTATAGCATTACATCAAATAAGCAAACTGTGATGGGAGCAGGGCCAAAACTGATTTGCATATGGCTGGGTCCAAACTGAGGTGGCACAGTGGGCATGGGCAAAAGAACGATGGATTGGAATGGTCCCTCAAGTGACTGCCAGTGGTTAGAATTATTGGAAGCATTCTATGAATTTTGAATTTCTTGAATCTTATTGAGTAATATATTGGATTTTAACAGTACAGAGTTGTCTTATTCATTAATTGAAGACTGCATAATATGTATGCATACTATTTCTAAATAATTCCTCTAGGAGCATTTTTAAGTGATACATTGCCTGTACTCAGTTCCTAGGGGAATACTAGGTTGCACCTAAGTATGTACATTTAGAAGGTTGGCAGTTTGCTGCCCTAAGCTTTCTCGGGACCTTCTAGGAGTTTTCAGCTGCCTGGACTGTTCATTGCATCCCTATCAGGAATGCATTTTGGGCCTAGGCAGGGAACAATAGGACCTGGGTGTAGCTGGGAAAGGGCCATTTTGCCAGGATGCGAGTGGTGGAGCTGCTCCTGCCCCTGTTACATTTCAAAGGATGCCTGCAGCACACTCACAATTAACTTGACACCAGCCTTTTGTCACCCTAGATCTCTTGGAGCCTAGGCAGGGGAAGGAATGAACTTTCTAGAACTAGATGTGGGGTGGACTAAACGTTTCTACACCTTCAAAATGTGGCTTCGAGTATAAATATTGGACCTTCAGAGCCACTCATCAGTAGGCTCCAGGATCAGTGGAGAGTACAGAAGTAGGAAGGCCTTGTTACCGAGGGGACTGCCTTACTGCTTGAGGCCTGCCTTGTTCCCAAGAGGACTCCTCTGATTCTAATGGTCTGAATTTTTTTTTATGAGGAATGTCCTGCAGCTTGATGCCTTGCCTGCTCTCTGAGAGGGAAGACTGGACCTGCTCCCTTCATCCCAGGCTAACCTGTGTGAATCCAAGTGCCAGTTGTCTGACATCCTTTTCTGAGTTATAGGGACACCAACACAACAAGTTTCAGAGGTCTCCACGCAACTGCCCAGCTTACCTGTTGCAACTGGCCCTTCCTGGATCTACATCTGGACCTGCCTGAGTTCTGCTGGAGTGAGTTCCTAATCCCCCAAGAGGTGCCCCCCCTTTGAATGCCATCTGTTGGGCTCCTCCTGTGAAATCCTGAAGTTTTATACTCTGTGCACCAGACTTTGAGAAGGTAACTTTTTTTTTTAGCTGGCCTAACCTGGTCCATGCATCTGGCCCACGTTCCATCGCAGTTGGCCTGAACGTCTGACTTTGCCGAGGTCTAGTACAACCAGATACCCGTATTTAGTGATTTCTGCTTTTAAATAATATTTTTACTTGTACCTTTTAAATTTCCTATCTCGTGTTCTATGGATTGGATTTTTGTTATTTTTATCTCATTGCATTCTCTCTATTTTTCTACATTGGTTTGGGATATTGTGTTTTCACTTTATTACTGACTGTGGTGCATAAATACTTCTACCTCTAAGTTAAACCTGACTACTGTGCACCAAGCTACCAGAGGGATCAGCAAATGTTAACTTAGTGACTTGTGGTTCATGGTTCACCCTGACAATTATTGTGGTTGTTGTTTGAGTAGGGTTTCACCTCCCTCAATTAATAAACACATTTCTTACTGTCTTCTAATAAGAAAGTAACATTTAATTTAAAAAAATCAAAACAAATCTCGCATATTTACGTAATTAATTAAATTTGAGGTACAAAATTGGTAAAAATGCATAATTGGCAATCAAAGGATATGAATAGAACAAGCAGTGATTATTTGACAAAGAAGAGAAGAGATGTAACAGAAAGCATTATTGACAAAGAGGATCTACAGCTCTCCAACACTTTGGAATAAGTTAATTTTTAAGACATTACCTGAGAAAACTAAATGTAATATTATGTGCTTTGCATTCTTTCTGCTTTTGAGCCCATTATAGTTTTATTCATCATGAATGCATGGTTTTATTATTTTGTTTTGTGTATTATTTATAGTGTGATGCTTTGATATAGTCCCATAATACATCAATAGCTAATATGTTATGTATTCAATAGCTGTTGTATAAAGCACAGCACATTTATGCAAATCTGCAGATGAAATTCACAAGCTTCTTTTTCAGACCTTCCATCACAAATCATGAGACATGATTTGATCATACTAATGCTGTGCAACTGTTTATAACGCAAAAGCACAGGCATCCTGAATGAAAGAATCTTTGTTTTAGAGGAAGCATCAAAGATACAAACAGTCTTCTTGAAAGACATGCGTTAGAGTAAAGTAATGCGTTTTTTTGCTTTCTCAAGCAAATGATGACAAAACAAAGACAGAGAACCATTCTTATTGCAAACTGAGAAACTTGGAAATGCTATGAGTGAAAAGTATGAGTATGAAAAGCCCATCTAGGACATATTTGTATGGGAGATTCATAGATCATAGTCTGTCTTTTTTTCCTGATTGTGTTGGTAAGTTGGTTCATATCAGTGCTTGCCAGAGGCCTACAAAAGTTTAACTAAATTGTAATTAGACGGAGTCTTGTAAAAACTAGGGGTGTGAGATATTTGAATAATTAGCATTTACGCTGCAAAATATCTGGAACGTTCTTTAAAATTTGTTGTGATTATGTGAAATGCAAAACTGGCATTTGGTGTCATATTTTAGCTCGAAATGTGTCTTTGCATCCAATTTGAACACCAGTCGCATCTTGTCTGCTAAATCTTTGCAGGAAATAGTGATTATTATGCAACATGCCATAATAGTATAATTTTAGGAATATACCAAAGTTACACAAGACTACCTCAATGTAACAGACATTTCACCGTGGCCTGGTAAAATGTATTCATAACATTAAAAAAACGTACAAACAATTCAAAATATTTTCAGTTACAGTTGCCGTCACTACTACAAATAATCATGAAGTTCTCAATTGTTCTTCACACCCAGTGTCGTCTTTATTTGGATTTTCATATAGGGTATACTTGATAGCTAACACGTGTTTCATCATCTGGAAATTACTAATGGCTTCCTGTAAGAATCTGGGTTACTGGTTGAGGATGATGAAACACTAATCAGTTGACAACCACAATATTATCAGGAAAAAGTTAGACGCAACCCCAAATTAACTTGTATTCAACTCTCTGGTAGATTGCCACAGAGTTGTCTGGATTAATTTAGAGGCAATGCGTAAAGTATTTATGCAGGAAACAGCAATAATTTGAAAATAAAACACAATAAGAGTCCCCGACCAAATTTAGAAAAATTTAGTATGTTTTAATTAATAAACAAGAACACAATAATAAAAATCTAATCAATAGAACTGGACATATGCAAGTTTAAAGATTTCAGTGAATATAGCCCCAAAAAGCACAAAGTGACAACTGTGGGTATCTGGTCGAATGGACCTGGACAAAGTCTCAAGTTTACACTGACTGCGATGAGCATGGGCTGGCTACAGGAAGCCACTTAGACCCACCGAACACAGTACTCTAGTCTATGTTGTGAAGAGATGCAGAGTCCCACATTGAAGAGGAGTGCTCAGTAGAATTGAGGCAAGGTCTAGGCAAGGAGATGCATCAAACAGCTGCGGTTTGGGGGGCTACGAAGTGAGATGCTGATGAGCTGCAATGGCGATGCAAAGTTTCTGTATTGGGGAAGTCCACACAGCAGAGGCATTGTGTCAGTTCTGAGGGCGCTGCATAAAGCAGCAGAGGCGAAGCACTGTTTCTGAGGGAGATGTGGCATGGGAGGAGATGAACTGGTTCTGCTGAATCTACAGATGTGCTGACCCACTTCCAAGGGTCCAGGACTGCGGTGGCACCACTTGGTGTTGGGGCAAGGCTCACAGATGGCAGAATTCAGGCTAGGTTTGAGATTGTTGGAAGCCTGTCTGTCCCTGAGGCTTCTGATCAGGAGGCCAGTCAGCTATTTCTTGGAGTCGCTATGGGTCCTGGGTTTAGAGATGCAGGTCCACTCCTCACACAGGCATGATGGCATCAGGTCAGCAAAGTGGGGCAGCAGTCCTTCTGTGCAGCGGTCCAGCAGAGTGGCAGTCCTTTTAGCAGCACAGCAGTCTGTTTTCCTGGCCGAGTCCACAGGTTCAGAATTGTTCTGAAAAGTTGAGTCTAAAGGTCCAATATTTATACCTAGGGCCCACTTTGAAAAAGAAGAAAGTTCCAGAGGTTACCACCCCCCTGAGCTATCATTCATCCCCTTCCTCCTTGTCCCAGCCCCAACTTGTCTGGGATCACAAACGATTAGTAACACACCCTTTGTGAGGATGCCCAGGCAGAGCCTTTATGATGTGCGAGTGTAGTAGGTCACAGCTTCTGTCCCTTATTAGCTCAGAGTGGCCCATCCTGCAATAAATAGCTTCCCTTTGTCTCACTGTCTGGGAGCAATTCACAAGGA
The DNA here is from genome assembly GCF_031143425.1 of Pleurodeles waltl. Taxonomy (NCBI): domain Eukaryota; kingdom Metazoa; phylum Chordata; class Amphibia; order Caudata; family Salamandridae; genus Pleurodeles; species Pleurodeles waltl. The sequence goes on along the minus strand of NC_090449.1, from coordinate 765,897,840 downwards.
CCAACTGCCAGCTACACCTAGTCAGGTGACTCAAAATCAGACTGCAAACACCAAATGATTAGGACAAAGAAATGACAGCTTTGCAAAAGTGGCATTTTCAGAATTGTGACTAAAAGTCTGACTTTACAATTAATGAGGGCTTTCAATTAAAATTCTTTAGACGCTTGACTCGACCTGCTTACCTAGTAACATGTAATTTACAGACCCTGTGCATATGTAGTACCAGTTTTCTAGGGGCTTACAAGTAAATTGAATATTCAATTTAAATTAAATATGATAATTGGGTGGGAACAGATTCTACCATATTTAAAAGGGAGCGCACAAGCACGACGTTAGCATTTTTTTTTTTTTGGCTATCATTTCTCAGATTTGTGGCTTCTTTCGTGTGTGTAAGACAATGATTAATATCTTGATTAGGCTGCATATTGAGGTCATATGTGCAGACAGTGCTGAATTTGCCCATATTACGTTCTAATATCTAAAGGTTATATTATTGTGTGGTCTGCCCCCTGGTTCTCCCTGAATCCATGATAACCAAATTATTGTTATGTGGTAGCAAGTGCCTATTTACTGAGAAACTATTGTTAAATGTAAAAGCAACTTACAAAATGTAAAATGTATCACCACACTATTTCTAGCAAATGTATCCCTCTCATTTTTTTTCCCTGCATCACTTTTTGTCTTTTAAATTCTAGAAACTATTTAGTAAGACAAAAAGGAAAATTATTAACAAAAACCTTGTTCAAAGGAACTAATAATAAGGTACAATGTTGATTCTGATTGTTTACAGTAGAAACAATTAGGCATTCTAATAATGTTTATTTCTTACTACAGCACAAATAAAGCTAGATGAACCACCTCCCAAAAAGAGAAGCCATTTTTTATCTTTCTGGGCTACATGTAACACAACATTTGAAAGAAGAATACACTGGAAATAACCCAAGTACTATTTGCGCCAGTGCTGTGGAACATCAGCTCCAGTAAATGATTATATAGTAGTCATAAAGGAGCACAAGTACCCTCCAGTAGTGGTGGAAATAGTAGAAAGTGATGTAGTGCATGTTTCAAAAGCAAATCATGCTATTCTGCTGCATATTCAGGCACTATATTGAAAGACACTGTGTTTGAAAATACCTGAGAAACTATCCAGAGAACTGACCCTATCCTGAATCTAAAAAGAAAAAAAGTAGAAAACAAAAATGAAATAACAACAACTAAAATAAGCACCCACAACCTAAGACTAGATAGATTTCCCACTCCTAACACTAACTAAGGGTACTTTATATGACAATAATAACAATGAGGAAGCAAATATCATTTTCATTATGCAAATAGCCTATCAACTTTAATTCAGTCACCAATGTGGCTCAAGAACAGCACTTTCAATTGTGCCCCACCTACATTTCTCAAAAATACACTGTACATAGTTACCATCTTGGCAATTGATAAATATATGCCCTTCTGCCCAATAAACAACTCTTCACCTACAATTAATGAACCTCCTTATGCGTGCAGAAAGCCTACTAAACACCAGGGGCAGTCAGAAAAAAAACTTATGGGTGGGGGCTGCCCTACATGGACATTTTCCTACCCCGAAAAAGTGTGCAACATTTTTTAAGCTCCCTCTGAGGAGTAGATGGGGACAATTAACCCCAATTTGCTCCTGCAGGGAGGGCTGTTGGCAGAAAGCCCACTAGACACCACAGATGATAAAAATATCTAGAAAAGGGGTTGGGCTCACCATCCATTGCTGTTGGGGGCACAAGGCCCATCCCCACAAGTGGGCAGCATTTTTATTGCGACAAGTGGGGTGTCACTAGGTGGTAGGAATTTTGAGTATTCCTGTGTATTCCTAAAGTTTGCACCACATAAATGTAAGGTAACAGCATCATTTTAGGCAATGTTTGAAGTTTGAAAGGCATTGTGGATAGGAAAACCTGGTGGGATCCATGCAAGACACCACCCTGGAATCCCAGATGTGTCTAGTTTTAAAAAATGTGCAGGTTTGCTAGATGTCCCTATGTATTGGCCGAGATAATGCCCCCTATTACACAGCTGCTCACATTGCATAAAAAGGTCAGTTTTCAGTGAAAAAATGTGATATGTCCTTTTAGAAATTGGGTCTCCAGTTGGCAGAGGTATGCAACCTGTCCAATTAGGGACTACAATCTTAGTCAGGGTAAGTCACAACACAACCTAAATTATCCTGTGCTCACCATCCGGTAGCTTGGCACAGAGCAGCCAGGCTTAACTTAGAAGACAATGTGTAAAGTATTTGTGCAATAACTCATACTGTAACACATTGAAACCACCACAAAAAGTAGGAAAATAGATATTATTTATCTGAATAAAAGAAGACAAAAATCCAATATACACAAGTCAAGATATCACTCTTAAAAGGTTTAAATGAGTCTCAATTCTTAGGAATCAGTGGCTGTATCCTTTTAATACACAGTACCGGGGATGCGTAAAAATAATGACCTAGAGGGGCGGCAGAGGAGGAGATTTATTGAAAAGTAAAGCGATGCATTGGTTTTTCCGGTGCACCAAGTGCAATGCATTATTTCTTTCCACCCTTTTAGGTGATGCTTCGGTCTCCAGGAGCGCAGCCTTGGCTCCTCACTGTGTCGAATTTTGCAGCCGTTGTGTCAATTTTCCAATGCACTGGATTTTCTCTTCTTTGGTTAAGACTTTGATAGCCCCGAGACCTCAGAACAGGACGCAAGATCAATCCAAACCTTTCAAGAGTACTTGAAAAGAAAGGCAGAGTCTTTCCAGCAGAGCCAAGGGTGCAGGCAGCAGGGCATAAAGCAGGCCAGCAGTCCTTCCAGCAAAGCAGTCCAGAATTGTCCTTTGGGCAGCCAGGCAGTCCCTCTGACAGAATCCATTTGTAGGTCAAAAAGTGTCTGATTTGGTGAACTTCAAAGAGTGTTTTTTAAGTGCACAAGTTACCCTTTCAACCCAGCCTTGCCTGCCAAGAGCCCTCTGGGGGGGTATCATTCTTTTGTGTGAGGGCCGGCCACTGACTTTTGAAGTGTGAGAGCCCCTCCACTGTTCCTGCCCAGGGAAAGCAATCTGTATGCAGATGCATCTTAGTGTCCTGTGTTTACGTCTGTCTGGCTGGAATGCACAAGTGGAGCATTCAACCAGCACAGACCAGACGTGGATTGGAGACCAGCTATAAGGCACAGATGGCAGTAAGTGCAGATCAATGCCTACTTTATAAAAGTGGCATTTTTAAAATTGTAATGTAGAATCCAACTTCACCAGTAAGTAGGATTTTTCACTACCATTCCAACCATACCAAATATGACAAGTCTATTCCCCTCAGTTCAGAAATTACCACTTAAAAGCATATAAGGGATTCTTTAATGCTGTTCTATGAGAGCAGCAGGCTTCACCAAAGTGAAAAATGACTGGGAGTTTTTCTTACTACTAAGCCATGTAAAACTTATACTTACATGTCCTACCTAAAAAACTGGGGGCAAGACCACCCTAAAGCTGTCAGGTCTAACATGTCCATATTGGGTTTTTAGGCCCTTTGCTGTGGTAGACACTAGGCTACCGACAAAAGCCTTACTTTGGTTTGCTTTTTTAGGGAGAAGGCCCTTTTTTGCAGAACACTTTTCACTATTTTTCCAAAGCTTCAAAATATAGCAAACTTTTGGCTAATTCTCCACCCTCTCCAGGGAAACCACAAACCCTGGGACCCATGGAATCCCCATCATGTTTGGGTGGAAAAGGATGTAAATTTTGTGTGGACATCTTATTTGTAGAAAAAGGCACAGCACTTGGGTGAAAAAGTCTCCATAGCTAAGGGGTTACATCAAACAACAAAGCACAATACAATTCTGAAACTAATTTATGAAAACAGAAAACATTGAATGAGCAAAAATACACCAACATCATTAAAGTTGGATAAGATGATATGCATTTTTAAATAACAGTTCATGGTTGACCTGGTCCTAAAAGAGATTTCAGGCTCACTATGATCGAGCGCAGGTTTTATACAGCAAGCAAATCATCTCTGTATAAATGTTGACCTTAAGACTTTGTCTCTGAAAAGGAAGACAAACTCATTCAGGTGGGCAACATCCAAGCTGGCGGCCAGCCAGGGCAATTATAGAGCTGTTGTTGAATCCATTGGTTTTGGAGAAAAAAGAATGAACGGGCCGAAGGTGGGTTTTGAAGCTGGCTTGCACAGATTTTACCTTTGAAGTTCACTTTTTTTAAAATCTCAAAGTCCTCCAGCGAAGTAACATTAGAAGCTGTAGCTGGGCAGGGTATTGGAGGCCAGAAACCTTCAGCATAAGGTCCCGCTGAACTTCTTTTCAGCATCACAAATAAACTCAGTGGTACAAACCTGGTTTTCTTGCCCTTTGTAATACATCTTCACAGGGCACAGATCAGCACCTTGTCCCGAACCTGTTGAGGTCAGACTTTATCTGATAGAACATTCTGACCACAGATTCCTTACCTTAAAATTATTCCCAGGCATCAGACTGAAACTGGAGAGTTTTCCTGAGCAGTACCCCAGTGTGGTGTTAGGTGGTGTCAACTCCGGAAGTGAAATGCAGTTTCCCAGAAGAGCAACCCCAGTCACTTTTTGAGTGATCTCTTTTCAACCCTTTTGTTGAAGATTTTTGAAACATTCTTATGTTGCGGCACAGATGTCCAAGAGGAAGGCTGGTTACGAGTCCTGTGACACCTGTCACCTGCAAATGTGAGGGGTGGACCCACACCTTGTCTGCCTCTGGTGCTTCGAGTGTGACTATGGTATTGAGACCTGCATCGATTGTCATGCCTTTCACCCCAAAGCCTTGAGGGAGTGGTTCCTCAAGCTCCTTGCCGCTCGATGTGCGATGCCTCGACGGTCTCAATCATGTTCAAGAGGAAGCTCCTCAGATTGGTCACCGAGCCATTCCAAGTGCTCGTCATCACAATCAAAGTTGTCCGGACAGTCTGGTAAGTCACACCAAGATGAAAAGAACAAGAAGTTGAAACAGTCTTTGAGGTCTCCACATCATTCAAAGTCATCTGACAAGAGGAGGGGGCATCAGAATTCGAGGCCTTGCTCCATGGTTGAGCCTGCGCTTGGACATTCTCTGTGCCTTCCTGAGATTCTAGGAGCCTAAGCGACTCCCTCCCAGCTCTGTGAATTTTATCAGCCATATGCCTCATATTAGGGCGACCCATCTCTGGTGGAGTACCTTTTGACCCTGCAGTCATAGGAAGGGCCCTTACTGGTCTACCACCAGTGGGTTCACACCAGGCACCAGTCAGGCCTTTTGGATCCAAGGATGGATCCAAACAAGTGCCTGTCGAGCACCTCAAACTTCCCTAGTGCTGGCTCCATTACATACGGCGCCCACCGGCAGCACCGTCCCCATATTCAGCCCTGACTCTGACATGGAGCCGGATGGGTATCATCCAGCGCAGTCTCCCACTGCGTTTCACTCCTTTTGTGGCCACGAAAAGGGCTTCCAGACACATCTCTACCCACCCAGCCACTACAGCCTGCAAGCTTCCCAGTCCTTGCGTGGCAGAGGACAAGGTACCCACAGACCTCTTGGGCCAGGTAGCCAGAGGTCGGGCCAGTCCACTAAACCCCCAGCAGTTGCAGCCTCCAAGCATCATTAGTTTTCCCTTCGACCACCATGTGGGAGGCAGTATACCCCATAACCTGCACCACTAGTGGTCGATAACATCTGATCGCTGGATTCTCCAGATTATCCGAAGGGGCTACTCTCTCCCCCCTTTGTGACTACTTCTCTACCCATGCAAGCCACTTGGAACAGGCTGACAGGGGACCATATGTCATTACATCCCTGAGGAAGTGGTGACTCTCTTGGCCAAGGGAGCCAATAAGAGGGTGCCAACATCAGAAGTAGGTTGTAGTTTTTATTTTGCACCCTCTGAATTTCTTCCTAAAAATAGAGAAATTCTAAATGCTCAAGCTCGTTCAAGTCCTGTCTGCCCTGCACCAGATAGACTGGATGGTAGTGTTGAACTTGCAGGATGCATAGTTTCACATCCCCGTCCTGCCTGCCCACAGATATTAACAGCAGTTCAGGGTAGTCCAAGAGGACTTTGTTTACCTGCTCCCATTTGGCCTTATCAGTGCCACTCAGGTGTTCACCAAGGTGATGGCGGTGACTGCAGCTCATCTGCAGAGATCATCGGTACCTGTCTTCCACTAGCTTGACAACTGGCCATTGAAAGCAAGCTCACCTCAGGTGCATCTTAACAGGGCTGAAACCTTAAGGCATTTCCCTTGTGGTTTAACACATGGTGCACTCTTTGAATGCCAGAGCAGACAAACTCGGCCACAGATGCCTGTGGATCACAAATGGCACCTCTAAATGAAGGTGGTGCAAGGTCACTTTCAACAGTGGGTAAAGCCTTTCTTAGAGCTGTTCACCACCAACAAGAATGCGCAGTATAAGCAGATCTGCATGCTGGAGTTTCAAAGGTGGCTCTCAGTCGGAGATACTTTTCATCTTGAGTTGAGCTCTGTACGCCTTTCTGCCAATACCACTCCTGTCCAGATTACTCAAGAAGATCATGAATGACCAGGCTCAAGTCTTTCTTATGGCTGTCGACTAGGCTTGGATAGTCTGGTGTCCTGAGCTATTAAGCATGTCTTTCCATTGTATGGTCAGGCTGCCCCTTCAGGAGGATCTTCTATTGCAGCAGCAGAGGGTTCTCCACCTGAACCTGTCAACGCTCCGCCTTCATGCATGGAGATTAGACGACAACAGTTGACAGTTTTTTACCTTTTGCCCAGGTCTGTAATGCTATCTTGGCAGCTCAGCACAACTCTTCAAAGATGGTATACACCAGCCACTGGAAAGAATTTGTGGCATGGTGTACAGAAAAACAGGTTGGCCCCTTATCTGCACTCCTTTTCCCAGTTGTCTTGTTCATCCCTATGCAGGTCGGCTCTGCACTGGGTATGCTAAAGGGTTATTTATCTGCTATCTCAGCCTTTCTGTGGCAGCCAGATCAACCCTCCCTCTTCAAGTCTCATATTCTAAATAGATTCCTTAGTGGTCTGCAACATATGTTCCCTCCAGCTCCCTTTGTTACGTCTCAGTGTGACCTTAACTTGGTTTTTACCCTTTTAATGTGTACTTTCTTTGAGTCAGTTCATACCTGCCCTCTTTAGGCTCCTTTCCAACAAGATCACGTTTCTGTTGGCAATTACATCTGCCCGGAGGGTCCGTGAACTGCAGGCTCTGTCATCTTAGCCTCTGTACATCTCTTTTAATTCCCAGGTTTACTGGTCCTTTCAACTCTAGCATCCTTCTTCCTGAGAGTAGTCACCCCATTCCATGTAGGCCAATCTATCACTCTGCCTACCTTTTATGCTCTGCCTCATGCCTCTAAGGAAGAGGAGAGACTCCACCGACTGGACCCAAAAAGAGTGTTGTCATTCTACCTTGACCACACAAAACCATTCCGGGCAGACGATCAACTCTTCGTGGGGTATTTCAGAGTCAAGAAAGGGAAGGCCATGCAGAATGAACCTTCTCCCAATGGATTGTACTCTACATTAAGATCTGCTACGCATTGGCCAAGAAGAAACTCCCAGTGGGCTTACATGCTCATTCCACTAGGGCAAAGGCTGAGACCATCAATCAATCAAATACATTTCTTAAGCACACTACTCACCCGGTAGGGTCTCAAGGCGCTGGAGGGGGTTAGTACTCAAAAAGCCATGTTTCGAGGTGTTTTCTGAAGGTTAGGAGGTCCTGGGTCTTGCGTAGATTGGTGGGGAGGGAGTTCCAGGTGTTGGCGGCGAGGTGGGAGAAGGATCTGCCACCAGAGGTGGTGCATTGGATGCGGGGGACTGTAGCGAGGGCGAGGTCGGCGAAGCGGAGCTGTCGAATTGGTATGTGGAAGTTGACTCGTTCGTTGAGGTAGGCCGGTACAGTGTTGTGGAGGGCTTTGTGAGCATGGACAAAGATTTTGAAAATGATCCTTTTGTTGAATGGCAGCCAGTGTAGGGATCTGAGGTGGGTGGAGAGGTGTTAATGGCGAGGGAGGTTGAGGATGAGACGTGCGGCTGCGTTCTGGATTCGCTGGAGTTTTCTTTGAAGCTTGGCTGTGGTCCCTGCATAGAGGTGTTGCCGTAGTCGAGTCTGCTGCTTATGAGGGCGTGGGTGACTGTTCTTCTTGTTTCTAGAGGACTCCATTTGAAAGTCTTGCGTAGCATGCAAAGGGTGTTGAAGCAGGAGGATGATATGGCGTTGATTGCTGAGTCATGGAGAGAGAAGAGTCCAGTATGATGCCAAGGTTGCGTGCGTGGGTGGTGGGGGTGGTCTGAGGGTGGTGGGCCACCAAGAGTCATTCCATGCTGTCTTGTTGGGACAGAAGATGATGACCTCTGTTTTGTCTGAGTTCAATTTGAGGTGGCTTGCTGTCATCCAGTTGGCAATGTCCAGGAGTCCGGTGTGCAGGTTATTCTTGGTGGTAGCTGGGTTCCTAGTGAGGGAGATGATGAGCTGGGTGTCGTCAGTATATGACGTGATGGTGATGCCGTGGGGGCGGAGGATGTTGGTAAGAGGAGCCATGTAGATGTTGAAGAGGGTGGGGCTGAGGGAGGATCCTTGGGGGACCCCACAGATGATCTTAGTGGCTGTAGACAGGAAAGGAGGAAGGCAAACTCTTTGGGTTCTTTCGAAGAGGAAGGAGGTGAGCCAGACCAGGGCTTTGTGGCGAATTCCGTAGTCGAAAAGGCATGCACGGAGGGTTTGGTGGCATACAGTGTCAAAAGCTGCAGAGAGGTCTAGGAGGATGAGTGCAACGGTCTTGCCCTTGTCCAATCTGGTCCTGATGTCGCCTGTGCAGGCGATGAGGGCGGTCTCGGTGGTGTGGTTTTTGCGGAATCTAGACTGGGAGACGTCGAGTAGGTTGTTGTCTTCTAAGAAGCGAGACAGTTGTACGTTTACTATCTTCTCCACGACCTTAGCGGGGAAGGGGAGAAGAGAGATGGGATGGTAGTTTGTGAGGTCTTCAGGGTCTGCTTTGGGTTTTTTGAGAAGAGTGTTAACTTCGGCCTGTTTCCAAATATCTGGGAAGGTTAAAGGTTGCGGTGTCGAAGGAACTGTTGATGAGGTGACAGGTTGCTTGAGGCTGAGGTTTGCGAGGTTATCCAGCAGGGCTGTGGAGTTGCAGTCGTAGGTGCTTTCCAGGTGAAAGTTAAGGTTTTTTGAGAAGAGCATTAACTTTGGCGTGTTTCCAAATATCTGGGAAGGTTGCAGTGTCGAAGGAACTGTTGATGATGGCCCAGAGCTGGGGAGCGATGATTTGGCTTGTCTTGTTGAAGATGTGGTGGGAGCAAGGGTCTGTGGGGGAGCCTGAGTGGATGGAGCTCATGGTTTTGGCGATTTCTTCGTCGATGGTGGGGGTCCAGGTGTTCAGTAGGTTGGTGCGGCAGGGTGTTGTGGTGTTGGTTGTGTCGGTGGTGGTGATGGTGGGTGCTGACGATGTGAAGCTGTCGTGTATGTCTGTGATTTTGCGGTGGAAGTAGTTGAAGAGGGAGTTGCGGAGGAATTGAGATTTTCCTAGCCTTGGTGTCTGAAAGGCTAGATTTTATTAAAGACACAGAGGCGAGTATTATGCAGTCTTTTCTTGCTTTAATTTTAACAGCAGCCAAGAAGAAAAACTACATTTCCCAGTGAAAACAAACTACAAAAGTGACATCGTAAAGGAACATCCCATAGGACGTCGAATACCACTACCAATATCTTAAATGCGAGCAACAAGCCCTCTTTTCTTGATGCGAAAAAACTAAAGAGGAGAAGTAACTAACAAAATGACATAAAAAATAGAAACCAATGTCACATAGTCCATGAAACAATTCCGAAGATGGCGAGTGTAGAGCGAAGTCCGGGAAGAATGCACACTGATGACAGAATCCAATGTTGGTAGAAGTTGTTCATGTAGATCATGAAGAGCGAACGCTGGAAGAGGGAGTGAGCACTGAAACAAAAATACAGGGAGGGTTAAAAACAGTGGCGGGATAATATTCGCCTCCTTGTCTTTAATAAAATCTAACCTTTCAGACACCAAGGCTAGGAAAATCTCAATTTTATTACAAGACCGGAGGCTCATATTATGCATGTTTAAAGCATAGCAATAACTGAATCTGAAACATGAGAAATTGGCTTACAATAAAAAGTTCTAAAAATACTTTAATTAGACCAATCTGCAGACTTGAGAATATCCTGTAAAGAGGATACCGCCCAAAAGGCGCGAGAGGCCATAGCCCCTCTGGCAGAATGGGCACCAAAAAACTCCACATCGATCCCGGCTAGGGACATGATCCATTTGACCCAACGAGCCAGAGTAGGAGAAGAAACAGGGTTATGGGGTTTCTGAAAGGAAATAAGTAATTGGGAGGCAGAGGATGATCTCAAATCTGCAGTACGAGTCACATAGTTTTTCAAACAATCTCCAACACACAATTTAGATTGAGAGGGAAAAAGCGGATAATTGACACAAGCTAAATTAGTTTTAGTACGTGTCTTGATCTGAAAAGAAACACCAAGGGGAGAGAAGAAAAAGGAAGTAACATCTAATGCCTTAACATCTGAAACACGTTTAAGAGAGACTAGACACAAAAGCATAGTCAATTTAGCAGAAAGCTGTTTGAGAGAGAGTAAATCATTATCTGGCCAAGCCGTAAACATTTTTAATACCAGATTAACGTCCCACATAACATTATACTTAGGAGATGGAGGAAAAACTCATCTCACTCCCTTTAAAAGTTGGCAGATGAGAGGATGTTCACCAATTGGTCTCCCATTGATTCTTTGATGTTCAGCAGAGATAGCAGATCTGTAAATATTAATAGTGCGATAGGCCTTACCTTGGGAGGCTAAAGAAGCAAGGAAATTCACAACTAACACTACATCAGCTGAAAAGGGATCTGAATTCCTGTCCATACACCAGCTGCTCCAAAGGGCCCATGCGGATTTGTAGGCTTTGGAGGTACCAGGGGCCCTGGCCTGCTGGATGAGCTTGCCAGCATCCTCCGAAATTCCTGGGGTTCTCCAGGACGACCCGAAATCCTCCAAGCAATGAGGAACAAGGAATTGCTGAGAATTAAGTGATGTTGTTGGCCTTGGGGATCTAAGAGGAGGTTGGGGAAGTGAGGAAGCCATACAGGTCGATCGATTGCCAACTCCAATAAAGTTGGATACCAAGGCTGAGCTTGCCAGAAAAGGGGTTATGAGAATTAGAGTGGACCTTTGTCTGCGTGCTTGTGCAAGGACCCGAGGAATGAGCAGGAAGGGAGGAAAAGCGCAAAGAAGGGATGACAGCCAAATCTGAAGGAAAGCATCCGTGGCAAGAGCCTGTGGATCTGGCCTCCAACTGAAAAAGGAAGGAAGGTGAGAGTTGAGGCGAGAAGCAAAAAGGTCTATGGACATTTCGCCAAAGATGGAAATCAGGTGATTGAATACTGAAGGGTGCAATTGCCAATCGCTGGAGTCGTGAAGATGTCTGGAATACCAGTCCGCTACTGCATTCAGCCTGCCTGGCAGATAAACTGCCTTGACTGAGATTTGACGAGGAAGACAATACACCCAAAGATGTTTCGCCAGGGTGGAGACAACCTTGGACTTGGTACCACCTAGATGGTTGATATACCTGACGGTGGACACATTTTCCATCCTGAGAAGAATGGTGCAACTGACCCTGTCCTTTGTAAAGGTACGGATGGCAAAGGAGCCTGCAAGCATCTCTAAACTGTTTATGTGCAAGAAGGACTCCTTCAGAGACCATGCGCCTCCAGTCGAGAACTGACCACATCTTGCGCCCCAACCGGTCCGACTTGCATCGGATTCTAATACAAGATCTGGGGTGGCAGAGAAGATAGTTCTGCCATTCCAGGCACTTAGGTGAGTCAACCACCATAGAAGCTCTTCTTTGGATTCGGAATCTAGAACCAAAGGATCTGAATAAGCGAGACCCTTGTGAAGATGGCTGGTCTTGAGCCGTTGAAGGGCGCGATAGTGTAAAGGACCTGGGAAAATGGCTTGGATAGAGGAAGCCAGGAGTCCTACTAGACGAGCCAGAGTTCTGAGAGGGATGTGAGGAAGGGATAAGGATTGATGAATTTCTTTTTTGATTAAGGACACTTTGTGCTGGGGAAGCTGGAGAACCGAACGAGTAGGGCCTATGAGAAAACCGAGAAACTCCAAATTCTGAGTTGGAATTAGAACTGACTTCTGAAAGTTGATGAGGAATCCCAAGCTGAGAAGAAGATTCTGACAAAATTGTAGATGGTCGAGAAGAAGACGTTTGTCTTGTGCCATCTAAATAGAGAATCAGACGAACTCCGTGAGCGCGGAGAAAGGCCGCGACGGGCTTGAGAATTTTGGTGAAACACCAAGGACCGGAAGAAAGACCAAAAGGAAGAACTTTGAATTGGTAAAAAGAGTTTTGCCACTGAAATTTAAGGAATTTCCTGTGTGAAGGATGAATTGGTACCATGAGGTAAGCATCTTGAAGATCCAATCTGACCAACCAATTGTTCTGAAGCACAATGTCTCTGAGATGGAGGATAGTCTCCATCTTTAAATGCTGGTAAACCACAAAATTGTTGACATTTTTTAGGTTTAGAACTAAACGAAATTTCTGATTTTTCTTCTGGATGACAAAAATGGTACTGAGGAAACCTGAAGAGTCGAACAGGACAGGTTCTATGGCATGCTTGGCAAGGAGAGAGTGGACTTCGTTGTGTAGAAGATCGGTGTGATCTTGGGAAAAAACAAGGGGAAGAGGAAAACGGGATTGAGTTCGGGGTTGGTAAAACTCTAAGAGGTAACCTTGAACGGATTGAATAATCCAGGGGTCTGAAGTGAGAGAAAGCCATGAATTTAGAAATAGAGCCAGTCTGCCTCCTACTGGAGGAAGGCCTGAATTGGAAAGACTTACTGAAGGTTTGTTCTCCTTTGTTGGCATATAGCCTCTTGAGCGACGGGGGTAGAATCTTGGCTTATATCCTGTGTAGGTATCAAGCTAGGATTGCTGATTGTAGGAGTCTCTGTTTGTATATTGGCCTCTGAGGGAACGGCTGGCAAAGCGACTCCTGCCTTTGCCGTCCCTGGCAAAAACCCGAGACGAGAAAATCTTTTTCATGGAAAGCTGAGTTTTGTCAAGGGAGGCAAAGGTGGACACGTACTTGCCAAGCTCCTTGATAAGAGTCTCCAAATAATTGGCCCTTAGCCGAAGGACCATCATCTTTGGAGGCCAAAGAAGCCAGTTTGGGATCAATCTTCAACAGGAGACTTTTCCTTCTTTCAATGGACAATTGAGTATTGGCATTGCTCAACATACAAATAGCGCGTTGCGCCCAGTTAGAGAGAACCTCAGGGTCTATTGGAATGTTGTCCATTTTGGCCTCCTCCACCAAATCAAAAATCCTGGTGAGAGGACCCACCAAATCCAGAAGCTTTCCTGGCAACCTGACCAGGCTCTATCAACACCTTTCTTAGGATCTTTGCTGAATTTGGGAAAAAACATGAGCATATTGGGGTCAATAACCGGGGTAGAAGTAATATTGTCAGGTGACGAGGACATTCTGACTTAAGTTTATTTCGGGTAGCTTTATCTAGAGGGTGGCGTAAAAAGAAGGAGACATAATCTGCAACATGGTCATATGGATACCATTCTTTTGAATTTGGACGGACCATTAGGGAAGGGTCAAACATGGGCTCACCAGAATGGTCCACCAAAATGCGAGACACAGGGTGAATGTCACCACCGACACTAGGAGAAATTCTGCACCTTTTCTCCAGAGGCCCAAAAGAATATGGATCCAAAGATCCGTCCATATCATCGGTATGACTAGGGGAGTCATCATCCTCATCATCAGTGTCTCTCAATTGAGTAATGTGAATTGGGGAAAAAGAGGAACCCGATTTAAACACCTCTCGGGTGGAAGGAACAGAAGAAACGCCTTTTGAAGGCACCGGAACGGTGGCCGCACGTTTCTTGCCTTTGTTAGAAGGCACATTGGAAGTGGACATAATTTTAGAAAAGGAGGCTTCCAAATTCTTAGTTATGTCTGACATAGAAACAGCAACTGCCTGCTGAACTGAATCCTTAATAAAAGATTTCAAGTTCTCCTGAAATACTTGGGAATCTTCTTCTTCAGTCATTGTGACAGAAAAAAGCAATATAATATAGTTAGAAAAAATAAAATGTATTAAGATTTGCAAAATCTGGATTGAAAAACTGTTTGGTTAAGCAAGGGTTAAGACTCTGAGGTGAAAGGGAAAGGAGTGGCTAAAGGGGCTGGAGCTCAGAGTTGGAGGCGGTCCCTGAGAACAGCAGTCTCTGCCAAGGAAACCGACTCGAGGGAAGAAAGGCTGTGCAGACGAGGAAAACGCTGCACGCGTTTGCTGGGAGTGGAAGAAATCTGGAGGCTGTGTATAACGAGCGAAAATACGCTCGGTATGACGGCCGAAGCGAGGAGATTGAGAATGCCTCCTCAAAAGAGGTGAGGAACAAGACTGAAAGCGCGCACGTGCACGCGCGCGTCAACAACGGCTGAAAATGACCGTTGATAGACGCGCTACACAAAAAGTATAAAAACGCTCAGACTAAGCAGCATAAATGAATTAAACATGAACTGTTATTAAATATATACTGTTAGATAGAAAACCATATAACAATAAGCATTAACTACATTATGAAGTAAAACAATCTTGATACTTATCTTGACTGCGAGCAGCAAGAAATGAGGGCTTGTTGCTCGCAGGTAAGATATTAGTAGTGGTATTCGACGTCCTATTGGATGTTCCTTTATGATGTCACTTTTCTAGTTTGTTTTCACTGGGAAATGTAGTTTTTCTTCTTGGCTGCTGTTAAAATTAAAGCAAGAAAAGACTGCATAATATGAGCCTCCGGTCTTGTAATAAAATTGGGAGTGTGGAGGGTCAATGGTGCAGGATTTGGGTTTGGTGAGTTCTTTGATAATGGCAAAATTGCCTTGCTGTTGTGTGTGTTGTTGTTTATGCGTTCTTTGTAGAAGGACCGTTTGGTGGTCTGGATGAGTTGGTGGTGTTTGCGCATGGCTGTTTTGAGGGTTGAGAAGTTGCTCATTGAGGGTTCGGCATTCTCGTTTGGAAGACTGAAGTTCTGTGGTGAACCAGGGGGCGGTCTTGATGGTGCGGGTGTTGTTGTTTTTCAAAGGGGCGAGGGAGTCTGTGCAAGATTCTAGCCAACCTGTGAGGTTGAGGGCGGCGGTGTTGGGGTCGTTGGTGTTGGGAGGTGGAGCTTGTGCGAGGTTGGAGATCAGGTGTTCTTTGGAGATCTTGTTCCACTTGCGGTAGGGTGTGAGGTGTTGGTGGTGGGTTTCAGGAAGGAGAAGTGGACGCAGTGGTGGTCAGCCCAGTGGAGTTCGGTGGTGTGAGTGAAGGTGATGTGGCTGCTGGAGGTGAAGATGGCATCTAGCGTGTGTCTGGCTGAGTGGGTGGATGAGGTGACAGGTTGCTTGAGGCTGAGGTTTGCAAGGTTATCCAGCAGGGCTGTGGAGTTGCAGTCGTGGGTGCTTTCCAGGTAAAAATTAAGGTCACCAAGGAGTTTGTAGTCTGTGGAGGTGATGGTGTGGGAGCTGATAGTATCGGCGATGGTGTCACAGAATGGGGGGCAGGATCCTGGTGGTCTGTAGATGAGGATTCTTCTTAGGGTGGTGTTGATGTGTACCTGAAAGTGTAGGTGTTCTGCGGTGTCTAGAGTGTCTTTGGTGTTGGTGGAAATTTTGATGGAGTTTTTGTGTATTATGGCGATAACTCTTACTGGTTTGTTGGTGCAGTCTCTATGGGTGATTTTGTAACCTTCTGGGATGGCTATGGAGATATCAGGTTCTGATGAGGAGTTCATCCATGTTTCAGTGAGGAAGGCGATGTCAGGAGAGTTTGTGGAGAGCAGGTCCCAAAGCTCGATGGCATGCTTGTGGACAGAGCGGGTGTTAAGGAGGATGCGGTTGAGGTGATTGGTGGGTTTGGTGTTGTTGTGGTGCTTGTTGGTGTTGCTGGTGTTGGAGTGAGTGCAGGAGAAATGGCATGAGTGGCATGTGAAAGGTCCGTGTGTGTGTTTGGGGTTGGCCTGGGTGCAGGCGTGGGGTGCTGGCCTGGGTTGAGAGCGAGGAGCTCTCCGGAGGAGTAGTGTCATTTGGGGGGCCGGAGGAGCATGGACAGGGGGACGGGTGATGGGGTGGTCCAGGCGCGGATGGGCACAGACGGGCTTGACTCTGGCGTGCCTCCAGCACACCTGCTGCGCGCTTCCACGCAGTAGCCACCATTAAGAAGGGGAGGTGGGAGGGAGGAGCAGCTGGGAGGCAGGAAGGAGTGTCCAATGGGGGTGCGAGGGGGGCGAGGACACAGGGGACGCAGCGGATGGGTCAGAGTAACCGGCGAGAGCCAGAAAAGATACTGGGCACAATTATAAAGCGCAAATACAAAGCGGAGCAGAAAATGGGCAGAGTTCAAGGCAAAAACAGTGTGCAAAACAAAAAACTAAACACAAGAAACGAAATGCGAGATATAGAAACGAAATACACAGGATACTAGACACGCCTACCACTAGGCACCAGGGATGAGGCGCAGGTGGGTGCCTGCGGGTGGAGGAGGGCCTCCAACTTCTTTTGCAGCAACGGCGGGGTCAGGGGCGCGGAGGCAGGCTGGTGGAGCCGAGTGTACTCCTGTCCCAAAGCAGGTCAGGTGGTCACCACACTGAGTGAGCATGCTGAGTTCTAGTCCTGGACATCTGCCAGGCAGCAACGTGGGCCTCAATGCTCATCTTCACCAAGCACCACTGCCTAGACAATAAGGTCTGTCAGGACATGCAGTTTAACCCCTTAGGTGCTGCCCCCCCCCAGTGCTGAGCCCTTTTTTGGCTATTTGGTGTAGTTCGCAATTAGGCCTTCATAACATTTTGTCCACATAAGCTATCCATGGCAAATTTGCGTCCTTTTTTCCCAACATCCTAGGGATTCCAAAGGTACCCAGAGATTGTGGGTTCCCCTTGAGGAGACCAAGAAATTAGCCAAAATATAGTGAAAAGTGTGTTTAAAAAAAAAATATGAGGAAAAAGGGCTGCCGAAGAAGGCTGGTGTTTTTTTTCCCTGAAAATGGCATCAACAAAAGGTTTGCGGTGCTACAATCACCATCTTCCCAGATTTCAGGAACAGGCAGACTTAAATCAGAAAACCATATTTTTCAATATAATTTTGGCATTTTACTGGGACATACCCCATTTTTACTGCTTTTTGTGCTTTCAGCCTCCTTCCAGTTAGAGACAGGAATGTGTGTGAATCCAGTGCTGGATCTCGGAAAGCTAAACATTTCTGAAAAGTAGACAAAATTCTCCATACAGCAAGGGGTCATTTGTGTAAATCATACAAGGTTTTCCTACAGATAATAACAGCTGAAATAAAATAAAAAATTTAAATTGAGCTAAAAAAAAAACAGCCATTTTTCTCCATGTTTTACTCTGTAACTTTTTCCTGTGATGTTAGATTTTTTTTAAAGCAATATACCATTACATCTGCTGGACTCTTTTGGTTGCGGGGATATATTGGGCATGTAGGTTCTTCAAGAACCCTAGGTAACCAGACCCAATAAAGGAGCTGCATCTTGTAAGGGGTTTTCATTGTCTACCGGGTACACAGCAATTCATTTGGTGAGATATAAAGAGTGAAAATTAGGTATCAGGAAAAACTTTGTATTTCCAAAATGGGCACAAGATAAGGTGTTGAGGAGCAGTGGTTATTTGCACATCTCTGAATTCTGGGGTGCCCATACTAGCATCTGATTACAGGGCATTTCTCAAATAGACATCTTTTTTACCCACTGGTTACATTTGGAAGGAGAAAATGTAGAGAAAGACAAGGGGCAATAACACTTGTTCTGCTATTCTGTGTTCCCTAAAGTCTCCCAATAAAAATGGTACCTCACTTGTGTGGGTAGGCCTAATGCCTGCAGCAGGAAACGCAACATGGACACATCACATTTTTATATTGAAAACTGACGTGTGTTTTGGAAAGTGCCTAGCTGTGGATTTTGGCCTCTAGCTCAGTCAGCACCTAAGGAAACCTACCAAACCTGTGCATTTCTGGAGACTAGACACCTAGGGGAATCGAAGATGGGGTGACTTGTGGGGCTCTCACCAGGTTCTGTTACCCAGAATCCTTTGTAAACCTCAAAATGTGGCCAAAAACGACTTTTTTCTCACATTTCGGTGACAGAAACTTCTGGAATCTGAGAGGAGCCACACATTTACTTCCATCCAGTGTTCCCCAAGTCTCCCAATAAAAATGGTACCTCACTTGTGTGGGTAGGCTTAGTGCTGGCAACAGGAAATGCCCCAAAACACAACGTGGACACATTACATTTTCCCAAAAAAAAAAGCTGTTTTTAGCAAAGTGCCTAGCTGTGGATTTTGGGCTCTAGCTCAGCCGGCACCTAGGGACACCTACCAAACTTGTGCAGTTTTGAAAACTAGACACCTAGGGGAATCCAAGATGGCTTGACTTATGGGGCTCTCACCAGGTTCTGTTACCCAGAATCCTTTGCAAGCATCAACATTTGGCAAAAAAAATCACTTTTTCCTCACATTTTGGTGATAGAAAATTCTGGAATCTTAGAGGAGCCACAAATTTCCTTCCACCCAGCACTTCCCCAAGTCTCCCAATAAAAATGGTACCTCACTTGTGTGGGTAGGCCTAGTGACCGCAACAGGAATAGATCACACAGCAGTCAATGTTGGTCCTTACATGAGGGCAACTGTTGACCCTGGGGTGATCCATTCCTGACGCAGGCACTCAAGTGGGGTAGTGTTTTTATCAGGACAGGTGGGAAACACTTAGTGGTAGGAATTTTGTAGATCCCAGCATATTCCAGTAGCTAGTGTGACAGAAATGCAGGAAAAATAGTTTTTATTCAGCATTTCAGCTTTGCAGGGTATTCTGGGTAGGAAAACTTTGGAGAACCCACACAATTCACACCTCTGTGGACTCCCCCGGATGTCTAGTTTCCAGAAATGTCTGGGTGTGGTATGTTTCCCTCTGTGGCCGCCGAGCCCAGGACCAAAAACACAGGTGCCTGCCTTACAAAACAGTTTGTTTTGTGATAGATAATTTTGATGTCTCCACAATACGATTTAGGCGGTGGAATTTGGGGCTGAACTAAATTGAGGAGCTCCCAAAAGAGCACTCTCTCTGTGCTTGCCGCCTCAAGCACCTGCTCTCTGTGTTGGGCTAACCCGCTATTTTCCCATTGCACAGACTGTGCTTGCGAAAGGACAGCAGGACTGTCCTCATCAGCTCCCTCATAATCACCGGAAGAGGAGTTATTGAATGGGACTCCTCTGACTGAAAAATAACTCCCAGAGTCTGTGCCATTGTCCTGTCCCTCAGATGCTGTCTCAGTATCTGCTGTCTCAGTCTCAGATCCTACGTCAGAGCTGTCCTTTATAACCCAAGTGAGGGCTTGAGCAGCAGTCATCCAATGAGATGCCATCTCTGCTACTGGCTAAACTGTTGCTCTAAAACACTAGCCTACGTAGACAGTCACAAAATTGCTGCTGGGTGGGTGTGTGTGTGAGATACGTGCAACAGTAGAGGTCACCTTACCTTCGCTTCTTCCCTCAATCAGCACATTCTTTCAAGACACTCAAAAAAAGACACTCTATTACTTCACCTTGTCGCATACCAATCGTCCGTCTTTAGCACCTCTAGCTCCCAGTCCAACAATCATTATTGGTGCTCCTACTCCCATGACCACCTCCTCGGATTCCCTCACTACCACCCAGCACATACTCCATAGCCCCCCGCACATACATTTCATTTGTATTATATAGCGCAAGTAATGGCTGACTTTACTAATGTACTCAGCTATTTGCATAAAATACAGATTTGATCTTTGCAGTAGGCATTTAAACCTTTTGTGCTACTTTATGGCATCAAAACTGACACTAGACAAAAGTCTGATCATTTCGTAGCAGAAACATAATCATAAGACTTACTTAAATTTTTATTGCTGCCTAAAAGCTACATTTGAAACTCACCAGTTGAAGTATGTGCACTGCTTTGAAGACACAAGCTGCAACTGTAAGACAACTGGTGGCAAATATATATATATATATATATATATATCACTTTTATATGTGGGTCCGGTTTTCATGGGGGCCGATCGCAGCCGCCAGGGAAACCACACCTGCATTGACAAAAGTGATCTATATATATGTGTGTATATATATATATGTATATATATATATATACATATCTATTAATTTATTTTAGTAGCTGTATGGTTTCCTTGGGGGCCATAGTGGCCCCCAGGGAAATCGTACAACTACTAAAAAAAACTTATTGTCCCCACAGGGGGGTCGCCCTACTCAGGGACGACCCCCTGTCAATTTAGTTTTCCCTTTTTTTTTTTTTTAAATTACCCCCTGGGGGGGCGCAATCAGGCCGCCCCCCCCCCAAGTGAAATCCCTGGTTTCTAGTGGGGTTTCCTGGCCCTTGATCGTAGCTGTGCTGTGCAGCTGTACTGCGATCAAGGGCCAAGAAACCTGTTTAGGAAAACCTCGTTTGAAAGGGGAGAGTCTCCCCTTTCAAATGAGCCCTTCCCGAATGTCGGGAAGGCCGTTTGAGGCTGTTTTCCCCAATGGAGTAGGAAGCGGCAACAAGGCTGCTTCCTGCTCCGATGGAGAAAACAAGGCACTGATGTCAGCATGCCTCACGGCGCGCTGATGTCACAAAGGGACGGGTAAGGGGCAGGGGGAGACCCGGATATTTTTAAATAAAAAAAATCCTCTGGTGCGTTTTTTACCCCCTCCCTGGTGTTTCCAGACCCTCCTCCGGGCAGGTATTGCTTGGGTGTCTAGTCGAAGGTAAGAAATCAGAGGTTAGAAGTCTATCAGATGAACATGTTACTCATCTTTGGTAACACCTTATCTGTGGAGACTCTGTCTAGCTGCAGCTTCCTTACTAATCCATCCACCCACCCTTCCTACACTTCAAACAGATGTCTAGATACAGGGCTATTCCCTTTAAAGGGCATTAGTTCCACGAACTGGTGGTTATGGTTATGGTTATTCATGGTTCCGTGCTCCTGCTGTGGAAAGTCACAAAAAGAAACTGACATCAGTACACTGATATTGCGCTTACAACACCACACAGGGCCCAACAATGCCACCTACCGGCATGCAGGGGGGCTGCTCACGAAACATACCTGGATCCAGTCTGATGCCTGGGGATAATTCTAAGGTAAAGAATCTGCGGCTACATAGAGTATACTAGATAAGGCGTTACCGAACATAAATAATTTGTTCCTCTAAGTTCCTTCTGGTTTACTCCTAGAGTTTCCCCAAGTGCGTGCAGGCTACCAGGCACCAAGTTTCCGGCCAGCCAGGAGTCCGGTAGGTTCATCCTCTGTGGTCAGTTGGAGTCGGGAGCTTTTTGTGTTTCTATTTAAGGTGTAGCTATCTCATGTTTGAGAATGTTCTGCGGTGGTAGCACTGAGGTTTCAGCCTTATCCAGTGCATTAGCTAGTAACTAGTGAATTTCCCTATCAAGTCGTGTCTACTTTCTCACCTTATGCCTACCTTCTTTAGCAGCACTTTCTCTTTGCTTCACTCCAGAAATTCCCAGAAGCACCTAATTTATCGTGGCTGAACACTTATTCCCCAGAAGAGTATATGGTTCTCGCTAAAACCACTTCTTGATCCAGATCATGTCTCCAGTGCTCTGACAGGGTCCAAACTGGTTCTCCCTCCTGCTGGGCCTTGACCCAAAAAGTCTAGGAGAGATTTGGAAATGAATGGAAGCACACACACACACACTCCGATTATTTTGTGTTTTTCTACTAGATGTCAAGAACCCTTCCTAGATGGCTAATCCATGCAGGCTGGCCAGTAGTTGAGAGCACCCCTGCCCATCTGACTCCAGAGGTGAGGTGTCTGTCTATTGTCAGGCATAGATCTTAAATCTAGCCTGGAATGTGTATTAGCCTCTGGATGTAAAACCAGTGGCAGAACTCATTTTTAGCAAGCTCTGGCTTAGGCAGCAAAAGGTACAGTTTTATAACATTACTTTTCCATTTAAGTTATCAAAAATCTGATTTTTCCATTATATCAGATATTCAAAACTGCTTTTATCTTTTCTAGCATTTTCACAAGCTGAGATCTGAAATAATTATTGTAAGCACACCTAGGCTTGCCAGTGGAATATCCAGCCTAAACTCCACAATGGAAACAGCTTTTAGGTCTTCAGTCACTGTGAGGATATTTATTTCAAATATATATTTTGCCACTTTTTAAAATTTTAACCAGCCTGTACTGTGCACGTACAAGGCACACTTTAGGAGTGACTTATTAATAAATAAATATAGGTGCACTTACATGGTAAATGCACTTTTCATTTCCATGTGATACCTCAGTGCCTTCAAACTGCAGCCCAGTCAGAGAGCAGTGGTATTCCTGGCAGCCATATATTTTACAGTGTATGTGAATGGTGTACATATGCAGTGCAGTTCACATATGACCCTTCCACTCTACTTGTGCAGGTTTTCTTTTTGTAAGTGTAAAACACAACTTATTGACTTTGCATCCACTTTTAATATGAGTAATGGCATGTATTCATTAGTTTTTTTTATCGTGAACTTCAGTTTTTGCCTTATTTTATTCTAGACTATTAAGTTATTTTTCTTTACTTCCCCTCATTTCTAGTAGGAAACATTTTGATGAAGAATCTATCAGATGCTGAAAAGATTGGTGGCTTTTGGGAGTCACTGCTCTTCCAAGATCACATTGATTTGAGGTCTGAAAAAAAACAAAAACCTGTGCTCATGTCCCTTTGAGTACTGGCATACTTTTCAGATGCAATTCTGTGTCATTTAGGTGGGGCCATAATTGAATATATGTACATTTTACATAAGTGATACCAATACATCTTGCAGACAGCTGTGCTGCGGGAGCGGCTCACTGCACTTTGTAGGGGCGGGCAGCGTGTGTGGGGGGAGAAGAAATTAGTTAAAAAAACAAAAACACTCACCTGTATTGTTGACACCATCACCACTGCGCCACTCCTCTGCTGCAGCTGAAGGCTCAGGCTGCCAGCCTGCCCTGCAGCCATCCGAACGCTGCTGGCAACATGACAGCAGCATTTGGATTGGCCGGTTGCCCAGCCAAACTTCAAGGCCAGCCTAGGTGAAAAATATATCCAATATGTGACCTAAGGGGGATATGGAGAAGTACACAACAATGGACAGGGAGACCAGATGTTGTTCGAGCCAGATTAGTGCCGGCCTCCTGGGTTCTGTAGTGAGGTATGATGCAAAAAAAATACATGTTGGTGGTTTCTGCTTTTGAGTGAATGCCTCAGACATGGGTAAATTGTTAAGAGCTCTGGAGAATTTTTGTAGTGGTAGATTCTTTGATTCCTATTCCACCTTTGGGACAAATTGGGAAGTGATGAAATAAGTGTTCAACAACTCTTTGCAGACAATGCTGAAACCACAAATCTGAGCGGATGGATGCAAAAAGGATTGCTTGATGGATGAAAGGCTTCATTAATTTCTGTGTAATTCAAAGGATGGATGTATGGGTTGATGCATATAAGGTAGATGCAAGCATAGATGATGGATGTGTGAATGGAAGGAAAGAATGGAGAACGATTTGGTTCAAACTGGGGAGTATTGTAATTTTTTTAGCTACTACTTTGTTCTATAGGGAGGGA
Organism: Pleurodeles waltl; assembly: GCF_031143425.1. NCBI lineage: Eukaryota > Metazoa > Chordata > Amphibia > Caudata > Salamandridae > Pleurodeles > Pleurodeles waltl. The sequence continues at coordinate 765,874,082 of NC_090449.1, read as the reverse complement.
GTATGGAGGGATTGAGAATTACATGATTCAGGAGCAAGGGAAAGTTCCAAAATCTTGGCGGAAGAGGCTTCTGCAGGAACATGGACCAAAGAGAGCTTTCGAGCAGCATGGGGCAAATAAAGCTCCAGGAACATGGAAGAGAGTAAGTGCTGCAGGCAGGACCCTGGAGCATTGCTTTCAACCTTTTGAATCTCTGAGCCTGGCCTGATGAGATGAAGAGGTTTTGGAGGGTGATCCCAATGAAATCAATGGTGATAAAACAATTTTGTTTTTAGGAAGGTTTTCAGGGCTGGTTATGCCATTCAGGTTAATTAGATCTTGGTTGTTGTAAAGCTGAAAATGAGGTTTGCAAAATGACAGTCGAGATGTGGGTGCACTGCAAGTGTCCAGAGAGTTAGATCAATAGCAAGAGGGAGCGAGAAAAAGCTGCAGGAAATTGGTATAGGGGTGTAGGCAGAAGACTGCGGGCCTGGCAGAAACAATACAGGAGTTAGCAGTTCATCTACACTGTTCAATACAGTTAAATTAATCCCTGCATTTATACACCTGTGCTCCCAAAAATGTAATCTCCCCACACTCTGCAGCTTTTGGGGTGGGGTGAGAGGATGGAATCAATGCCAAAACAGATTTCTTTTGGGGGCTTGTCAATATAAAGTTTGAAGACCACCTCATTATTGGGATGTTCAAGGGTCAATGTATAAAGTGAAGATGGGGTTTTGTTTTTTACTATGTTCTTAATTGCAGATCTTTTGTCCCGGAGCACCATGGTATAGGGCAGGAAGGTCGGGATAGGAAATGGGATTTGGCGGTGAATGTACCACAGCAATGTTGTGGGGAAAGTAATGTTACAAATGTGAGGGTGACATATGCATTAGTGGTTTTAGGGTCTAGGATTCCCAAGCAGATCATGAGAAGAGCAAGCTTGTCTACAACAGAAGCACAAACCTAAAACACATCTGTGGAGGGTAAAGTGGAGGAGGGAGGAGTTGTGCAGATAGTTTCTGAGAGGTGAATCAATGTTTAATTTGTGACTCAATCAGTTTAGTTAAATGCCGAATGTAAAATGTCCTAGCTAAATAATGGAAAGTTTCAATTCTATTAACGACACAGAGGCAAGGATTAAGCTATTCTTTCTTTGTTTAATAACATAGCACCCAAACCAACATAATATAACAACAACTTAACTTCCTATCAACCCAGAGAAGTTGAAGTTCAAAGAAGGTAAAGTCCAACATCCAATGGGCATCAAGGAGTGACATCATCCCTTCTTGTCCCTCTTCTCTTGCCCTCTTTCTTCCTGCAACAGATGTCAATGGTGAAGGATCCTTTTTACTGTTTAGAAGACTCAATTCCACCAATAATAAATCAACAAATTTTATTCCACCTGAACACCTCAAGTAAAATTAATACCTAGAGTACAACCATTAACATATTATTCACCTATAAGCATAACCACTCTGTAACATATTTGTTAGTGTAACTTCAAAGAAAATGACTTACATTCATAAAAAGATCCAATAATTTTGGGTAGATCATGCTGTATCATTGGGCGGGTTAATCCTTGCCTCTGTGTCCTTAACAGAGTTGAAATTTTGTTACATTAGCTAGGGCATTTTTCATTCTATTTCATGACCCAGAGGGGAAGACTAATTTAAAGCATATCCTCCACTAGGAGACTGGTTTGAAATGAAACCTTTTAAAGGTTGAATTTCAAGAGCAGTCTGCTGCATTCAAAATATCCTCCAAGTGAGCCCAGAGACCAAATGTTTTTGAGACCATAGCTCCTCTGGTTGAATGTACCCAAACACTTTGGTATTGATGCCAGATTCTTGGATGCCTCATCAAACCTATCTTGTGATTGTTGGGGCTGATACCACCTTAAACAACTTCCGTAGAGTGGTTAACAATTGCCTTTCCCCAAGGGTGAAGTTTCTCAGTCATGGCTTTGTGAGCCTGAATACATCAGACCACACATATCTTTGGGGAATCCAAAAAGGCTGGATATGAAATCAGGCAGGGGTTACACTTTGTCCATCTGGCATCATGAAAAGTGACACCATCTGAGGTAAAAATCTTCCCCCATAATGTCTAGGGCCCTAGCCTCAAACAATCTTCTCTACCAGATCAGGCATAATAGGGTGGCCAACTTGGCCGACAATTGTTTAAGTGAAAGGTACTTATTGCTAGACCATGAGGCAAAAAGGTTCAGGACTTTATTGGCATTCTAGAGGAGAGAATATCTTGGTTCCAGTGGAAGAGACAAATGAGTGCCATGTCTAATATCTTCATCAACAGACCCTTTTTATGTCCAGGGGCTTATCCAACATGACCACCAGGAAAGATCAATACCTTTTTTGGGGTCCTTGATATACTTGGCCAAAAAGATAATTATCATTGCATCAATCTCAGGTGTAACGGCCACCTTGCAGTCTAAGGAGGGACGGGGACTGTCAGCCCGAAGGAAGTTCAGTATCTCTTTATCTAGAGGTTTGCATAGCCTGCTTGCCACATACGTTGCTACCTTGTCCCCCTGATGACTATTTAGGAGAGTGAGGATGTATAAATTCTTTGGGGTCTAACATATCGGATTGTAATCCACCGGACCACTCTGTTGTAGGGCCTGACCCTTCAGGGAGATGGGACACCAGTCTTCAGGGCTGTTCATGATCTGAGTTACCATTGAATCTGGTATGGGATATGTCAGAGGCAGGAAGGGGTGGAGAGGTGATGTAGCCCCTAGGAGCCGTGAGCCCTGTAGCAGCATGTAGATTGGGCGTAGGAGGTGGGATTGGTGCATTAGAATGCTTTCTTTTAACCAAATGCATCTAGTTCCACCCCCCGAAGGCTGTGGGCACTTGTGCAGGTGGGAGAGGCCATGGACAATCCTGGAGGTATGAGGTCTGAAGGCCCAAGGAGGTCTTCCCTCAGTGGGAGGGGTTGTAGACACTTCTGTGCCATATCCATTAGTGTCCCCTCCAGAGGGGTCACTGTGTCCGAGACTGCCTTAAGTATGGAGGCATCCACTGCATCACAGAATTCGTCTGTGACTGGGAAGCAGGAGATCTCCTCCTCTTCTGTGTAATATTCATCATGCTCCCACATGGGACCTGTGAAGTAAATATGTGCCCAAGTTGCTGTGGAACATGAGGAATTGGTGGTATCCCACCAGGTAAGAGGATATTATTTAGCTGGGGGTGGGGTCCAGAAGGTATAGAAATAGCTGAGCAACAATCCCCAAAAAAGGACACAAGGGTGAGTGTTTATGGGCCACAGCAGACACACCTTGCCCTCGGTTATCACTGGCCTTGGCAATATGCAAGTCAAATGGGCAGTGTCGGCCAGAAGAAATGGGAGCTGTAGCTCACCGTAAAGTGTGCCTTAACCCATAGGGTGTTATGCTTCAGGCGCTAGAGGGACCAAGCAACTCAACCGCACCACAGACGAAGGTGCTCACCAATTTGGGAAATTCTGATGTGCTGTCTGATCTGCGGGCATTGAGGTGGGGCGTCTAGTATAGTGGTTCCCAGTCTGTGGTCCGGGGACCCCTGGGGGTCTGCTAAGCTTCCTTAGGGGGTCCGCGACTGCTCAGAAAATTCAATAATATTAACAGAATATGGCCCTCATTATGAACATGGCTGTCTGGTCCGCACCGCCGGCGTTAGCGGTAGAAACCGCCAACAGAGGAGCGCCAGGAAAGGAGTCCCGCTGACGACGGCTGAGACCGCCCAAAGGCCGTTGGAAAGGCCCAACCCGCCCATCAAATTATGAACCACCATTCAGCCGCCAGTTCCGAGGCGGGAACCACCGCCACACAAAGCCAGGTGGAAAAGAAACAAACAGAAGGAAACACTCACCGGAGCTCAACAAAACGTGCTGCGGCAGCCATGGACAGAGAGCTGCAGATCATGCCAGCCTTGCTCCTGGCCATATATCTACACGACCGAGACTGCCGACGAAGACGACGACAGTAAGTACCTCAACCTACAAAACAAGGGAGGAAAGGGCAAAGTTACATACCCACCCACTCCACCCACTCCGCAAAGCCTCCCCCAACCCTTCCCAGCAGCAATAGTCCGACAACCCACACCAAGAGGGACGTACCTGACCGAAGGCCACTGCAACTTGGCCATAGGATATACAATAGCACCACAGCCATAAATTATTTAAACAAACACCAGGGTGGAACTGCGTGCAGCCCAAACACATGCCACACAGAAACTTTATTCAGTAGCTCACTGAGCTAAATGATGATAACAGGGCCAATGGCCAGTCCATAAACAGTTAATTGTCCTTGGCCACAACTGGCCAGACCTGACTCCCACAAGTGCTGGGTACTCCACTCAACAGGGCACCATAGGGGAATCCAGGCACCTCACGGAATGGGGGTGGGAGGGTGAGGGTGGGGATTTACGACAGGAGTGGGACTTAGACTTGCCTGAGGAGGTTGGAGGGGGGTGGGCTTCTCCTTTGAATGGGGTGGGGGCTGTTTGGCTCAGGCGGAGCAGGATGCCTTAGGCTCTGAGTGGGCCTTCTTCTTAACTGGAGAAGGGGCATGGGAATGGGAAGGCTGGACCGGGGCGGACTGTGATGTGGAAGGAGTGGAAAGGGCAAGGAGGTGGGCACGTTTCGGGACAAAACGGGGTGGGCCAGTGGGTTCGAACAGGTCTACAAGGGAGAGGAAAAGTTTTTGGGGGAGCAATTGGGGTGGGCGTGGATGAGGGCGTGGGAGTGGAGGCAGAGGGAGTTGATGTATGGGGTGTAGATGTGCGTGTAGTGGGTGCCGATGACTGCTCAGTATGCTGTGGTGTGGTAGATGTCTGATGGGTGGGTGTCTTGGTGCGTTTGAGTGTTTTAGGAGGTAGGGGGTGGACACAGTGGGAGAAGACAGACAGCTAGTGTGGATGTATGTTGGGTGGGTGTCTGTAAGTCGGGTGAGTGTCTGTAAGTCGGGTGAGTGTCTGTAAGTCGGGTGAGTGTGCTGCATGTGTCAACTACAGTGGAGGTGGTGAGTGCAGGTGTGGTGTATGGGGTGCATGTATGGCTGTCTGCTATTGTGGTGACTGCAAGAAGAGGAGCAGTAACAGTGAGTGAAGGTGCAGTGCATGAGGGTGTGCATGTAGAGACTGGCACACTGGGGGAAGTGGATGTTGTTGTGTGTGCAGGTGCCTGTTGGCTGTTTGAATGCTTGTGGTGGGATGTGTGGTGCTTGTGTTTGGAAGTGTGTTTCTTGTGTGTTGATGTGCTTGACTGCATGTCTGAATGTGTGCCTTGGACGGGTGAAGGGAGTGGGGTGCTGGAAGGGGTAGAGGAGGCTGGAGTGGGAACGGAATGGCCAGGGAAACTGGCTGCCGTCCAAGAGGAGGCCAGAGCCTGAAAAGATCTCTGTAGGGTAGACGCAGCACGGTGAATGCCATCCAGATAGGCATTGATCTGGTGCACCTCTGATGCTAGCCACTGGATGGCATTGACAATGGTTGTCTGCCCTACAGAGATGGTTCTCAGGAGGTCAATAGCCTCCTCTGTGAGGGCAACTGGGCTGACTGGGGCAGGGGAGGAGGTGCCTGGGGCGAAGGAGACGCCCACCTTTCTGGGTGGGTGGGTACGGCCAACTCGGTGGGGAGCAGAAGGGAGGGCGCTGATGGTATGGGTGGTGGCGGAAGATCTCACGGTCTTGATTTGTCCACTAGTGTCTGCCACCACCAGAGGACCCCCATCGGAGGAGGTTGCAGAGTCACTACCCCCTGTGGTAGTAGCCTCCCCTGTGGAAGTCCCCTCTCCCTCCCACCCACTGGTCCCATGGGTGTCCATTGTCTGCCTCTGAGGATCCGTGGGCCGCTGTCTCCCCACTAGCCGGTGTTTCCACTCCCTCGCCTGATGAGAGAACAGGGATGGGGAGACAAAACAAGAGAGACACTTACAAGTAGCTGAATGCTGATACACTATGGCCAGACATACACCTACCCAGCAGACACACCCAACAGGCAGCACGGTGCACTAGGCCCATGACCATGGCCCTGACTAATGAGCAGTATACTGACCTACACCCATATCCTGTCATTGCACTGAATCTGAGGTAGGTGAAACCTGACAGGGACACCCCTACACCCTTTGGGGAGCAGACAGTAGCTGGACAAAAGTCAAAACCCCTGCTCTAAGTACCATGAGCCCTATCGTGCACACACTCATCCTTCCAGGCTGAAGTATGGGCTCTGAGTACTCACCCCCTTGTGAGTGCTGTGCAGCCTTCAAGCGCCCATCCAGGTCTGGGTACATCACCGCCAGGATCCTTTGCATGAGGGCGGTCAGTGCCCGACGGGCACCCCTACCACGTTGGGAGGACTTCCCCAGCTGGGCCTCACTGATCTTCCACGCCCAGCGCCGCAGGTCCTCCCACCTCTTACGACAGTGGGTGCTCCGCCGGTTGTAGACCCCCAGGGTCCGTACCTCCTTGGCAATGGGATGCCAATGTGCCCTCTTCTGGTGGGTGCTGACCTAGCAGGGAGACACAGAGAAGAAACACAGAGGTCAAGCACCTGCACGATGGCAATAGCTGGCTGTCTGATAGACATAGGACAGACAGTACTCCCAGACATCCAGGACAGTGGAACGCAGCATTCCATGCACCAAGCCCCATCCTAGCTCACAGGAGTGCACATCTGAGCAATCCACTCCATCCATTATACACACAGTGTCCCCCAAACCCAGACTCACCTATACCTCTGGCCGACCGTAGAGTCTTCCGTACAGGGGCAGGACCCCTTCCACCAGTTTCTCCAGTTCTTCCTGGGTGAAGGCAGGGGCCCTTTCCCCTGCACCATGTGGAACATCCATAGCCAGAGGCAGGCCACAGCAGTACACAGAGTGGAGTACTTGTCCGCACAGGATCAGGGAGTCAAGTGATCACACGATGAAGAACGCGCGTACGTTCCGCAGCGGTATGCACCTTCACCGCCGGCAGCGATCATGATACGCCAGGATTCCCCATTGGTATCCATGTTAGCCAATCAGGGTGCGAACAGTGGTCAACACCGCCGTACGCTGTGACGTCAACCGCTAGCGGTCTTAGGTCACTTCCACAACGAAGAGGCAGAACTACATTGGGTAGACATTTTGCCATCACCTACGCATCTTGAAATTCAAATTACTCAAAATGCTGGGCCTACTAGCCATATGAAGCACCTATGTCTCTATCCATAGAGTATAGAATCACACATGATTTACTCCGTTCCCTCTTAGTGATGTAAATGTACATCTGTCAGGCTGCAGTTATTGTACAGACACTACTATGACCAATGCAGTGAATGTTTATAGCAAAATGCCAGTATATGTGTGCACATGACTCCTTGTTCTTACCCCTCACAGGTACCGACCCTTGTGGGGAGGAAGGGCACCATCTGTGTACAAACCACTTGTGGATATGGGGACCATGGTGGAGCATCAGATCATTATCACTTACAGACACACACGTGCAACTATTCAGGACCTATGTGCATTACTGGATCCTGCACGGACTCCTGGAAATCGTAATCAGCATGCCATTCCAACTGAGGTGCACGTGCTCTCTGCACTACATTTCCTGGCCACGGGCTCTTTTCAAGCGACATTGGGCACGGGTGCTGGTTTCCCACAGCCAATGTTCAGCCAGGTACTGACAAGATTTCTGAATGCATTTGTACAACATCTGCAATCCTATGTGCGATTCCCCCAAAGTGCTGAGCTCCCTGCCATCAAGTCTGACTTCTATGCCTTTGCAAACATTCCCCCTGTTATTGGTGCCATCGATGGAACCCACATATCCATCATCCCCCCCAAGAGTGAGTGAACAGGTGTACAGAAACAGGAAGAACTTTCACTCCATGAACATCCAATTGGTATGTACTGCAGACCAATACATATACCATGTGAATGCCATGTTTCCGGGCTCAGTCCATGATTCATTTGTTTTGAGGAACAGTAGTGTGCCACAAAAGATGGAACAACTCCAAGAGGACAGAGGGTGGATCATAGGTAAGTGTGCCTGTCACTAACTGACACATTGCAGAAAAACTG